>NC_057389.1:102125460-102443833 GCF_019320065.1 Cervus canadensis
AGCGGCGCGGACTGGACAAGCGGACACCGGCCCAAGCGGCGTTCGAGAAGATGCAGGAGAAGCGGGTAAGGCGGGTGGGAAGCCCAGCGATGCCCCGCGTGCGGATCGGGGTCTCCCCGGGTGGATTCGGAGGCAAGCCCCGGGACGCACGGGGGAGGGAGGGCGGCCAGAGAGGACCTTAATTCCGGGGAGAAGACAGTGCGTAAGAGTTCACGGCGGGAAAGCTCCGAGGACAAGAAGGTTCTTCGGACCACAAAGGGGAGAGACAGAGACCCAGGTTTGCATTCCAGCGCTGTCGCTCACTTGCCCCGTGACACTGGGTCAGTGACTCACCGCTTGGTGCCTCTGTTTCCACAAATATAAGGGTCAGGATGATGCTGTCTCCTGAGAGGGATGGAAACTTTGCGTGAGGTAACGTAGATAAATGGCACTTCGTCTGGCATAAAGTCAGTGCTCAGTTGATGTTGACAGTTGACGTTAAATGAGCATACTCGCTGCTGTAAGTCACCACATAGTGTTTCCATGACAACTTTGGCAGCTTCAAATATGTTGTATTTTCAAGATCTGATGAATGATTTCTCTTAATGTTAGATATTTAACAAATTCGGGTGACGGAAGGATAGGTCAGCGTGGGATACGTAAGTTCTGACCATTATGTTTGGGCGAGGGAGTAATCAGTCTAGGTCCCGAACCACCGGGATGCTGTTTTCTCCCCCACCTCCCCACTCAAGAAGACTTTCGGCAATGTTTAGAGACTTTTTCTTTTCTTTTTTTTACAACTTGGGTGAGTTGGGGGGTGGGAAAGGGCGCTGCTAGTGCTTGAGGCAGTGTGCGCCCGGCAAAGGTTGTTCTGGCTCAAAATGTCATTAGTGCCCAGGCTGAGAAACACTAACCCTGGTCTTGGTGATTTGGCCCAGTAATATCAGGAAAAGTTAACTCATTACTTCCAGGCCTAATTGAGTCATAGGAGAGAAAAGAGAGAGCGAGAACTCACTGGCTTTGATAAGATTGCGTCCCATTCTGTCTCTGCTGCTCTTAATGATGTAACTCTGGGCAAGCTGGCTCACCTCCCACACCTTAATTTCTTCATCTCTATGGTGGACTCAAGTCCCAACCTCAAACAAATAGGTTTGTGGTGAGGATTTAACAAGTGAATGCACTTAAGCCACTTTCTTACGGTTCTAGTCAGAGGCAGGGCTGGGATTTTACTGCTGGAGTTGGGATGGGATGGGAGAGAGAGGCTCATACAACTGTCAAAGTGACCAATAATGGCCCCTCAGAGTAGGGCAGTCATAGTGGAAGTAATGGAAGATATCAGGTTTGGGATAGGTTTTGAAGGAAGAACAGCCAGATAAGCTGTTGGGTTGGGTGTGGGTTGGGAAAGAGGAATCAAGGGTGATCAAGATTTTTGGTAGGAGAAGCTGGGTGAATGGAGGTGCTGGTTTACTGAAATTGGAAGGACTGTAAGTAAAGCAGGTTTCTATAAAGTGGGGGAGCAAGATCTTAGTTTTAGGGATTTGTTGGGCTTCCCAGGTGGCTAGTGGTAAAGAATTCACTTGCTATTGTAGGAGACGTGGTACCAATACAGGAGACATAGACCCAGTCCCTGGGTCAGGAAGATCCCCTGGAGTAGGAAGTGGCACCCCACTTCAGTATTCTTTATATATATATAATTTTTTTATTTTTGACCGTAATGGGTCTATTATTGCTGTGAGGGCCTTTTTTCTAGTTGTGACCAGCAGTGGCTACTCTTCCTGGTATTGTGAGGGCTTCTTATTAAAGTGGCTTCTCTTATTGCCCCACTCCAGTATTCTTGCCTGGAAAATTCCATGGGCAGAGGGGCCTGTTGGGCTACAGTCCGTAGGGCAACTGAGCAACAGAGTGTGCGCCTGCACACACACACACACACACTCTCCAGCGGTTACGAATCTGCCTTCCAGTGCAAGGGACGTGGGTTTCATCCATGGTCAGGGAACTAAGACCCACATATCTTGGAGCAGCTAAGCCTATGTGCGGCAAGGCAACGTGCATGGCAGTGAAGACCCCGAATGCCGCAACAAAAACCCAGTGCAGCCGAAAAAAGAAAAGATCTTGGTTTTAGAAGTTAAATTTGAGTGCCCGTTAAAAGTTCAAGTAGGGAATTCTCATGGACATTCTTTGATACCTGAATCTGCAGTTTGGAGGAAAGGTCTGGGTAGTTGTTCCTTCGAGGAGGCATAATGACAGAAGAGGTCTAGGATCAGACCTCTGATGATCTGAGGGTGGGAGAGAGGAAATTGCAAAGGAGCACAGGATGGAAGGATACCAGGAGAGAGCATGTCCTTAGGAGCTGAGTGGAGAAAGTGTTCCAAGAGGAAGAAGCAGGACTTCCCTGGTGGTCCAGTGGTTAAGGATCCACGGAACTAAGATCCCACAGGCTGTGGGATCTACACCCAAGTGCCACAACTAGAGAGAAAGACCGTACACCACCATTAAGAGCCCACCCTCACACAGCCATAAATAAATCTGATTTACCTTGAATTACCCTTAAAAAAATTTACCCTTAAAAATTCTTTTTTTTTTTTAAATTAGAAGTGATCAGCTGCACTCTGAGCCATTAGTTGGCATTTGTGATCGGGAGGAAAGGAAGACTGATTTGAGTGGATCCAAATGGGGGTGGGGAAAGGCAGAAGTGGAGACAAGGATTTGAAACAAGTCTCGGGAGATTTGCTGTCAAAGGGAATGGAGAAACAGTCCTCCAGCTGGAGGGTAGAAGATCAAGGTGAAATTTTTCTTGTTGGAAATGAAGTACTCCTGAGGGTTTTGTTTGGTGGAGGAGAGGGGCATGGGGGAGCAGGTGCGGGCAAAGCAAGGACAGTTGGGAAATGCAGATTCCCTCGTGGAAGAGTGTTGGATTGAGCACAGTGGGCCTTGTAGGCTGGACAGCTCCTAGAACGAAGGCTCCAGCCTGGTGGAAAGGGTCAAGGCTTGGCATCTCCAGCTCCATCACCCACTCTTCACTCTGGTCCTGGCTTTTTCTTGTCTATGAAGTGGGGTATGTGACAGCACCCGTAATAGCCTGTGAATTTGGTGCATGGAATGGGAGGAGGGAGGGCAGAGCCCCGCCAAGTGCCTGGCGTTGGTGACAGCTGGTCAAGTCAGCATGGCCTCTTGTGAGGAGACATGGACCCCACGTAGGCTCACAGCAGGAAGAGGCAGGGATGGACAAAGCAGATACTTGAGAGAGAGTGGGAGTGTCAGCTAGGTGGGAGCCAACTGGATGTAGAGGGGGATGAGGAGGCAGCAAAGGAGACAGCCAGGTGGCAGTCTACAGTCTATCTCAAGCTTCCCTGGGTTGACTGGGTTTAGTGGGGTGGTTCTTCTGCTGGCCTCCCTGGGAACCTGGTATAGTCAGATGGCAGCTGGAGCTGGAGCCCCGGCTGGAACATGCTTCACCATGGCATGTCTGGTACCTCAGTGCTCCTTCCAGGACATGCCTCCCCACATGTCATCTCATTCTCCAGGTCCTTTCTTTCCAGCAAGGTCATCAGACATCCCGCATGATGACTAGCTTCTAGAAACACAAAGCAAAAGCTGCTAAGTCTTCTTATGGCTTCGGCACTGGCACTGAATTCTGTTAAGTAAACTGTGTCATGGGACCAGCCCAGAGTCAGCATGGTAGGGGACTGCACCAGGACACCAGTACCAGGCAGCTGGGTTCATTTGCAGGGGAGGTGGGGGAGCACCACAGTGAGTTGGCCGCAATCACCCAGCTAGTAAGTGAGAAAGCCGGATGTGGCCCCAGGTCTGTCTGACCCTGCATCCCATGCTTTTAACTCATACCAGGTACCACTGGTGTTAAGCACAAGGAATGGGGGAGGTCATGGTGGTACAGGATGGATGTTCCAGAATTACACTTGTCAAGGTGATCTGGATCTTGTAGCCCTCTTAACACTGTGTACCATCACTCAGGAGGCTCAGTGGTAAAGAATCCACCTCCAGTACAGAAGATACAGGAGACACGGGTTCAATCCCTAGGTTGGGAAGATCCCCTGGATGAAGAAATGGCAACCCACTCCAGTATTCTTGCCTGGAAAAATCCCATGGACAGAGGAGCCTGGTGGGCTATAGTCCATGGGGTCGCAAAGAGTTGGACACGACTGAGCACACACACATTACCTTCCTCATTTATCATGCTTCCTCAGACCCCTTCTGAGACTTTTCTTTTTCTGCAAACTGGGAAAGCAGTCAATTGCCCAAGGACGCAGGAAGCGCATATACAGCTCCCAGCAGGGTCTCCTTAAGTCAGTGCTAGTATGTCTCCCGCCACTCAGACCGAAGGGCAGCGGATGTGAGTTCCTAGTGGTGCATGTGATGGCCAGGCATCCCTGTTGGACCCTCCTGAGTGGAGTCGAGGGAGGGGCGGGGTGTACATCCTGAGACCTCCAGCCATGCTGAGTGTCAGAGCCAGGCTGGCCCGGGCTCCTGTCTTCCACCCGGTGCTGGCCTGGCCTGCACCAGGCGTGTGACTCACCTCCACTTCTCTCCTCTCTTCAGCAAATGGAAAGGATCCTGAAGAAAGCATCCAAAACCCACAAGCAGAGAGTAGAGGTGAGTCACGTGCTGCTGGGGGAGACTGGGCCACGTAGGGGCCAGGCCAGGCCGAGAGGCTGGAGCCTGGCAGAGGAGCCACTGGCATGCTGGCAGATTTACCCAGCCTCCCCAGGGTCATTTAAGGGCAGGGCATCCAGAAGGCCTGGCAGGGTGGATTTGAGAGGGGGTGGGGATTCACTGCAGAGAGACAGAACGTGGAGAAAGGGGACTGGGCACTGCTGACATGGCATTTCCCCTCGGCTTTCCCAGGACTTCAACAGACACCTGGACACACTCACGGAGCACTATGACATTCCCAAAGTCAGCTGGACCAAGTAGCAGGCCCACCCCGGGTACCTACCGGATGGCATCGAGGAGGAGCAGAAGGCAACGTCGCAGTTATGTTTGGGGCCTTGGTATTTTTAGAAACATTCTTATGCACACATCCTTGCGTCTTCTGCTGAGACAGTGCTTTTCAAAGCTGTGTGTCCTCATTCTGGAACTTGATTAAAGTAGGACTGTCCTTTTCCTCAGTTTTGATTTCTCAGTAGCGCATAGAAGAGAGACCTCTTTAGTTTGGAAGGTTTATCCAGAGATGAAGGTTATTTCTGGGTAAGTGCGGTGGAAAAGTGTTCTTAACCCCAAATTGCCTCTGGCTCTTTGACAGCCAGCCAGCTGGCTTTGCGTGGATAAAACTGACTCCAGAGAACAAAGAGCTGATGTCTTCACAGCCCTGAGTGTGCACATCCCTGTAGGGCCCTGCATGGCCTGCCCTTCTAAGTTCCTTCTAGCTTGGAGCTTGTGCTCTCCTAGGGCCTGGAGAAGCCACTTGGCGCTCCATAGCCTTCAAACTGCTTCCTCCTGGCCAGTGAGAGAAGACAGCCTGGGAAACAGAACCACCACCTAAGGCACCGATGGGACACACACCTTGTCCCTTTCTGATCCTGTGGCCAGCGTGTACCCTCTTCTCCCAGCATCCCCATTCCAGACATGGGTCTAGTGGGTGTCACCATGGCAGACATTGCCAGTCAACACAATTTTCTTTGTAAGGGAACCCAGCCAGACACAGCCTGCCATTTTACCCGCAACTGTGGGCTCCAAGCAGCCCCCCGTATTTATTCAGAGTTGGTACATTACACGTTTGGCATTCACCAAGGCAGAGCCCCAGCACAGACAGACGTGCACACAGCCAAAAGGAAGGACTCGGGTCCCCATGCTGCATAGCCAGGATCTCCAAGGGCCTCTGTGTGCCCACCACATGAGGATCACATTGCATTTGCTATTGGGAGAGAGTGTGCTGACAGAGATGCTGAAAGAATAAGAAAGGGAAGAAAAACCAAGTATTGAGGACTGCCACATGTGGAATGCAGAATAAAACAAAAAAGTTATTAAATATAAGTCTGAGTAGCTTAATTATAGGCTGTCTGAGTATCACTAGAAATGTTGCCTCTTGTATTATCACTCACAAAGAATGTACAGTATGTACAAAACTATCCCCCCTTCAATTTGGAAAAATTAGATGACACATGTTTTCACCTGTGGTTTGCAACCCACCTAAGGGAGGTGACCTACTGTCTTATTAGCAGTGGCTCTTTGGGGCAGATTCCCCCATTAACTGGAAGGCGCTTTCAGGCCTTTACCACCCATGGGTCAGCAGTTGGGGTCTTCAAGCATGATGTGGTGGTGCTGTGAAAAGCGTGCATTGACAGTGGGGAAGACAGCTATTCCAATTCTCCCTGCCCATCAGACCACTCCAAAACAGAGAGACTGAAAACAACGGGATTTCTCTCATGATTCTGTGGGTTGACCAAGCTCAGCTGGGAGGTTCTGCTTCATGAGGTGTAGTTTACTTCATCTAGGTTACAGTGACTTGTATGGTGCCAGAGATCTTGCAGAATCTCTTCTCGTAACGTATTCCATGGGGCCAACACAAGTCACTGCCAAACCCTCTCTGGGAGGGAACTACACAGGGCATGGACAACCAGGAGATGTGGTTTATTGAGGCCCCACAGTCTACTACAGTGGCTCAAAATCTATGGTAGGCTCCCCTGGGGAGCATTAAGAGCCACTGATGCTGGGACTTCCCTGGTGGTTCAGTGGTTAAGAATCTGCCTTCAGGTGCAGGAGACGTGGGTTCCATCCCTGGTTGGGGAACTAAGATCCCACATGCTTTGGGGCAGCTAAGCCCAAGCGCCACAACTAGAGAAGTGTACACACCCAACAAAGAGCCTAAACACTGTAAGAAAGACCCAGGGCAGCCAGAATCAGAAAACACTCCGGTGCTTTGTGGGTGGGCTTCCATCACAGGTTTTTGAAGCTCCCCGGGTGACCCCAGTGTGCAGCAAAGTTTGAGAGATTCCAGTCTAGCACAATCAGCATGGTCTTCTTTTGAGATGTCACAGAGTTCACACAGTTCATTGACTGCGGCTTCCCTGGGGGCTCAAACAGTAGAGAATCTGCCCGCAGTGCAGGAGACCCAGGTTCAATCCCTGGATCAGGAAGATCCCCTGGAGAAGGTAATAGCAACCAACTCCAGTATTCTTGCCTTGAAAATTCCATGGCCAGAGGAGGCTGGCAGGCTACAGTCCACGCGGTCACAAAGAGTCAGACATAACTGAGCAACTATGGTCCTATACATTCACTGCCAAGGATGAAATTCAGGTGTGATTCAAATTCCTCCACATATGGAGAAAAGTAGGTTACAAGTAATTTATGTGTAGTGTTGGGGGCTTCACTGGTGGCTCAGACAGTAAAGAACACCTGCCGAATGGGGGAGACCTGGGTTCAGTCCCTCGATTGGGAAGATATGGGGAAGGGCATGGCAACCCAATCCAGTATTCTTGCCTGGAGAATCCCAGGAACAGAGGGTCCTGGGGGCTACAGTCCATGAGACTGCAGAGTCAGGCACACTGAGCAACTAAGCCCAGCACATGTGCTGTGACAGTACTTTTGGCACCTGGAAGTCTGTTTCCTCAAAAGATTTTGTCCTCCTAGCCCTGCTGACACTGTATTAAACATCTAAAATGCCCAGTTGCCACTGTTCAGTCACCAGTCCTGTCCGACTCTTTGCAACTCCATGGACTGCAGCACACCAGACTTCCCTATCCTTCACTATTTCCTGGAGTTTGCTCAAACTCCTATCCATGGAGTCGATAATGCCATCCAACCATCTCATCTGCCTCCCCCGTCTCCTCCTGCCTTCAACCTTTCCCAACATCAGGGTCTCTTCCAGTGAATTGGCTCTTCACATCAGGTGGTCAAAGTATCAGAGCTTCAGCATCAGTCCTTCTGATGAAAATTCAGGGTTGATTTCCTTTAGGATTGACTGCTTTGATCTCCTTACTGTCCAAGGGACTTTCAAGAGTCTTCCAGCACCGCAGTTCGAAAGCTTCAATTCTTCGGCGCTCAGTCTTCTTTATGGTCCAACTCTCACAGCCATATATGACTACTGGAAAAACCATAGCTTTGACTGTATGGATCTTTGTCAGCCCAGAGCAAGCCTGAAAAGGAAATGCTCCATAATGGGAGTTGTTACCTCTCCTGGGTGGTTTTTCTTTTTGCCTTATGTTTTTGTCATTTCCTCAATTTTTTTTTCAGTGAGATATTTGTAATTAGAAAAGAGACATGTTTTTCTAAAACACTGCAATAAATTAGGCAAGAATGAGGCCAGGTAAAATATGATTTCTTAAGACAGTTGGTGTCAAAAAGGCTCTCTTGTCTGCAATGTGCAAGAATTCTTCCAGCCCAGGATTCACTTGATAATCTTTAAAGATTTGTCGGCAAAATCTTGGCTGTCTGCATACCAGTGCCAAACAGAAATACTGAGACAGTTGTGGAGGAGAAAGAAAGAGTGGCTTTATTACTTTGCCAGGCAAAGGGGGAACACAGTATGCTAGCATCTCAAGAACTGTGTCCCACCCCACCGCCACCGGCCCCCAGTGAGCAGGGAAAGGTTATATAGTCAGGCTGAGTATGTGATAAGGATCAAGGCAGTAACACTCTTGTATTTTTTCTTCTGCAGGGTCCTAGGTGGTTCATCTTCTAATCTTGTTGAGTCTCTGTCTCAGGTGGTTTTGCTGCTGCTTCTTTGATTAGCAACTCTTCTGCCCTTTGGAACTCAGAGAAGGTCAGGGAGGCCAAGAGCTCTGCCTACAAGGAATGGGGGACAAAAGGATCTCCATGCCCTGGAGTCCCACAGGGCCCTGCTCAGCATCAATTCTACTTTTCTTCTCTGTATTTTCTTGTAATTACATCTCTACCCCAAGTATAGTATATATAATCACAGAGTTGCAAAAACTCTCTTTCAAAACCCAAAATGGAGGTAATAGGGAAGATAAAAAGATAAATGAGAGGCAGGCAGCCTGGGTAAATGGTTCTAACACTGCTGGCTGGACTGGGCCCAGGGTACTGTGATGGTTCATTGGGATGAAATGCAGGGATTTTCCAGTGTTCATAAAGCAAAAGAGATATAATTGAATTAGATTAATCAGGAATCACAATCTGCATTACCCACACTAACCGCCAACGATAGTAATCACTTTTTTTTGCCTAGGTTCAGTGGGGTGTGGTGTTCAAGAGATCATTTCATGCAGTAAACTGGCACACTTGTTCATTGACAAGTGTTAACACTGACAGGTGACAGGCACTGTTATAAGACTCGACTTAGGGCCATTAAGAGAGTTTGTCTGACCTCTTTCCAAGAAACCATCTCCTTTGTTGCCATTGTTCAGTTGCTAAGTTATATCCAACTCTTTGCAACCCCATGAACTGCAGCAAACCAGGCTTCCTCGTCCTTCACTCTCTGCCAGTGTTTGCTCAAATTCACGTCCATTGAGTTGGTGATGCCATCCAGCCATCTTACTGCTCCCTATAAACCTACACAGCATTTTAAAAAGCAGAGACATTTCTTTGCCCACAAAGGTCCGAATAGTCAAAGCTTTGGTTTTTCCAGTAGTCATGTATGGATGTGAGAGGTGGACCATAAAGAAGGCTGAGCACCGAAGAACTGATGCTTTTGAATTGTGGTGTTCGAGAAGACTCTTGAGAGTTCCTTGACCTGCAAGGAGATCCAACTAGTCCATCCTAAAGGAAATCAGTCCTGAATATTCATTGGAAGGACTGATGCTGAAACTGAAGGTCCAACACTTTGGCCACCTGATGCGAAGAACTGACTCATTGGGAAAGACCCTGATGCTGGGACAGATTGAGGGCAGGAGGAGAAGGGGACAACAAAGGATGAGATGGTTGGATGGCATCACCGACTCAATGGACCTGAATTTGAGCAGGCTCCGGGAGTTGGTGATGGACAAGGAAGCCTTGCGTTGCTGCAGTCCATGGGGTCGCAGAGAGTCGGACACGACGGGGCGACTAAACTGATAAAGGGTGTCACAATTGGTGACCGTATACTTGTTTCCTAGACTTCCCCACCAGACTGTGAGTTCCGTATGGCTCTAGGTGGGTTCCACCACCAGGATCTCTCATCTAACTTGGCCTGCAGAGTGGGAATTTCCAGCTGCTATGGCTTCGCCCAGCCGGGCACCATACAGTGCCCTGCTTCAGTGGGCCCCGCCCACCGCCTCCAGGCCTCTCCCCGCCCCGCCCCTCTAGGCTTACTTCCGGGATGCTTGAGGGAGGAGCGGGAAATAGGGCACATCGGACAAACTGCGCCTGTGCACAGTGCCCCCTGCGCCGGCGCATTCTTGACCGCTTCGCCTCGGCCGGACATAACGGTCCGCGCGCGGCTCCCCCGACCGGAAGTGGAGACGAGCTGTCGCGGGGTGCGCCCGGCCCGGCTCACCGCCTGGCAGTCCCCGCTGTCGCCGCCGCCCTCGGCCACTGCCGAGGCTTTCCGCAGCCGCCATGTCCGCCAGTGCCGTCTACGTGCTGGACCTGAAGGGCAAGGTACCAAGGGCTCCCAACCCTCCGCGTTGCCAGGCAACCGGCGGGGGCCTCGCCCCGTGGGGACCCACCCTGTTGCTAGGTGACCGTCCAATGGGAGCCACCTTGGTCTTAGGCAAGGAAGCCGTTTGGCCTCACCTGAGGACTCCACCCTTTTGCTAGGTATCCAGGAAGGGGTCTTAGGTCCGCGAGCCCTGCCTTGCTGCTAGGTAACGCGGCGGGCTGCCGCAGTTGCCAGATAACCGACTGCACGACCCTCATCCCCACCCCTGTGAGTTGGGGGTTTTAGGCCTCTGTGAGGCCCGGGGCAACCGAGGCGGTGAAGAGCGCGGGCCGCAGCCGGCTGAGAAGCCAATCCTGGCGCCAAGGGGCTGCGCGACCCTTGACTAGAGGTGGTGAAGCGTGTCGGGGACAGTGTACCTTTGGGCCAGTACCGCCCTCTGGGAGCTTGGCCCGTTCTGTTTATCCAAAGATATTTGTGTTTTAGTCCCTTGAAGCAATTTCTTAATGTTCACTGTGACACTTGAGTTACCAGGGCGAGGTGAGGTGGTTGGCGGGAGTGCTATTTTCTTTTTTTTTTTTTTTTTGGTAAATAAGTATATTTGTATCATGTTTTAGATTCCACATATAAATCATATTTGTCTTTCTCTGTTTGACTTACTTGCTGCTGCTAAGTCACTTCAATCGTGTCCGACTCTGTGCGACCCCATAAACGGCAGCCCACCAGGCTCTGCCGTCCCTGGGATTCTCCAGGCAAGAACACTGGAGTGGATTGTCATTTCCTTCTCCAGGGAGTGCTGTTTTCGCAGAGGGAGAGACTGAGGCACAGAGAGGTGATACAAAGTGCCCAGGGTCACGTCGGTCACAGAAAAGTGGCAGGTCTAGGAGCTGAACCCAGAGTCGTTTGTTCATTTAGCTGATATTTGAGGAGCACTTACTAAATGCCAAGCAGGGTGCTAAGCTTCAGGCTGCCTTTGGTGAGAGAAACCAGAGTCCATTCCTGAACCTGGTCCTTCTGGAGCCCACGATCTGGTGAGTGGGAGGGACACTGATCTCAAAAAGCACAAATAAATGTAAATTGCAGTGGTGGAGCAGTGAGGATCTAATAGAGTCAGCCTCCACTGGGGATAAGGAAGCACTGCCCAGGGGGAGTGACACACTGGCTGAAATAGGAAGGAGCAATAGAACCCTAGGGCCTGTTCCCAGGGGGCCTTTCCCCGGGGGGTTTCTAGGAAAGCTTTTTATATGAGGGAGCTCGGAGTCTTTCAGAAGTGGCCTGCTGCCTTCCCCCAAGTCTGTCCTGGCTAGAGGGCAAGTGAGTATCTGGTCTCTTGCATTGAGGAGTAACAAGAATAGGACAGTTTGTTGTCGTTTAGTCGATAAGTCATGTCCAACTCTTTTCTGTGACCCCATGGACTGTAGCCCACCAGGCTCCTCTGTCCATGGGATTCTCCAGGGAAGAATACTGGAGTGGCTTGCCATGCCCTCCTCCAGGGGGTCTTCCCAATGCAGGGATTGAACCCATGTCTTCTGCATTGGCAGGCCTGAAAGGCAGATTCTTCACCACTGAGCCACCAGGGCTTCCTATAATAGGACAGGACCGACAACATTTAACCAGCTCCACAGCAGTGAGTGAAGGAAACATGGGTGCCAGTCCTAGGTGGAGTGGGCAGGAGTGCGCCCAGAAGCAGTAAGGAGTGAAGGGTTGAAATGCCTGCCCCTTGCTGCCTCACTCCCCACCCCCAGTACTTTCCCAAACCTCCCTTAAGTGGGTTGCCTTCCTTGGATGCCACCCAAAGTCAACAACTAGTGAGGCCCTGTGCTGGGCTCCCTTCTGAGGATGGGAGGTTGAGAAGGTTGAGTCCTTGGAGTCAAGGAAAGACACAGGACACCCCAGGGGTAGGAAGGTGCAGTATTCCCTGAGTTTTTGTAGCATGTTTTTTTTTTCTTATTTATTCAGTTTTAATTGCAGGATAATTGCTTTACAGTGTTATGTTGGTTTCTGCATGTATCAGCGTGAATCAGCCGTTGGTATACACATGTTCCCTCTTGAACTTCCCACCCACCTCCAACCCCCCATCCCATGCAGCATGTGTTCTTGATTCCTCCTTGGCTACCGTGTCACCAGAAGTCCCGCAGGCTGCCTCCTCAGATCACTCATTTCTCCAGCAAACATTTCATGAGCACCTAGCATGCAGCATGAGCTCAGAGGCTGAGCTCAATACCTGCCCCTGCTGCTCAGTTGCATGACCTCGGGCAAGCGTGTGAACTCGCTGAGCAGGCACACGAGACAAGCACAGCACCACCCATGGTCCACAGTGCCCTTGAGGTCTTGTAGCAGAGGCGCGTGGAAGCTGACAGATTCAAGCAGATGCATGGATCCCGATGATCAGTTAGCCACCACAGCAAGGTCAAGGCCCTCAGGTAATGCAGTTGCCCAACCTCAGTGTGGGTTGGCAGGAGAAGTGGTTACAAAAGGCTTCCTGGAAGAGAGAGATGCCAGCGCTGGGCAGGTGACCAGGCGGCAGTCAGGTCGACGAGGAGGTGTCACAAGAGGCCCACAGGGTGAGGGGCAGCCCGCTGAGGCTGGGTGGCCATGGGTAATGCTGGAGCCAGAGGAGGGACCCAGAGGGCCATGGGTGAACGGCATTCAGATGGGAGAGCAACAGGAGACCACCTTGATCCCAAGAAGGAACAGCTGCCATGAGGAGACTGTAGCCTGGGAGAAGCCTGATTATACGTGTCTTCCAGAAGAGGCTGCCGTGGGTGGGTTTGCCTCCCATCCTCCCTGACCATCCCGCATTTATTATTCCACTCCCCATGGACCTCATGTTTTGAAAGTCTGCCTTCTGCAGAAATTGCATTCAATAAAAAAGGAAGGTAATGGCACATCAAGGAAATTCACAACCACACGTCTACCTGCCAACCAGCACCTCTGATCTCCAAGAAAACCAGCGCGGCCACATTCAGCTGATGGAAAGCCCTCCAGGACACTTCTCTGCCCTTACCTTTCTTCTCTGCAGCTTCTAACACCACTACTGTGCTCCTCCTCAGCAGGCTTCCATCGGCCTCGAGGTTGCTGTGCCTCTGTTTCCCCCGTTTCTCTCACTGCTCCCGCTTCTCTCCTGCCCTCCCCTCGGATGTCGGCTCCTCCTGCTTGGGCCTGGCATGCCTCACTTACTGTTGCTCTACTTGGGGTAGGCTTTGACTCATTCATTCATTCATTCATTCCTATTTTTTGGCCATGCCTCACCACCTGCAGGATCTTAGTTTCAGGAGCAGGGATTGAACCTGTGTCCCCTGCAGTGCAAGCACAGTGTCTTAACCACTGGGCTGCCAGGGAAGTCCCAAGGGGCACGCTTTGATTTCTGTCACTGTGCCAATGACCTCTGAATTTGTATCAAAGTCCGGAACACTCATCTGGAGATCTGCGGGCCTTCAGGACACCCTGGAAGTCTCACAGCCATCACAAACTCGGCATTTCCCCAGATGAGCTCCGCACTACCCCCCAGCCCTGCTGTCTCTCTCCATCTCAGGGAGTGACACTGCCAACCACACTGCCCGTTTGAGACCTGGGCATTATCCTGCCCTTGTTTGCCTCACCGCCACACTCACTGCAGAGATGTTTACTGAGTAGCTGTTAAGGGCCAGGATCTGAGGCTGCCCTCACTCTCCTTAAGTGGTGCTCCTAGTACCCACCATGGGTACCTCCCATCCCATGGCTTTAGCTCCCCTGGTCCCTCTGCCTTTATCCCACCTGTATCCTAAGGCCTCAGTTTAAAGGTCACACCCTTGCAGAGTCTCATCTCCCTTGAAGCAAATAGCTCAGTGCGGGGACCCGTTTGTCTTGGTCGCCCTGGTGTCCCCAGGCCCAGCGTAGTGTATGGTAGAGAGCATGAGCAAGTGGGCCTCTGCAGCCCGTGTGATGAACGTGAGCAAAATATATTGCTCCATGCTCTTTTCTCAGAATATACTGGGGCCGCAGGGGCTCCATGCCAATTGCATCCCCCAAAGTTGGATAACCTGGAGTAGAAGGTGGCCTTGGGAAGCCCAGGGGAGCAATGTTTATGGAGTGGAAGTGGCTCTGCAGGGAGTGAGAAGTGGGGTTAGAACTCGGGCTCACCTTTGTTGACTGTGTGACCTCAGGCAGGTGGTGCTACCTCTCTGGACATCACTGTTCATCACTTTAAAAATATCGGTCCTACTTCATAGTAGAGGGGATTTCTATGAGGCAGCATATACTCCTGGCAAAGAGTATACGAGAGGGTATGTCGTAGTCCCTGGGCCAGGTACCCACAAGCTCACCCACTGGGTGCTGGGTCTCTAAGGGGCCTTCTGAACAGCAGTGAGTGCACAGGGTCCCTTGCCCACAGGCCACAAAAGAGAAACTAGGAAAGGAAGGTTCTTTCTCGGTCACTCACTTGACCACTCTCTCTCTCTGGCTTGCAGCAGTAAGACGATGTATTTTATGAAGCTAAGACTCTGTGGGAAGGAAATGGCAACCCACTCCAGTGTTTTCCCATGGACAGAGGAACCTGGCGGACTACAGTCCGTGAGGGTCACAGAAGAGTCGGACAGGACTTAGCAAGCATACGACAACGAAGGTTCTGAGGCAGGCAGTCCCCGGGCTGGTCGGCGCAGTGGTGTCATATTTGCGCATTACCGCGTCCTGCAGCTGGCTGTGCGCAGGGACACACGGGAGCAGCAGCTGCCCTGGGCCGCATCTCCAAATAGAGCCATGCTCACCACGGCGTAGCTTCACACCTCCTTTCCTTTCCTTCAGTGAGTTACGTGTAACAGACTGTGCTTACATAAAGAATATTGTTTGATGAATTCAGTCATTGTATACACCCAGAAAACCATAGGCACACTCTCCGTTACTTCCTAAAGGTTCCCCACACCCATCCATGTCCAGCCTGTCCCCAGGCAGCCACTAATGTATTTTCTGTTACCGTTTCCCAGGGTGTGTTTAAGTGGAATCACAGTTATGGTCTCCATTGTCTGGTTTCTTCCCCTTGACTCAGTGATCCTGAAATTCCCTCCTGCTGTCACCAGTGTCAGTAGTCATTCCTTTTCATAGCTGAGCAGTTTTCTGTAGTGTGGATGGACACAATTTTTGTCTCCACTCACCTGTTGGAGGATGTTGGCATTCTTGCCAACCTGAGTCTACTTAAAATAATGCACTGTGAGCATCCACACATGTGTGTTCAGGTGGATGTCTGGTTTCCTTTCTCTTGGGTAAATACCTAAGAGAGGAATGTCTGGGCTATAAGCTGATTTTAGCTTTCTGAGAACCTGTCAAACTTTACCAAAGTGGTTGTCACATTTTACATTCCCATCAGCAGTGCTGCACATCTGGACCCATGAGAGAGGGATGAGGAGATGGGTTTCTTTTCAGGCCACAGGCGGGATCTGGTAGGTGTGCACACTCAGCAGTGTCCCTTCCTGGCAGAGACAGAAGAGCAGGGTGCATGAACGCAGAAAGGCGTGGAGAGGGTCTGCACTGAGAGCCTGCAGGACGTTGTTTACCCTGGCGTCGCCCACGTGATTCAGTCCTGGACTCCTGCCCCACAGCCCCTCTACGAAGACTCTCACTGGCCCCAGAAGATGTTCACATGGGGAAGTGCTTTCCTTGAGGAATTCCCTGGGGCATGGAGACCGGATGGCCCTTTGATGGACAGGCGTGATTGGGGTTCCTTGGAGGGCAGGAGGCGGGTGGAACTCAAGGTGAAAGCGCCTTCCCTCTCTCCCACCTCCCGCAGGTGCTCATCTGCCGGAACTACCGCGGCGACGTGGACATGTCAGAGGTGGAGCACTTCATGCCCATCCTGATGGAGAAGGAGGAGGAGGGCATGCTGTCGCCCATCCTGGCCCACGGGGGAGTGCGCTTCATGTGGATCAAGCACAACAACCTGTATCGTATCCCTTTGTCGGCGGGTGGGGGCGATGGCTTCTGTGTGGGCTTGTGTGTGCGTGAGTACACACACACACACACACACACACACACACGTGCAACTGAGAGCCGCTGTCCCCAGGGCTGGCTGGCCCAGGCCAGCGGGGGGCCGCCAGGCACAGCCCTGTCTTCTGGAACCCCCTGCCGCCTAAGGATGACCAGTGTCACAGAGGTCCAAGGAGCCAGGACGGGTTCCTTGGGGAGGGAACATCCCAGAGGAGACCTGCAGGAAGGCCAGGTGTCTGCCACAGGTGGTGGGGGTTGGCAGGCAGGTGGGGTGCGGGGGACAGAAGCCTGGACTGTGAGGGGTGGTGGGATACAGAGAAGGGGAGGGAGTCCTCCCCACTCTGCCCAGATCTCAGAGCCCTCTGCGCTCAGGCCCATGGGGAGGCCTGCCTCAGCCAGTTCCCATCCAGGAGGTCTGACCGGCCATCCCGTGGGTTTGGTCAACCCCTCTAGGTGCGTTCTGGCATCTACACTGCTGCAGGAAGAGCCAGGCTTTGCAGCCCACAGCCCGTGCTCCGGTCGCCATGTGACTGGAGGCAGCTCCTCACCCCCCTGGTCCAGTGAGAGCAGTGATCCTCTCCTCGCAGCACTGTTGGGGTCAGCTGAGCTGTGCATGTGCATCGCGCCCAGCCAATGTGGGCTCTGTCCCCTTTTCACGGTCATGGAGACACATGGGACCTTGCTAGTGAAGGTGTGGTCCACGGGCTAGAGCACCCCTGGGAGCTTTCTGGGAATGCAGAATCCTGGGTCCATACAGCCTTGCCAGGTCAGAAGCTGCATTAGAGCAGGGCCATCCCTCGTGGGGTATGTGCACGTTGCAGGGTGGAAGGTGTTGGCCCGGGACGCTTATCCACGGCCCTGAGGCCTGGCTCTCTGCAGAGTGCAGCAGGCAGCCCGTGAGCCAGGAAGAGAGTGTCTGAGAAGCTGCCCTGGGTCTGGGCATGGTTGCCTCGCTGTGGGGGTGGGGAAGTAGCCGTGCCGGCTCAGCAGGAGCCGTCAGACCAGTTCCCGGTGGGGCCCTGGTGTTCGATGCGCGGGCAGCCGGCGAGGAGACGAGGGCTCGTCCCCCGGACGCCAGTGCTCCGTGCGTCCTGTCGAGTGGGCGCCTGCTCACTTCCAGCCCAGTTCCATTGTCGGGTGGCAGTTTCCAAGCCCAGCCAAAGGGTTGGAGGTGCCCGTTGCCCCTCCTTAGAAAGCACTGGAACCTATGGTGCTTGTACTAGGAAAGCCAGCACTCCCCGATTGGCCCTGCGTCCATTTCCTGAGGCCCTGTGCTAGGCCGGGATGAGGCTGGAAGTGGGGTGGAGACGGCCCCTTTCTCCCTCCTGGAGCCCACAGCTTGGCATTCGGGTGGCCAGGGTGCAGTGCAGAGGAACTGTTCTCCCCAGATGATCAAGCCCTTAGGGAAAGAGGAACAGGAAGTTCCCAGTACACACTGACCCCAGGAGCTGGGGACACGTCCCCGTGTCCAGAGTGTGTGCCAGTTTACACACATCACCTCAGTGAATCCACTCCCAAGCCCCTATTACATGGTAATTGTTGTTCAGTTGCTAAGCCGTGTCTGGCTCTTTGTGACCCCATGGACTGTTGCCTGCCAAGCTCCTCTGTCCATGGGATTTCCCAGGCAAGAATACTGGAGTGGGTTGCCATTTCCTACTCCAGGCATCTTCCTGACCCAGGGATCGAACCCACAACTCCTCTTGGCAGGCAGGTTCTTTACCACTGAGCCATCTGGAAGCCCATGGGTAAGAAAAAGGAGGCTTCATTCAAAAGGTTTGCTTCAGGGGGAAAGACTCAAAGACAGGCTCGAGCCAGAATTGGCCCTGAGCGTCAGGAAGGTCCTGTAGGTGATGGGCTTTGGAGAAGGGCAGATGGTGCTTCTGGTTTCTGCTCCAGGATGAGGCGCACTGCTCTCCCGGGGCTGCTCACCTTACTGAAGTGCCCGCTACCACACCTCGGGCTTCAGCCCTCCGCTCAGGCGTCATCTCCCCGGGCAGTGCCCCTTACCCGGCAGCTGGGATGGGTTTCCTGTGCCCCTGCTGCCCGTCTGTCAGCTGAGCGCTCCCTGGGAGCCGGGACCGCCCCTGTCTGTGACCACGGTGCCCAGGCCCGGCTCAGGCCGGGAGCTCGGGAGCCCTGAGGGCCGAGTCGGTGACTGGGGCAGCTCCAAAGCATATAGGGCACTGGGGTCCGGGAGGCGGCGCCCCGCTCTGAACGCTCCTTAACTGGCCGCCGTGCAGTGGTCGCCACCTCCAAGAAGAACGCGTGCGTGTCGCTGGTGTTCTCCTTCCTCTATAAGGTGGTGCAGGTGAGTCGGGCCCCAAGGGCCACAGAGGGTCTCCTCACCCGGCTCTGCAGCGTGCCTCCCCATCTGGGCCACCCGAGGGCCACAGCGTCTCTGGGGGGGCTGGAACCCCAGGAGGAAGACCCGAGAGGGGGATGCCATGGCCTTATCTGCCCCTCTGCCTGGTGAGGAGGGGGGAAGGAATGGGAGGAGAGGCTCAGGCTAGGAGTGTGCCCCGCTTCCAAAAGGGACAGGTGTGCCCCCAGCTGGCTGTGGAAGGCTGGAGAGTGACCCGCTGAGTCAGGGATTAGGCAGGTGGGTTAACCAGGAGGAGGGTGGAGCCAAGTTCTGCTCAGAATCTCCTTGGCGGGGCTGTAAAGGCACAGTGCCTGAGGCCCCACCTTAGAGAGGGGTGACACATGCCAGGCCCAGCTGCCACGAGACGGGGAGACAGCGGCATGTGCAAAGGCCCTGGGGCAGAAGTGCCTGTGGCGCCCGGCGTTCCCAGGACAGAGTGTGGCTCTGTCAGCAGGGTGGCTGGGCTGGACCTCGGGGTGGGGGCTGCGGCACAGGGCCTAGTGAGGCGTTTAGATTTCATTACAAGTCTGATGAGAGATGGTGGAAGGCTTTAAGCAGGAGACTGGCAAGACCTGATTTAAGATCCTCTCTGCAGCTGAGTGGGAAAAGAACCTAAAGGCAGCAGGGAGGCCAGAGAGGAGGTGGAGGGAGGGGCCTGGTGAAGTGGGGGCTTCATGGGGTTGAAGAGAGTGGACAGTCTGACCCAGCAGGCTTGGGGTGTGCCCAGGAAAGCTTTCATGCTCCAGATGGTGCCGTGTGCAGCTCACTCAGCAGTCACCTCCACTACACAGGGCGGCAGGGTGGTGAGAACATGGGGCAGGAGAGGCCCCAGGTGCAGCTGAGGGGTAGCCGGCATCCCCTGGGGATGGCCAGTCGGCGCTGTTTGTGATTTCCGAGGAGCAGCCCAGCAGTTGCAGTCCTGGGGTGTAGAGATGGGGAGGCGGGAAGGAGGAAGGTTCTCCTCCCTGCAGTGACTGGCATTGCCTTCCTGCTTCCGTGTTTGTGCTCCTGATAGGCCTTCTGTTGAGTTCCTCTTCCCCTTGGCTCCCTGGTGCCCCGGCTTTCATCTCTGAATTTTCTGTTGAAATGGGGCAGGCTTATCTGCAGGCACAACTGTACAGACCGGGGTTCAGGGAGGTCATGAGAGGCTAAAGAGCTGCTTGTCCTGTCCGCAGGGGCCCTTGTCCCTCATCTGAATCACTCCTGACTCAGAGGCAAAGGGTCAGGGTGAAAGAGAAGCTGGGAAGGGGCCCCAGGCCTGGAGGTGTCTGTCAGGGAGAGGAGGAGAGTGGGCCTGCAGGGGCGGGAACTCGGGCTTCTGAGCAGGTCTCAGAGGACCCCTGCACACCCCCAGTGTGGTTCCCGCATCCCAGGCAGCCGCTGCTGTCCTCCTGCCCACGTTCCCTGAGCCCAGCCCCTCGTCCGAGCACTCCTGGGAAGCGGGCAAACACAGCTGGTGGACAGAAGGGCTATGGGCAGGGGCCTCAGGGCACGAAGTGCAAATTAACTTGTGTTCATCCCCTCCTCGTCACTCATCTCACCGATCTGCCTCCCATGGCAACACTGCAGGTATTTTCAGAATACTTCAAGGAGCTGGAGGAGGAGAGCATTCGAGACAACTTCGTCATCATCTACGAGCTGCTGGACGAGCTCATGGACTTCGGCTACCCCCAGACCACAGACAGCAAGATCCTACAGGAGTGAGTGGGTGGGATGGGGCCCGGGGACAGGGGTGAGTGGGGGTCAGGCCAGGGCAACGTCCCTGTGTTGACGTCATGGGCAGGTTTGGAGGTGCAGGAGGCAAATGTGTACTCACGTTGCTGGTCCCCTGCCTATCTCCAGCCCACCAGAAGTTTTCTAAGTTCCTGGGGCAGCTATGGGTCCTTTTCCACTCAGCATCACTGCGTGGCATGAGCACTTTTCCTGTTGCTAGGTCTTCATTTCCATCCACAGACGTGCGCTCAATGCCTTGTTTTTAGGGAGTCACCTGCCACTGCTTTTTTTGTTTTTTTTTTTTTTATACATGTTTGTTTAGTTTTGACTGCTTTGGGTTTCAGTTAGGACACGCGAGGTCTTCCTTGCAGCCTGCAGGCTTCACTGTAGTTGCGGCACGTGGGCTCCAGAGCGAGTGGGCTCTGTAGTTTGCGGCCCGAGGGCTCTCTAGTAAACACATGGGCTTAGTTGCCCCGTGACTTGTGGAATCTTAGTTCCCTGACCAGGGATCGAACCTGCGTCCCCTACATTGGAAGGCAGATTCTCAACCACTAGACCACCAGGGAAGTCCTACTGCCTTTGTTTTTACTGTCATAAATGAGACTGTGATGAAAAATCTCCCTCCTTTGGAATCCTGTGCACCAAATAATGATTACCATTGATTAAGCACTTCTTGGGAAGCAGGCCTCTTGTGAGCACATTTTTCCATTTCAGTTAGTCAGAGGTGCTGTCTTCCCATTTTACAGGGGAGCAGAGAGACACTCAGAGAAGCTGTGTAACTTCAGCACACCCCACATCTGTTGTTCCCCAAGTAGAAGCAAACGGGCTTCCCAGGTGTCTCAGTAGTAAAGAATCCACCTGCCAATGCAGGAGGTGTGGGTTTGATCCCTGGGTTGGGAAGATCCTCTGGAGGAGGGCATGGCAACCCACTCCAGTGTTCTTGCCTGGGAATGGACCGAGGAGCCTGGTGGGCTGCTGACTTGGGGTCAGGTGGCACATGACTTCCTGACATAACAGCAAGTGGAATCGGGGTCACCAGGTTCCTCTCCCAGGGAGGTCAGTCTCCTCTGCATGCCCAGCAGGGAAGCATTTCATGCCCACTGCTTGTTTTACTCACCAACGCTTTCTTGCTGCCCTGAGACTGAGAACACTCTATTCATTGTAACTGAAAGTTTGTTGGAGTTTTGGAAATGGTGATGTTGTTGTGTTAAATGGCCCCAGGTGAAACCAGAGCCTGCCTCTCCTGGCACCTGCTACAGGGAGGGGCTGTTTTAAAAAATGTCAGTGCCTGAGCCACCTAACTCTGAGCCTGGGCCCACAGGTACATCACTCAGGAAGGCCACAAGCTGGAAACGGGGGCCCCGCGGCCCCCGGCCACTGTCACCAATGCAGTGTCCTGGCGCTCCGAGGGCATCAAGTACCGGAAGAATGAGGTGTTCTTGGATGTCATCGAGTCCGTCAATCTCCTGGTAGGCTTCCTTTTCTTTTTTAAAAAATGTTGTCTTCTTTGTGATTGGAAGTAAAAGCAACTTGACTTTTAAAATTAGCAAGGCCCTGAGAAACAGTTTCTGTGTGATAGCAGATCAGTGGGATTATGTTTGGGCTACTCATTGCAACACGAGCCTGTTTTACCTTCATTAGTTTTTGTTCTTATTTAGAACGAATTATGCATATCATTAAAATATACATATATGTATAGGGTTAGAAAGCCAAGGGCTCTAGGACTTCCTGGTGGGCCAGCTGCTGACCCTGTGCTACCACCTCAGGGGGCCTGGGTTCCACCTTGGCTGGGGAACTAGGATCCTGCATGCCTCCAGGCAAAAGTAAAACAATAATTAGAAAGCAAGCAAGCAAGCACAGGGCTCCGTAATCTGAAAGGCCCCATCACAGAAGGATTCATCGTCATCTTTTGGCCCCTCACGCTGTAGGTTCACAGACAGACGTTCTGTGTAAAACTGACGGCGTAAGCTGTAGTTCTCCTGCAGCTGGCTTTTGGAGTTGCTTGGGTTTTGGTTTTTATTGTTTTCTGCATGTTTGTTTCTTTAGTTTTATTTATTAAGTTATTGTTATTTGGTAATTGACCATATTTTCTGTGAATTAGCACATGTACAGATTTGTGTACTCGTGATCATAACCAGGAAGCAGAACAGCTCCATCACCTCCAAATCCTCACTTACGCTGCCTCTCAGTAGTCACACCCTCCCGCCTGTTGCCAACCCCTGGCAGCTGCTGCTGTGGTCTCCATCACAGTAGTTTTGTCTTTTTGAGATTGTTTTATGAGTGGAATCATACAGTGTGTGTTTGAATCTGACTTCTTTCAATATATGGCTTTGAGATTCATCCAAGTTGCTCTGTTTATCAAAAGTTTATGTCTTCTTAGGTTCATTTATTTTATATTCTGAATCACAGTTGATTTATCCATTCACCCATCAAAGGACATCTGGGTTGTTTCCAGTGTTTGGCAATTGTGAAAAGAGTTGCTATGAGCATTTTATGTATAGATTTATGTGTGGACAGAAGTTTCCATCTCTCTAGGGCAAATACCCAGGAGTGGGATTGCTGGGTCATATGGTAAGTGTATGTTTGACTTTCTGAGAAACTGTCAAACTATTTTCCAGTAACATTTGTGCATTTTCACCAGCAGTGGATGAGAGTTCCAGTTGCTCCACATCCTTGATCAGCGTTTTTATTTTTGTCATCCTACTAGGCTTTAATGTACATTTCCCTAATGGCTAATGATGTTGAGCATCTTTCTGTATGCCTCTTTGTCATCCATATGTCTTTGGAGGAGTGTCTTTTCATGTCTCTGATCATTTTTAAGTTGAGTTTGTCTTCTGATTGTTGAGTTTTGAAAATTCTTTGTATTGGATAAAGTCTTTTGTCTTTATCCAGTGTGATGTGTGATTTGCAAATATTTTCTCCTAGTCTGTCACTTTTCATTCTGTGGCATTGTCTTTCACAGAGCAGAAGTTTTTGAGAAAGTGCACATATCAAGTATTTAGGGACTTCCCTGGCAGTCCAGTTGGTTAACACTTCACCTTCCAATGAAGGGGGTACAGGTTTGATCCCGAGTTGGGGATCTAAGATCTCACATACTTTTCAGCCAAAAAACCAAAACAAAATAGAAACAGTATTATAACAAATTCAATAAAGGATTTTAAAATGGTCCACAGAAAAAAAATATTCGGGAAAAAACCTCAAATATCAAAATTTTAAACTGATTATGCTTTTGGTGCCATGTCTGAGAACTCATTGCCAAACCCAAGGTCACATAGATTTTTCTCCTAAATTTTCTTCTAAAAGATTATAGTTTTATATTTAGATCTATGATCAATTTTTAGTTAAATTTTTTGTAAGGTATGAGGCTTATGTCCATTTTTTGCACATTGAACAATTTTTTTCCTTGTTCTAACATCATTTTTTTAAAAAGATTATCCTTTCTCCATTGAATTGCTTTTGCATTTCTGTCAAAAATCAGTTTGCTATATTGTGCAGGTCTATTTGTAGTTTCTGTTCTTTTCCATTGATCTGTATATCTGTTTCTTCACCAGTACCACACAGTCTTGATAACTGTACCTTTACAGTAAGTTTGAAAACCAGATAATGTGATCTTCCTAACAGTCTTCTTTTTCAAAATTGTTTAGTTCTTTAGTTCCTTTTATAGACTTTTAGAATCCGCTTGTCTTGGGATTTTGGTTGGTATTGAGTTAAATAACTCTGTTAAATCAATTTGGAGAGATTTGATATCTTTAGTATATTAAGTCTCACAATCCATGAGAAATATATGTCTCTCTATATATATTTAGATAATATTTTATTTCTTTCATCAACATTTTATAGTTTTTACCATGTACAAATTTTCATGTTAGATTTATACCTAAGTATTTCATTTTTTGGAAGCTATCACAGATTGCTTATTTTTAATTTTATTTGGTAGAATTCACCTGTAAAACCATCTGAGCCTGGAGATTTCTTTTTCAGAATATTTTTCACTGCAGATTTCAATTATATAACAACTATAGGATTGATTAGGTTTTCTATTTCATCTTGAGTGAGTTTTGGTAGTTTGCAGAAATTGGTCTATTTCATCTAAGTCACTGAGTTTATATGCATAGTGTTGTTTATAGTATTCCCTTATTAGCTTTTTAACATGTGCAAGGTCTGTACTGATACCCGCTCTTTCATCTCTGATATTGGTAATTTATGTTGTCTTTCTTTTCTGTCAGTCTTATGAGTGGTTTATCTGTTTCATTGATCTACACAAAGAATTGGCTTTGATTTCATTGATTTCCTCTATTGTTTTTCTGTTTTCAATTACACTGATTTCTGCTTTTGTCTTCCTTGTGATTTTGGCTCACTTTGCTCTTCTTTTGCTAGTTTTTTAAAGTGGTAACTGAAGATACTAATTTGAAGCCTTTCTTCTTTCTAATACAGACATTTAATGCTATAAATTTCTCTCTAAGCACTGCTTTAGCTGTATTCTACACTGATAACGTTGGGTTTTCATTTTTGTTGAAAATATTTTCACATTTTCCCTGAGCCTTCCATTGACCCATGGATTATTTAATGAAAGTATGTTGTTTAATTTCTAAATGTTTACAGATTTTTCTGTTATCTTGTCATTGACTTTTAATTCTGTTATTGTCTGAGAATATAGTGTATATTACTGTCAGTTCTTTAAAGTTTGTTAAGATTAATGATCCAGAATATGATCTGCCTTGGTGAATGTCCATGTACATTTGAAAAAAATGTACTTTCTGCCCTTTTTGGATAGAGTATTCTGTAAATACCAGTTAAACTTGAACACTTGTCGTGTTCCGTTTTGTTTCTTCACTCTTATCATTTTTTCTTTGTATAGTTTTTTTTTAGTGGTTGCTATAAAATACATACTTTCTTATCATTTACTTAGACTTAATATTTTACAACTTCATTTGAAATTTAGAAACTTTACTACCCCATTGTAGAGTTGTCCTATATAATTATTTCTCTATACTGAAAACCATATTAGTCAGTGTTAAACATTTTTGCTTTCAATTACCAAGCACACTTTAAAGAACTGAGGAGGAAAAGAAGACTCTCTACCATATTTTCCCAGGTATTTACTGTTTCTGTTGCTCTTCCCTCACTTCCAATTTTCTAGGTTTCCTTCTGGTACAGTTTTACTTCTGTCTAAAATGCTTCTTTTAGCAGTTCTTTCAGAACAGGGCAACAGGCTACAAATTCCCTTGGTTTTCCTTCATCTGAGAATGTCTATTTCACCTTCTTTCCAGAAGGATACTGTCACTGGATATCAAATTCTGGGTTGACAGTTCTCCTTTAGTACCTTAAAAATGTTGTACCACTTCCTTCTGGGCTCCATGATTTCTGATGAAAATCCACAGTCACTCACATCAGTATTCCCCTGTGGGTAATAATAATACGTAGTTTCTCTCTGGCCGCTTTTCAGATTTTTTCTTTGTCTTTAGTTTTCAGCAGATAGTTTATGATGTGTCTCGGTTTGCATATTTTTGAGTTCCTGCTATTTGGGTTTTGTTCAGCTTCTTGGATCGGCAGACTTACGCATTTCACCAAACTTGGGATGTTTCCATTCATCATTTCTTCATAGTTTTCAGCAGATAGTTTATAATGTGTCTAGGTATGGATATTTTTGAGTTCCTACTGTTTGGGTTTTGTTCAGCTCCTTGGATCTATAGACTTACATTTCACCACACTTGGGATGTTTTTATTCATCATTTCTCCAAATATGTTTTTACTGTTTCATTCTCGTTTCCTTCTGGACCCAGTAACATAAATGTTAGGCCTTTTATGATTGTCCCCAGGGCCTCTGAGCCTCTGGTCATCCTGCTCCATCTTTCTTTCTATTGTTTAGATGGGATAATTCCTGCTCATTCCGCTCCATCTTTCGTTCTGTTGTTTAGATGGGATAATTCCTGCTCATCCTGCTCCATCTTTCTTTCTGTTGTTCAGGTGGGATAATTCCTGCTCATTCCTCTCCATCTCTCGTTCTGTTGTTCAGGTGGGATAACTCCCGCTCATCCCGCTCCATCTCTCGTTCTGTTGTTTCCATGGGATAACTCCTGCTCATCCCGCTCCATCTCTCGTTCTGTTGTTTAGGTGGGATAGTTCCCGCTCATCCCGCTCCATCTCTCGTTCTGTTGTTTAGGTGGGATAATTCCCGCTCATTCCGCTCCATCTCTCGTTCTGTTGTTTAGGTGGGATAATTCCTGCTCGTCCCGCTCCATCTCTCGTTCTGTTGTTTAGGTGGGGTAGTTCCTGTTGATCAGCTTTCAAGTTCACTGACCTTTCCCTACTGTGTTACTTCCGTTCTGCTCTTGAGCCCATCCAGTGAGTTTTTAGTTTGTTACTGTACTTCTCAGATCTAAGATTTCCATTTGATCCTTCTCCTTATAGCCTTATTTCTTTCCTGAGACTTTCTAGTTTGACATTTGTTGTAAGAGTATTTGCGATTTTTCCCATAGCAGTTTAAAGTCTTCTTCATGGAATCCCAACATCCATGTCAGTATTGGTGACATGTGAGCTGAAATTTTCATGGTTCTTTGTATGCTAAGTAATTTTAGGTTATATCTTGGGGTAGGATTCTAGGTCTTATTTAAATTATATAGAAAATGTTGATTTTTTTGGTTTGTTTTAGCTGACAGTTGCCCTGGTTAGGTTCAGGCCACAAGTTTCAACCCCCAGTCTATGAGCCATGAGTATCAGTTCAGTTTTCAAAGGCTTTGTGCCCTTTGCTATTTGCATCTGTTCCAAATATGCAGTGCCCAGCGGTCCGTCCGAGACTGGGAACAGTTTGGTTCTCAAGGCCTTTGGCCGTAGGATCTTGTCTGTGCACACCTGGTTCTAGAGAGGTCTGGAGACATAAACATCTTCCTGAGGTTGCTTTCCCGAACCTTTCACTGTCTGCTGTATACCTGTGCTCTCTGGCTGCCTGGGGCTTCCTTTTTTGGTTCTGTGGCCAAAAACTTGGGGCTCTAGAGCCCCAGTCTTGTGCTGGTCTGCACTTGGGCTGGAATCCTAGGTTTGCCACCCCCCACCCCTGGAAAAGCAGCTCAGCTGCCTGGGCCCCAGACAGCCGTGAAAAACCTGAAGCGGGGAGAAATGGGGGATTTCCATACTCCCTCTGAGCGGCAGGAGTTCCCCTTCTGGCCCTGGAGTCAGAACTAGAGGCTTCTGCAAGCTCTGGCTCCGCCCCACCGCTCACTTCCACTGCCAAGTTTCTGCTGCGCGCTCACATCACGGCGGGTGGGAGACACTGCTCATTTGGCCAGCTCTTCTGGATCCACCTTTTTGGTCTCCCAATAGTTGCCCATGTATTCTGCCCAGGTTTTTTGTTGCTGTTGATTTTTAATTTTAATTAATTAATGTGCTATGTCTTTGTTAGTGCTTGGGCTTTTCTCTAGTTGCAGCGCACAGGTGTCTCGCTGCAGTAGCTCCTCTTGTCATGGGGTGCAGGCTCTAGGGTGCGTGGGCTTCAGGAGTCACAGTTCCCAGGCTCTAGAGCACTGGCTCAGTAGTTGTGGCGTATGGGCTTAGTTGCTCTGCAACTAAGGGATGATGTGGGATCTTCCTAGATCAAGGGTCAAACCTGCGTCTCCTGCATTGGCAGGTGGATTCTTTACCACTGAGCCATCAGGGAAACCCCCTGCCCAGATGTTATAGGTGTGGTTGGTGGCAGATAACGGGTGATGCGAGCCAATTCCATCTCACCTGTAGCCTGCCTGTCTCCACACAGAAGACCTCACTCCCAGTACTTGGGCAAACCAGGGCAGACTGGGCTGCCCATCACATGGGCTGCTTAGGTTTGCCCATTTTTGGCTGTTCCAGCCAGTGCGGAAATGAGCATGATTGCTCATCCTCATGTGTGTTTGGGCATCTCCCTTACCTAGGCAGGATCTCTGGAGGGCTGAGTGCCCAGGCATGGAATTCCTGAGTGAGAGCACTTTCCAAAAAATTCTTCCAGTGGACTGAATGTAAATGTATCTGCCATCTTATTTTCTAAGCCATGAGGCGACAGGAGCTCACTGCGCTCCCCTCCTGCCTGAGGACCTTCATCTGGATCTGAGCCCGGAACATGTTCTCAGGTGTCCTGAGGTGGAGAAGCAAATCCCAGGGAGCAGTTTATAAGCAGCTGCCCAGTAGAGCACTGGGAGTTCAGGGCTGCCCCAGCCCCTATGTCCGCACACAGGGCACTGTCCAGGGACCCCTGTCCTCTCATACAAGGGGCAGCACGAGGCAGGTGTGGACATCCCAGGCATGTTAGAGCACACCTTCCTGAGTCTGACTGCAGAACTGGCGGCCTCCAAAATCAACACTGGCCTCCAGATTCTGAAAATCTGGTTCTACAGGTATAATTAGCAGCTGTTTTGCTGACACTCATCTCCTCCATGCCTGCCCTGGGACAGCGCCGGCTTTGGGCCGCCTGTCACGGCCAGCATTGGCCTTAAAGGCTGCGTGGCTTTTGTCTCCACTTCCCAAGCCTCCTTTGCCATCGTTCAGCTCTAGAGGGCTGTGCAGCCCCCCCTCCCCCGGGGGGATAGCCCGCCCAGAGAAGGAGAACTAAGGGCAGTCGGGGGAGCACTGAGAACCCACAGAGTGAGGCGGTGGACGTGCCAGCTACCCAGAGCTCAGGGCCCGGGACCGTGTCTGCACGGACTCACGAGTGCACGCTGCCCCAGGCACTGTCCTCAGGCTGGACCCCGCAGTGAGCAGCCCGACCCAACCCCTCACCAGAGTGTGGATGGAGGCAAATGGACAGGCAGATGGGGGTCAGGCCACACCCTGCCTGCTGAGGCAAGGACAGCGAGGTCAGAGGGTAGTGAGTGACAGGAGATGGCAGGGCCTTCCATGCTGCTCTGTGCCTTTTTCTGAGCCATCATCCACTCGGTGCCTCAGTTCTCCACTTCCCTCAGAGGTGAAGGTCTTCCATGCCTGCCCACGGCACTTCCAGATATTTGAGTTAAAGACTGGACAGATTTCCCTGCTTCTCCGCAGAAATCAGGAGGTCAGGGCCTGCAGGGAGTGGCCCATATAGCCCTGGGTCTCTGAGTTTGTTTTGCTTGCTGGTGTGGATGTGGCATCTTCACAGAACGGCGCTGTAGGGGTGGCGGGCTGGGCTGCAGCCCCAGAACCTCTGCTGGCTGCTCCATGCCTCAGTGTGCTCGTCTCTAAAATGGGGCCATGGAGACGTGCCGCAGCAGCTCGGCTCCCTCATACAGCCCCTGGGTTAACCATCATCCTGCTGTGATTTTTATTTTATTTATTTACAAAAATGTGTGTGTTTTTAATTGAAGGATAATTGATTTACAGTATTGTGATGGTTTCTGCCACACATATGCATACCTATGGATCAGCCATAAGTATTCCTATGTCCCCTCCCTCTTGGACCTCCCTCCTACCTCCCACCCCGTCCCACCCCTCTAGGTCGTCACAGAGCACTGGTTTGTGCTCCCCACATCACACAGCAAATTCCCACTGGCCATCTATTTTACATGTGGCAGTGTGTGTTTCCCTTCTGTATACTGTCTCCATTCATCCCACACTTTCTCTCCCCGACTGTGTCCACGAGTCTGTTCTGTATGTGCTGTGATTTTCAGTTGCACTCTCAGATGCTTTCCAGTCTGCACAGGAGTTAAAAGTTGCCCGAGTCACAGCCCCGCCCAGTCAAGGAGGAACTGCCCAGGCAGTGTTAAAGAGCTGGGATTGTATTTGCTTAAGTGTAATTGTTACTTTGCATCAGACCTCAGAGCAGCCCTGGGAGCAGGACCTAGGCAGCTCCATCTTCAACAAGCCCTAGGCTCACCTAGAGCATAAAGTAGCCTCACCTGGCCCCACGTGAAGAAATAGATTTCCGGAAAATGAGTCCACCCTGCTCCGAGAAAACCTCACAGATCTCAGTAGATGAACAGACACTGATAGAATCCCTGCCCAGGCCAGCCACCAGGTCTGCCCTGGCCATCCTAGGGGCACCTCAGAGGGGTCAGTGCGTGAAAGAGCCCTCAAAAGGATCGCAGGCACAGCATCAGCTGGGCCCATCCAAGAGGGAGGAGCCTGGCGTGGCCTGAGACCTAGAGGGCGGGGCCCACGGGTCTGCCCTGACACTTCCCCCTCAGCTCAGGGGGCAGAGAGAAGGGCTTTGCGAGTGGGAGAGGCTGGGAGGGTCTCACAGCGTGGTGGGAACAGCGGCCGCTGGCGCGGGGCCTCCCCTCACCCCCGGCGCCCCCACCCCGCAGGTCAGCGCCAATGGGAATGTCCTGCGCAGTGAGATCGTAGGCTCCATCAAGATGCGCGTCTTCCTGTCCGGCATGCCCGAGCTGCGCCTGGGCCTCAATGACAAGGTCCTCTTCGACAACACGGGCCGTGAGTACCCCGCCCAGGCCTGGGAGCATCCGCCTAAGTGGTGAACAAGTTCACCTTAAGCATATTGGCTGAGGAACATTGTCGTGTTGTTTACAACGGTGAAAACTAGTCAGCTAACGCCTGGGCCTTGAGGACACGGAAGCGTGAAAAATCCTCAAGTCCAGTCACCTCTCAGGCCAGAGGTGCAGATGAGCACCCAGATGGTCACACAGTAGGTCCTCAGCCCCGCCCTCCTGCAGGGACTGCAGGCCTTGTCTCTTCCTGGGCCCAGTTTCTGTCTTCACCTCTGACGTTGGGTCTGGGCTGTGCAGAAACCACACACAGCTCTCCCTGCCTGTCCTGGATGTGACACTTTGTGGTAGGGTGGCCAGGGCGGCCTCAGAAGCCCAGGGCTGCTGCGGCTCTGGTGTTCACAAGCTGGACCTCCAGCCTTCCCTCCCACCCACAGGAAGGTTGTCATGGTTACATCAGCAGTAGTGCTCTGAGGGCCTCTCAGATGTCCTCCCAGCAGAGCACCTCCCCTCCCAGGACTGGGCCCAACCGTCAGCCTCTCTGGGCTGAGAAACTGAGATAGGATCCCAGGGATGACAGGCCCAGGGCCCTCAGGGAACCCTGAGTCATCCCCGGGCACCCCCAGTGGGGTCTGTTGGTCATTCAGCACACACGTCCCAGGCAGCACCCCAGGCTGGGGCTTAGAGTGAGCAGGCCCACCAGTGCTGCCCTCAGCCCAGCGTCAGGGTGTGATGGGGCTTCCTGGGGTGAGGAGGGGGGGATTCTGGGCCCAAGACGCTCTCGCAGATTTGGAAGCTGCGCTGCTCTGCAGGGCTGGGCCCCAGACGGCGGGGGACCATCGCTGAGCCAGTGGCCCGGGGACCTAGGGTCTGTCACGCCCTCACACTCCCGCTCCCTGCAGGTGGCAAAAGCAAGTCCGTGGAGCTGGAGGACGTGAAGTTCCACCAGTGCGTGCGGCTATCGCGCTTTGAGAATGACCGCACCATCTCCTTCATCCCACCCGACGGCGAGTTCGAGCTCATGTCCTACCGCCTCAACACCCACGTGAGTGCACAGGCGCCAGCGCCTGGGCCCCAGGCTCCCACCCCCGCCTCGCCCCGGCAGTCCGCCCCTTCCGTCTGGCTGGGAGCTGCCTCCTCCGTGCTGAGTCTCGGGTCTGTGAGGTGACCCGTGGGTGGGCACAGCGCCCCAGGGGCAGCCCAGGCTCCAAGGGGCCTGCTTGTCAACACGAGGCTCCAAACTCTGAAGGGGGCAGGCCCTTTGGCACCACTGCCCCTTCTCCCAGGCAGCACCCCCAGAGTGTCCTCTGGGATGCTTTCTGCATTCTATCTTTGTTCTGACCCATCCTAGCACCGGCTAGGATTCTCCCAAGAGCCCCTGCTGCCGGGTACTGGGCTCACACCAGGCCCAGTGGTCACTTGCTCCGTTTCCCCTCTGTGAAAGGGAGCTTTGTAAAACGAGCGCGCCATCTTCCCTCTCCCCGACAGGTCAAGCCCTTGATCTGGATCGAGTCCGTGATTGAAAAGCATTCCCACAGCCGCATCGAGTACATGATCAAGGTGCGTGTGTGTCCTGCACGCAGCGTCCGCCAGGTGTGCAGGGCATACGAGAGGGGGACATGGGCGGCCCCGCCCACTACGGGCCTTCCGGACTCTCTGGCCCGTCCTGGGCCTCTGACACAGATCTTAACCCAGGACTGGGGGCACACTGGGGCTCTTGTGACCCCTGCCCCGGGGCTAAACCTGTGGCTGTCACCCGTGTTGTCTCCCCGTGAGCTCGTCGAGAGTGGGCCTGGGACACAGGACACACCGCCAGGTCCTAGGTGCAGCCGCCGTGGAAGCAGGCTGTGACCAAGTGTCCAGGCGGCACGCTTCTGCCACCCAGTGACCTCATCCGTCCCAGGCCAGTCCCGGTGATGCAGACATTGTCCTTGGAGGCCAGGACCGCAGAGGATGGGAAGCCCCAAAGGCTGAGGAGACAGTGGGACAGAGATGACCTCCCAAAGTTGAGCTTAAAGGAAATCTCAGAGGGCAGGAGAGGGTGGAGAATCCCACAGGCCAGGCTAAGGGGTTTGTGGCCCTTGTGGGAGCAGGCTGGGTGGGAGCTGGGCTGTCTTACCTTCACCCTCTGCACCCTTGGTCCCACTCATCTCCAGGCCAAGAGCCAGTTCAAGCGGCGATCAACAGCCAACAACGTGGAAATCCACATCCCTGTGCCCAACGATGCCGACTCACCCAAGTTCAAGACGACAGTGGGGAGTGTCAAGTGGGTGCCCGAGAACAGTGAGATCGTGTGGTCCATCAAGTCCTTCCCGGTGAGCACCTTCTCGGCCGGGCGCCCCCAGACCCCCACCCACACCCGCCTGCTCGCTGGGTCCTGCGCAGCGTGGTAGCCTGACCGCTGCAGGCCCCTCGAGCCCAGGGCCGGGGCCGGGGTCCCCTCCTGGGGCTTCCAGGAGGCTCAGCAGGGAGGGTGGGTGGAGAACAGGGGCGGGGTGGGGTGGGGGTGCTCCACCTTCCTCGTGTGTGTGCACCCGCCTGTCTTCAAAGTCAGGTTAGCGCCCCCGCCCCTCCCTCCCGCTGGCCTTCTCTCTCTCCCTGCCGCTCCTGTTTGGACCTCAGCTTTGCCTCCAGGGGAGCAGACTGACTGCCCTGGGCCAGAGCAGCACCAGCTCCAGGAACACAGCGCCTGCTGCCCGACCCACAAGCTGGCGTGGCCGCCTGGCTGGTGTGCAGGATTTCGAGCACTTGAGTCTGGGTTTGTGGGCAGAGTGCCCGGGGACTGGAAGGCAGGAAAGAGGCTGCACGGACTGCATATTCCTCATGATAAAAAGATGCGGTGCCTTTTCTTTTTGTCTCGGGGCTGTTTGTGTTTCTTGCTCTGGAAACTGGAGTAGCTGTCCTTTTGCTCACTTTTCTGTCAAGTTTGGTCCCTTTCTTGTTGGTTTCCAAAAGCTGTTTGTACATGGGCAAGGTTAGTACTTTTCCTTTGATAGCAGTTGCAAGTGGTTTTCTTTAGTTTGGTGTTGGTCTTTCAGCCTTGGCTCTGGAGTATTTTTGCTTTGGAACCTCTTTTGATTGTGGTAGTTGCCTTTGAGTTCTCATGGGTTTTCAGATTCTTTCATATGCTTGCAGGCAGCTGCAGTTACCCCTTTTCCTGTCCTATTCTTGGGCAGCTTATGGCTCCTGGCATCTCCCTGCTTCCGATGCTGTCTCCATGCCTGTACGTGGTGGTGGAGAGCGGCCTCCTGGCTTTGCCTCCAACCGGAACTGCTAGGGTTTCCCTTTTCAGTGTCTTGCTGCTTTGGGCTGCAATTCATTCCAGTTCTACTTTGCTGTGTTTTTAGCACAAAAGGGCAACAAATTTAGCCAAATGCCTCTTCAGTGTCTGTCAGTTCAGCTATTAACTCAGGATGGATCTTGAACCATCCTTGCATTCTGGCAAACTCCAGTTGATCATGATATGTCTTCTCTTTGATGTGCCATTAATTCTGTTGGTTAACATTGTATGTAGTATTTTTACATTGAGATTCATGACTGAGATTGACTTTTTTTTGGTACCTCTATCTCAGGTATCAATATTGTACCTGTTTTGTAATTTTTTTGGTCTCCCTCTTCCATGCTGCACAACAGCTTTAAAGTAGCCTTGAGATCATCTGGCCTTGAGAGGATTGATAGAATTTGGTTGGCTGTGTGTGACCATCTGTATCTCTGTTACTTTTTCTAACTCATCTGTGGAAATTAGGCCATTTTGAGCTTCTATTTCTGTTGGAGTCAGTTTGGGTAAATTTGTATTTTCCTACAAAATTATCCATCCTAACCAGGGTTTCAAATTTGCCTACACAGAGTTATAGAAAGGGGTCTCTTTCTCCCCTTCTCTTATGACAGTGACTTCTCCCTTGTTATATCTTACTTTGCATTTTTGTTACTTCTTTTCCTTGATAAGGTTACCTAGTGGTTTGTCTATTTTTTTCCAGACTCACTTTTTATTTTATTTGCCATATTTTTCAGTTTTACAAGTCTTTAATTTTAATTTGGTCATCCTTTGACCTGATTTTCAAGTTTTTAAAATTTTATTATTTTCTTTTAAAATTCGTATTGATATAAATATTTAAGCCACAGATATTCTTCTGAACCCTGCCTTAGCTGTATAACGCATAAAATGGGCATGTAATATTTGATACTATTATCTAGAAATTCTGTAATCGAATGAGTATTTTTTCGTTTTGTTTTCTGTTTTTCTGGTCAAAGGTCCTTTTCTCTTCCATTTTACCTTGACTTTGAGTTTGGTGCATTGAGGTCAGAGGTTATTCATGCTATTCTGCTTATAAGATTTATTGACGTATTCATTGTGTGTTAAGGTAAGGTCAAAGTTTGTGAATATCCCATGTGTACTTGAGAAGATAAGGCCTCTGTACCTGGGGTAGAGAACTTGACACAAGCACCATGAGGTCTGCTATGCTGTGACGGCATCAGCCCCACCGGGGGCTGGGTCAGCTCTGCCTTCCTCTGGTTCCTCTGGCTCCTGTCTCCTCTCTTGTAGCATCTGCTTAACAGAAGGTGCTGCCCTGTTACTTGGTGCATAGATACTCATAACTATTGTATCTTCCCTGTGGATTTGTAGGACAGTAGCCTTTCAGGCTGTGAACTGTTGTCCTCTGCACCTGGAGTTATTTGCCCTTAATTCTCCCCAGTGGCAGCAGTCCTGCTCTGCTTTTTTTTTTTTTTTTTTAATCTTTTAAAAAAATTTTTTTGGTTGCACTGGGTCTTCATTGCTATGCATGGGCTTTCTCTAATTATGGTGGGCCAAGGCTACCCTCTAGTTGCCGTGCACAGGCTTCTCACTGCAGGGGCTTCTCTCGTTGCAGAGCACAGGCTGTGGGGTCCGCAGGCCTCAGTAGTTTAATGCAGCTTGCAGGCTGTAGAATATGGGCTCAGTAGTTGTGGCGCTTGGGCTCAGCTGCCTTGCAGCACGTGAGACCTTCCCCGACAGGGATCAAATCTGTCCCCTGAGTTGGCCGGCAGGTTCTTCACCACTGGACCACAGGGAGGCCCAGCCCTGCTCTGCTTTGTCTGACGGTGGTCAGCATGCCTTCACCCATTCTTTCTACTGGCTTAGTCTTTCTGACTCTGCTTTCACAGTGTAGAGTTGGGTACTGGTCTGTGAGCCAGTCTCCAAGCCTCATTAATAGAGGAAATTAAACCCATTTACATGGACATGATCGACACAAGGTAGCCTTGCAGACTTCTGCCACCCACCGGGGCGGGCCTACCTCTCTACATATTCTTTTGCTTTCATTTTCCACTTGGTTTTTATGAAGCTTAGGTTTTTGGCCTGGTTATTGTTTCATGGACAGACTGATGGAGCTGGTTTTATCCCTTTGCTGCCTGCTTTGTCTGTTGCTTTATATAATTTTATTTGTTTTTGGCTGTGCTGGGTCTTCGCTGCTGCATGGACTTCTCTCTGGTTTCGGTAAGCAGGAGTGGGGGCCCCTCCCCAGCTGTGGCGCTCGGGCTGCTCGTTGCGGTGGCTTCTCTTGTTGTGGAGCACAGGCTGTAGGGTGTGTGGGCTCAGCAGTCGCGATTCCTAGGCTGTACACAGGTTCCACGGTTGTGGAGCATGGGCTTAGTTGCTCCACAGCCTGTGGGATCTTCCCAGATCAGGGATCGATTCTGTGTCTCCTGCATTGGCAAGCAGACTCTTTACCACTGAGCCACCAGGGAAGCCCTGCTTTGTCTATTGCTGAGACTGCATTATTCTCCCTTTGTTGTCCCAGAATCTCCACTGAGCACACAGCAGCAAGTCAGGCAGAGTCTACACGCCTGCACTGATGAGCAGATCCTGACCACTCACTGCATCCCAGGAAGGGGAGGGTGAACGCAGCACTGGGGAGGTGGAGCTCTGCCCTGCTTTGCCGAGGCCATGCAGAGGCAGCCCTGGTCAGCAGTGACTCCTGTTGCCAAAGGCCTGAGGATTGAAACCCTCCGTGTCCTGCTGTGATGAGAGCTGCATTTCCTGCTGCCCCCTGCAGTTCTGTGTTACTCCAGGCACTGGGACCGCCAGGCCAGGACTCCTGACCCCTCACGGCTGAGAGTTCAGTCTCTCGGTCGAGTCTGATTCCTTGCAGCCGATGGACTGTAGCCCGCCGGGTTCCCCTGTCCGTGAGATTTCCCAGGCAGCCATACTGGAGTGGGTTGCCACTTCCTTCTCCAGGGGTCTTCCTGACCCAGGGATCAAACCAGCGCCTCCTGCATTGGCAGATGGATCTTTACCACTGCGCCAGCAGGGAAGCCATTCCTTCTGCCACTACAAGTCCCATCTCTGCAGTCCCTGTTCAGCTTCCAGGACCAGAGCCTCTCCCTTCCAGGGGAAGACCTAGGGCCAGCTCATCAGCCCGAGGCAGCCCTGTCGCCCCCTGTCAGCGCTCACTCTTCCCCTCTCTTCTTCCTCCCCAGGCCTAGTGTTCTTATTTTCCCTGAAGCAACTAGGCTTCTGTGCCTGGGAACTTGTAGAAGTTTCTCTTCATCCTCAGAATTAGAGGATTAATTTTCCCCAGCGGGGCTGGTGTGGGCAGCCCAGGGGGCCTGGAGGATAAGTATGAGTGTGTTGCAGGAGCCAAGGCACTGGGTGACCGCAGACCATGCAGGAAGGGACTCGTTGGCCAGGCCTGCAGCCTGGCATTCTCCAGGGGCAGCTGTTAGATGAGCCTGCCAGGGCCTCCGCCTGACCATCTCCTCTGTGGTCTGCTCCCCCAGGGCGGCAAGGAGTACCTGATGCGGGCCCACTTTGGCCTGCCCAGCGTGGAGGCAGAGGACAAGGAGGGCAAGCCCCCGATCAGCGTCAAGTTCGAGATCCCCTACTTCACTACCTCTGGCATCCAGGTACGTGCGACCAGGGCTGCCGGAGCCCCGGAGCAGTCATGGACAGGCCCAGTGGGGCCTCTCAGGGACCAGGCATCAGTCCAGGCTCAGAGGGTTGAAGGTGACAGACACCAGTCAGCCAGTTAGCAAAGGGTGCTAGCTGACTTGTCCTGGGGCTCTGAGCTGCTTCCCAGCCCTGCCCATCTCCATGGGCAGCCTGGCCCTGATGGGAAGAGGCCCGCAGTGTTCTACTCAGACCTGACCTGTGCTCCAAGCTCAGAGATGCATTCAGCCCCCAAAACTAATGTTCACATACTTGCCACCATGGGGCCCATTTTCCTGGGCACCTCCACAGAAGACCTGTATGGGGTGAAAAACCCTGGGATTGGCCCCTTCTCTAGGAATCTGCTAGAGGGTCGTGCCTGCAAGTGCACATCTGGCTCTTTGCCGCACCTTCTAGAAGCATCTCCACTGTCCCTCGGCCTGAGTGTGATACAGGCTAAGGTGCTTCACCCTCTCCCTGGCCCTCTTGGTCACAGCCCAGCCCCAGGAGGAACGACTGGGTGGGCAGCCAGGAGCGGGGGCGGTATGTGCATGCTTAGGGCCCTGATGCTGTGCCCCAGGTGCGTTACCTGAAGATCATCGAGAAGAGTGGCTACCAGGCCTTACCGTGGGTCCGTTATATCACTCAGAACGGAGGTACGTGCGACCTGCCCGTGGGGCAGGTGGGGGTGCTGAAAAGGTCCCTGGTGGGCATGGGGAGCAGCCCCAGGGTCAGGGCAGGTGGGGGCGGCCCCTCCTCCAGGGTCAGAGCAGACAATGGACGCCCCCTCCCTCTTTCTAGATTACCAGCTCCGGACGCAATGAGGGGCCGCGGTGACCCACGCTCCCAGCACGGGGCCCCTGGTGGAAGCGCCTGCCCAGCCTGCCGGGAGGAGGGGCCCCCCTGGACCCCGGCGCCCCTCCAGGCCCCACCAAGGGGCCCCTCCTTCTCCAGGCTCACCTGCTCTGCCATCTCCACTCACCTCCCGGGTCCCCTTTTCCCAGAAGAGGCTCGTCTTCAAGAGGTCTTGTCTCTCAGCCCGAGTCAGTCTGGGGGGCAGGAAAGACTGTTCCCTCCAGAGGTCAAATACAGCCTTCTGTGCTGTCCAGCTCCCAGTCACACAAGACTGGGAAGCACTGCCCAGGCCTCTCTTCAGCCAGGCTGGCAGGGCCGCCGTTGTGTTGCCATTCTGTTGAACGTTGTGGGTTTATCGAGCATTCCTAGATTTTGTCTCGGTCCGTCGCTGGTTACGTGACCCTCACCGTCTGCACCTCCCTCCCCCGGCCTGAAGCTCTCAGGCAGCACTTAGCGAGGACAGGCTTCCCCGTCCTCGCCCTCCTCCCCCGTGAGGCTGTCGCCGGGCCGCCCTCCCAGCGCCTGGCCCTCCGCCTGGAGGCTCCTGATCTGGAGCTTTGAATAGGGACGCCTTCTCAGGGCCAGCCCGTGCCACGTGACGCTGTCCCTCAGCCACAGCAGTGTTTGTCCCACCAGGGGAAGCGGGCTCCGGCGCGGGCCCCCAGCCTCAGAGGGTGGGGCCACAGGCCATCCCCATGTGTGCTTGGACACCGCCCCCCTACCCTGTCCGTGTTTGTGTCATGAGTACATTAAATGCCATCAGTTAAACATGCCTTCCTTCTGGTGCAGCGCTGTGCTGACTCCTGGGTGCCCGGGAGAGGGGCCGGCTCACGCCAACCTGGGTGTGGCACCAGTTCTGAGGCCCCTACGTCCCCTGGGGAAGACGGGACCAGGCAATGAGCAAGCAGAGCCATTGCCCAGGGGCCTCCCAGAGGGGCTGCAGAGGGGAGGGCACACGGGCACAACGTTTCCCTCTCATCTGAGATGACCATTACAGCCCTCAACCCTCAGATCACCAGCAGCCTGCTCCCCTCCCCAGCCCAGGGGTCTTCCTCAAGAGTGTGGTCCTGCTGCCAGCAGCATCAACATCCCACAGCACGTGCAGGTTCACAGGCGCCCTCCTTTATCTGCCGAGGCATCTCTGGAGGTGGGACCCAGGAGGCCGGCTAACAGGCTCTGCATGTGAGTCACATGTGCACTGGAGTCTGAGGGCCGCTGCCTGGTCCGTAGAGGGGGGTCTCAGCAGGGGCGTGGGCAGAAGACAGCTTGTCTTCCCACTGCGGTCACAGGCCTGCCCCCTCCTGCCTCCGAGGACCATGTTTTCCTTTCCCTCTCCCGTATCTCCCAGCTCCCCCTTGGATGTCTAGTGGGTGTCAACCCGAGTGGAGTCTTGGTCGTCCACCACATGGAGGAAGGGACGCTGCCCTGGCTCAGGGCTCAGGCCAAAGCCCTTATGGGCACCCCTAATGCCCCACCCCTCACTGCCATGCCCGCATCTGCAGCAAGCCCTGGCGACCCCCTCCAGAAGACCCTGGGGAACCACAGCGTACAAAGAGACAGTGGCCAGAATTTCCCCAGACGAATGAAAATCTTTAAATTCTCAGATTCAGGAAACCAGTGAGCCCAAATCAGGATCAATAAACCTAAGTCTGTAACTAAAACACATCACAGTCAAAACACAAAACATCAGATACTCAGTGAAGAGTATAAAAGCAATGCAAAGAAGATTAAAAACACAGAACACAAAAAAGAAAGAAGAAAAAAACAGGCTGAGAGCTGGCTTCATGATGGCAACAGTGCTCAGATTGCTCAGAGAAGATGACCAATCTTGACCAATTCTGTGCCCGGCTAAGCTGCAAGAGAGCAAGTTGAAACGTTCAGCGGTTACAGACCCTCAACGAAGCAACGTGTGTACTTCAGGGAGATTAAAAGGCTTCCCTGGTGGTTCAGTAGTAAAGAATCTGCTCGCCATTGCAGGAAACGCAGGTTCAATCTCTGATCCGGGAAGATCCCACATGCTGCGGATCAGCTAAGCCCATGCACCACGGCTGTTGAGCCTGTGCTCTAGAGCTCCGGGACCGCAACTACTGAAGCCGCTGTGCTGTAGAGCCCATGCTTCGCAACGAGAAAAGCCACCGCAATGAGAAGCCTGCTTACTGCAACGAAGAGTAGCCTCCACTCTCTGACCAGAGAACAGCCCTCTCTCAGCAGCGAAGACCCAGCCCAGCCAAGAGCATATAAAATTATTTTTAAAAAGATTGAATGCACGAGGAAGGAAAGAGACGAGAAATGCTGAAAAACTTGGAAGCCATTGGGACTATCTAAACTATCATTGACTGTATATAAAGCAGTTGTGATATTGAAGAAGTAATGTCTGAGTAGTAACCTAAGGTACAACTAAAATTCTGCACAGCTTAGGTGGTTGACATCAGTGGCTCCCAAGGTCTTTATACTGTTTGGGAGGAAGATGGACTAAAGTCTAAAAAAACCAGCGGTTGGGAAAGGATTTAAAGAAAATTTTAACGAACCAACAGGAGAAGCATAGGAAAATCAGAATAAATGCACATGTCCTAAGACTCTTTTAATGATAAACAGCACTTAGAACTGCACCACATGAGATTTCCCTGGTGGTCCAGTGGTTAAGATTCTACACTTCCAGCGCAGGAATGCAGGGGGCACAGGTTTGATCCCTGGTCAGGGAACTAAGATCCCACATGCCACGCAGCGTGGCCAAAAAGAAAAAACTGCACTACAACTTTCCATTTTGTGCCATAGAAACTGCAAAATAAGGTTGTAAATATAAATCCAAACATTAGGAATCATAACATAAATGTAAATGATGCAAACCTGCTAGTTTAAGATACTGTTTTTTTTTTTAAGTTCTTTCTGATTTTTTTTTTCATTTATTTTTATTAGTTGGAGGCTAATTACTTCACAACATTGCAGTGGGTTTTGTCATACATTGACATGAATCAGCCATGGAGTTACATGTATTCCCCATCCCGATCCCCCCTCCCACCTCCCTCTCTACCCGATTCCTCTGGGTCTTCCCAGTGTACCAGGCCCGAGCACTTGTCTCATGCATCCCACCTGGGCTGGTGATCTGTTTCACTATAGATAATATACATGCTGTTCTCTCGAAACATCCCACCCTCACCTTCTCCCACAGAGTTCAAAAGTCTGTTCTGTACTTCTGTGTCTCTTCTTCTGTTTTGCATATAGGGTTATCATTACCATCTTTCTAAATTCCATATATATGTGCTAGTATGCTGTAATGTTCTTTATCTTTCTGACTTACTTCACTCTGTATAATGGGCTCCAGTTTCATCCATCTCATTAGAACTGATTCAAATGAATTCTTTTTAACGGCTGAGTAGTATTCCATGGTGTATATGTACCACAGCTTCCTTATCCATTCATCTGCTGATGGGCATCTAGGTTGCTTCCATCTCCTGGCTATTATAAACAGTGCTGCAATGAACATTGGGGTGCATGTGTCTCTTTCAGATCTGGTTTCCTCAGTGTGTATGCCCAGAAGTGGGATTGCTGGGTCATATGGCAGTTCTATTCCCAGTTTTTTACGGAATCTCCACACTGTTCTCCATAGTGGCTGTACTGGTTGGCATTCCCACCAACAGTGTGAGGGTTCCCTTTTCTCCACACCCTCTCCAGCATTTATTGCTTGTAGACTTTTGGATAGCAGCCATCCTGACTGGCGTGTAATGGTACCTCATTGAGGTTTTGATGTGCATTTCTCTGATAATGAGTGATGTTGAGCATCTTTTCATGTGTTTGTTAGCCATCTGTATGTCTTCTTTGGAGAAATGTCTGTTTAGTTCTTTGGCCCATTTTTTGATTGGGTCATTTATTTTCCTGGAATTGAGCTGCAGGAGTTGCTTGTATATTTTTGAGATTAATCCTTTGTCTGTTGCTTCATTTGCTATTATTTTCTCCCAACCTGAGGGCTGTCTTTTCACCTTACTTATAGTTTCCTTTGTTGTGCAAAAGCTTTTAAGTTTCATTAGGTCCCATTTGTGTATTTTTGCTTTTATTTCCAATATTCTGGGAGGTCGGTCATAGTGGATCCTGCTATAATTTATGTCGGAGAGTGTTTTACCTATGTTCTCCTCTAGGAGTTTTATAGTTTCTGGTCTTACATTTAGATCTTTAATCCATTTTGAGTTTATTTTTGTGTGTGGTATTAGGAAGTGTTCTAGTTTCATTCTTTTATAAGTGGTTGACCAGTTTTCCCAGCACCACTTGTTAAAGAGGTTGTCTTTTTTCCATTGTATATCCTTGCCTCCTTTGTCGAAGACAAGGTGTCCATAGGTTCGTGGATTTATCTCTGGGCTTTCAATTCTGCTCCATTGATCTATATTTCTGTCTTTGTGCGAGTATAAGGTACTATTAAAGAGACTGAACTAAAATTCCAAATCCAGCTATATGCCCTGTTTATGAAATATGGGCTAAGTCACTTCAGTTGTGTCTGATTCTGTGACCCCATGAACTGTAGCCCGCTGGACTCCTCTGTCCATGGGATTCTCCAGGCAAGAATACTGGAGTCGGTTGTCATTTTCTCCTCCAGGGGAGCTTCCCGACCCAGGGATCAAACCCATGTCTCTTATGTCTCCTGCTTTGGCAGGCGGGTTCTCTACCACTAGTGCCTCCTGGGAAGCCCATTTATGAGATACACTACGTAAAACAGCACAGTTAAAAGTAAAAAGATGCTAACATACAAAGATAAATCTTATGTAGTTATATTAATATCAGACCAAACAGACCTCAGGCAAAAAAAAAAAGTGATAGACCCTGAAAAAGTTTTCACAAATTTGTAAGAATTCTTAGTATTAGAGTCTACATTCTCTAAGAAATTCTCAAGAGAATTGAGTTAGAATTAACAACAAATTAGTTTTTTTTTTAATTTCCAAATATAATTAGTTTTTAAAGAACACTTCTGAATTACCATGTGTCAAAGAAGAAAATGTAATGGAAATTAGAAAATATTAGTGAACTTTTTTAATCTGGATGCAGGTTACAAAAGTGGTCTTACTTTTGAAAATGCATCAACCACTTATGATTACTCACTCTTCTGTATATAACATTTCAGTAAAATGTTTACAGAAAAAACTAAAACCTTTAAAGCAGCCAGGGGGGAAAATATTAAGTTCAAAAGTGTGACAGTGCGGTAAACAGCTTACTTTACATCAGCAACAAAGGAAGCCAGATGAAAGCAAAGCGACATTTTCAGCGTGCTGAAAGAAAACTGCCCACCCAACAAAAACATTTCAAGACTGAGGTTGAAATAAAAACTTTTTCAGACAAAACCGTTAGTTTGCCAGCAGCCGACTCACGCTCAAGAAAATATTAAGTTCTATTACTTCAGCCAAGAGGAAAGTAATGGAAGGTCAAGATGCAAGAAGGAGCAAGGAATAAAGTAAATACATGTGAAAATGTAAACCTAGGTTGCGTAAAACAGTGTTTCCTGAAGTTAAGAAAAATGATAGAATTAAAATATACACAAGGAAAAAAAAACACGTCCTGAGGTAGTAAATGGAGTTAAAGTTTTCCAAGTGCATGATTGTGAGGGAGGCCAGTAAAAACACTGACGAAATCTGCATTTTTATAAGCATGCATTATCGTTCTAAGGGCTTCCCTGGTGGCTTAGTTGGTAAAGAATCCGCCTGCAATGTGGGGGACCTGGGTTCAATCCCTGGGGTGGGACGATCCCCTGGAGAAGGGCATGGCTACCCACTCCAGTGTTCTTGCCTGGCGAATCCCATGGACAGAGGAGCCTGGCGGGCCACAGTCCATGGAGTCGCACAGAGTCGGGCTCGGTTGAGAGACTAAGCGCAGCACATTATGTTTTCTAAGGGAATCACTAAAATAAGAAAATAATTGCAATTTCCAAATGTTCCGAGGGAAAGCAATGATTTTTTTAAAGCCACACACAGACAAAACAACCTAAAAGGTGGCCAGAGAAGATAAAAAGGAACATAAGGGGTAGAAACAGCAAACAAAACAATACAGTAGATTTAAACCTAGGTTTAAGTGTCAGATCAGTTCTGACATTAAATGTACATGGGCTAAATATTCCAGCTAAAGGTCAGTTTGTCACACTGGATTTCTTAAAATTCCAACTCTGTTATTTATAAGAGATGCATCAAAACCATTAGGATGCAGACAATTTAAAAATAACAGGATGGGGAACATAACCATAGAAATACCAAAAGAAAGCTGGAATGGTTAAGTTAATATTAGGCAACATATGCTTTAAGGCAAAATCTTTGCTGGAGATAAAGAGGGACATCATAATAAAAATAATAAAAGATTTACTTCATTAGGAAGATAAAATTTTAATTTGTGTGACCCTAATAACATGGTCTCAAAATACATAAAGCAAAAATTGACACAACTACAAGGATAGTTAAGTCCACAGTAAGAATGAGCAATTTAAATTCCTCTCTCTCAGCAATTGATAGAACAAGTAAACCCAAAGAAGTAAAGAGAATATTTGAACCATACAATGAATTTTATGTAATGGACCTGTATTTGTGGAACACTGTATTCAGCAACTACAGAATACATTTTCCTTTGAAGCACACAGTTATAAAGCAAGACTGAAGGAAATAGTCCCTTGGCCAAATGCTGCTTAGTTAGGAATCCGTTTCAAAAACAATGAGAAAAATATCCATTCTTTAGGAACCAGTTCTAAACAATCCATTGATCAAGGAAGGAATTCTAGGAAAAGTACAGATTTTTAACAGAAAAGTAATGAAAATACTGCATTTCAAAACTTGTGCAATGCAGCTAACTAGCAATTTGAAGGAAATTTGTGAGGCCTTAGGTTTATAAATACTAGATATTACAATATATGCTTATGTAATGTATGTTGCATATATGTAATATATAATGCATGCTGCACGCTAAATCACCTCAGTCATGTCCAACTCTTTGTGACCCTATGGACTGTAGCCCGCCAGGCTCCCCTGTGCCTGGGATTCTCCAGGCAAGAATACTGGAGTGGGTTGCCATGCCCTCCTCCAGGGATCTTCCCAACCCAGGGGTGGAATGGCATCTCTTTTGTCTCCTGCATTGGCAGGCAGGTTCTTCACTACTAGTGCCACCTGGATTCCCATATACTATGACCTTATGTATAAAACAGAAAGACTTTTGCAACTTCATGGGCTGTAACCTGCCTGGCTCCTCTGTCCATGGGACTTCCCAGGCAGGAATACTGGAGTGGGTTGCCTCTTCCTTCTCCAGGGATCTTCCCGACCCAGGGATTAAATCCACATCTCCTGCATTGGCAGGCAGATTCTTTACCACTGAGCCACCTGGAAAGCCCACTGTGTATAAAATATAAAAGAATGAAAAGAATGAGCTTAGCATCCATCTCAAAAAGTTAGAAAAATAAAATAAACCTACGAGCATAGAAAGGAAATAACAAAGAACAGATATGAGGGAAATAGAAAGCTTTCAATAAAGAGAATCAACAAAACAAGCCGGCTATTTAAAATTGAAGATCTGCTGTAAATTTTGAGCAAGATAAAGGCACTAAGGCTGTTATTGGAAATGGGGGAGAAACATCATTACAGCTTAAAAGTATTAAAAAGATGAGCGCAGGGCATGTGCCACTTCACAAAGACACTCAGTCCACTTTCTGGCCACCAAGTTGTGTGCCCGGCTCGGACTTCATCCACACTGGGGAGAGGTATGTTTTTCTGATCCTCCTGAATTAAACCACATGGGCAAGAAGAACACTGAATAAAGAGAGATTATGAACAACTTTATGCAAGCAAACTTGAAAATTTTAGATACCTTGGATAAATTCCTGGAGGGAAAAAATATAAACTCAAAAAGAAGTTAAAATCTAAATAGTCCTATAACTACTAAAGAAATTAAGCTAGTCAGAACTCCAAATCCAAATGACTTTATTGGGAAAGTTCTACGAAGAAAAAAGAAAAAATTTCACAAACTCTCCCAAAGAATAAATAAATATGAAACACTCATTTTATGAGACTAGCATGTCCCTGAAGCAATAGGAGACAAGAAACTTATAATCTGTCTCAGTGAGATTAGATGTGACCAGAGATGTGGAAATCCTAAATAAAATTCCAGGGGTTCAGGGCAGGTGGTGTCATGTATAGAAAAGACATACCATTGTGACTAAATTCAGGTTAAATCCTGGGAAGGCAAAGTTGGCTTCATACTGGAGTATCAATCCACTGGCAATGTATAAAGTATTTGATAAAATTAAACATTCATTCATGATTTAAATGGATAAACAACCCTTAAGCAAACTACAGGGCTTCCCTGGTGGCTCAGTGGTAAAGAACCCACCCAGAGACACGGGAGACACAGGTTCGATCCCTGGGTCGGAAAGGTCCCCTGGAGGAGGAAATGGCAACCCGCTCCAGTATTCTTGCCCAGGAAATGTCATGGACAGAGAAGCCTGGTGGGCTACAGTCCATGAGGTCACAGAGGGTCAGACACGACTGAGTGACTAACACACACACATGGTTAGATATACCCTGAGTATAGAGTCACAATATCAAAGACACCAGCACTCCTTGTGGGTTCTCAAAGGGTCGAACTCAACTTACTGACTAAACAGCAACACTTCTTGTGGAAGGCAGAAGAGTGCTTCCCCCTGCCCCGACTCAAGATGCCCATGTTCTAAACCATCAAATCTATGAATATGTTAAGTTACATGGCAGAGGGGAGTTAAGTTTGCCAGTGGGATTGATTGCTAATCAGCTGAGCTCAGTAGGGAGATTGCCCTGAATAACCTAGGTGAGCCCAGCGTAATTACAGTAGTCCTTAAACGTGGGAGAAAGTGGCAGAAGAGGAGGAACTGGAAAGTGGCCGTGTGTGAGGGACTCTGCTTAGTGCTGCTGGGCTTTGAAGATGGAGGAAGGGGTCATGGGCCAAGGACACAGGCAGCCTCTAGAAGCTGGAAACACTGAGGAGACATATTCTCCTGTAGAGACCCCAGAAAGGATACTTTCCTTCTGATAACCTTGCTTGTTAGCCTGGTGAGACCCATTTTAGACTTCTGACCTCCAGAACTGTTACATTCATCCATCTGTGTTGTTTTAACCTGGTGATTTGTTACCGCAGCAATGAGAAACTAATACACTCCTCAAATTGAATTACAGATTAAATGCATTTCCCAATAAAATCTGCATCAGGTTTCTGTGAGACTTGACAAACGAATCCGGAAATGGACATAGAAGGACTTCTCCAGTGGTCCAGTGGTTCAGTATCCGCCTGCCAGTGCAGGGGACATGGGTTCAATCCCTGGTCCGGGAAGATTCCACATGCCTTGGACCAACCAAGCCCATGCGCCACAACTGCTGAAGCCCACACGCTATAGAGCCTGTGCTCCACAGCAAGGGAAGTCACTGCTATGAGACGCTCCCGCTTGCTGCAACTAGCGAGGAGCCCCCATTCGTGGCAACTGGGGAAAGCCCAGTGCATCCAAAAATTAACTAATTAAATGTACATAGAAGATCAGAGGGCCAAGAAGAGGAATCTTGAATAAGATGGGATGGCTTTCTTAGCCGGGCACCTAGACCTACTCAGTGAGCAGTGATTCAGACACAAAATAACATAGTGTGATTCCTTTGGGATGAAGTTTAAAAACAGGCTTAACCTAAACTGTATTCTTCAGGGATGCTTCTAGGGTAAGAGAAAACCTCTGAAGACTGAGATGAAGATAAGTCAGAGCACAGCTACTGGGGGAGTGGGGAGGAGAGGAGAAGGACCAGAGGATGTGGGCTGGGATGCTGGTTGTATTCTATTTCTTTTTTTTTTTAGTTGGAGGATAATTGCTTTACAACGTTGTGTTGGTTTCTGCCATCCATTAACATGAATCAGCTATAGGTATGCATATGTCCCATCCCTCTTGGATCTCCCACCCACCTTCCACACCTCCAGGTTGTCACAGAGCATCAGGTTGATGTGTTATACAACAACTTCCCATTAGCTATCCATTTTACGTATGGTAATATATATATTTCAATGCTACTCTCGATTTGTCCCACCCTCTCCTGCCCCCACTGTGTCCATAATCTCGTCTCTATATCTGAGTCTCTATTCCTGCCCTGCGAATAGGTTCATCAGTACCATTTTTTCCTAGATTCCATACGTATGCATTAATATACAATATTTGTTTTTTCTCTTTCTGACTTACTTCACTCTGTAATAACAGGCTCTGGGTTCATCCACCTCACTCAAACTAACTAAAATCCATTCCTTTTTATGGCTGAGTAATACTCCATTGTGTATATGCACCACAACTTCTTTATCCATTCATCTGTAGACAGACAACTAGATTGTGCATGTCCTGGCTGCAGTAAATAGTGCTGCAGTGAACACTGGTGTACATGTGTGTTTTTCAATAATGGTCTTCTTGGAGTTTGCTCAGTAGTGGGATTGTTGGATCATATGGTCGTTTTATTTTTAGTTTTTGATTGGGTTGTTTATTCTTCTGATACTGAGCTGCATGAGCTGGAGATTAATCCTTTGTCAGTTGCTTCATTTGCAATTATTTCCTCCCATTCTGGTGGTTGTCTTTTCATCTTGTTTATGGTTTCCTTTGCTGTGCAAAAACTTTTAAGTTTAATTAGGTCCAATAAAAACAGTGGTTAGATGCCATGAAGTAGGAGGCAATGCCTTAACAGTATGGATGTTGTCAGGCCCAAGGGCCTCTTCCATCCTTGTTAAAGGGAGTGCTGACCTTCTCTCCTTTCATACAACACCATATTCTATTTCTCAAGTGGGTGGTGGTGACACAGATGGTTGCCTCATAATTCTGTTAAATTGTACATTTTTTTAAAGGAACATTACAAGTATAATATTAAAATCCCCCCAATTTAATGTACTAAAATCAATTCAGTTCAGTCATTCAGTCGTGTCCGACTCTTTGCGACCCCGTAACTGCAGCACGCCAGGCCTCCCTGTCCATCACCAACTCCCAGAGTTTACCCAAACTCATGTCCGTTGAGTCGGTGATGCCATCCAACCATCTCATCCTGTCGTCCCCTTCTCCTCCTGCCTTCAATCTTTCCCAACATCAGGGTCTTTTCAAATGAGTCAGCTCTTTGCGTCAGGTGACCAAAATATTGGAGTTTCAGCTTCAACATCAGTCCTTCCAATGAACACTCGGGACTGATTTCCTTTAGGGTGGACTGGTTGGATCTCCTTGCAGTCCAAGGGCCTCTCAAGAGTGTTCTCCAACACTACAGTTCAAAAGCATCAATTCTTCGGCGCTCAGCTTTCTTTATAGTCCAACTCTCACATCCATACATGACTACTGGAAAAACCATAGCCTTGACTAGACAGACCTTTGTTGATGGCATCCAGTCCCATCACTTCATGGCAAATAGTTGGGGAAACAGTGGAAACAGTGGCTGACTTTATTTTTTTATGCTCCAAAATCACTGCCGATGGTGATTGCAGCCATGAAATTAAAAGACGCTTACTCCTTGGAAGGAAAGTTATGACCAACCTAGACAGCGTATTAAAAAGCAGAGACATTACTTTGCCAACGAAGGTCCATATTAAAATCAGATGACTCTAATTCCAGGCAGTCAAAATGGTGGAAAGCTCCCCAGTTCATTCTTTGAAGGAGCCAGCACTTGAATACTCAAATTAAAGTTTGAGTACTCAAATACTCAAGTTAAAGATAGGAAAAAAAAAAAAAAGGCAACTGTAGACGAGCCTTAGTTTAGAGCTTCCAAACAGAATATTAGCAATCAGAATTGAGTGGCAGTCAGTATTACAACATGACTAAGCAGGGTTTACTCTTAGGAAGATATCTTCCCACAGAGTCTAATTGAGCCACGTAACTCATCCCACCACCAAACTGAACCACATCAGTAAATTTGGGAAGGGAACACTTAGATATAGCAGACATTTCTAACAGGAACAGGTGTAGGAATAGACAGAAGCTGCTTACCATCAAGCATCAGAAAGTGCTTCCCAGGTGGCCCTAGTGGTAAAGGATCCACATGCCACCGCAGGCTACCTAAGAGATATGAGTGCAATCCCTGGGTCAGGCAGCTCCCCTGGAGGAGGGCGTGGCAACCCATTCTTGCCTGGAGAATCCCCAAGAACAGAGGAGCCTGGCGAGCTGCAGTCCATGGGGTTACAAACAGTCAGACGCGACTGAGCATCTAAATACGCACATCAGAAAGTGCTCGTCTTGGAAGTCCTTGGAGGTTCTGCGCTTCAAGAAGCACAGAAGTAAATGTGTGTTAATGGCCTTCTCTGGCAGGAGCTCAGAGCAGGGAAGAAGGGCCAGGAATCAATACCCCCACAAGCCGCTTGAGATTTCATAGCCCTGGCTCAGAAATGCTGAATTTTAATTGCGTGCTCAGTCGCTGAGTGCAGTGGTGTCTGACTCTTTGCGACCACATGCACTATAGCCCTAGAGGCTCCTCTGTCCACGGGATTTTTCAGGCAAGAATACTGGAGCAGGTTGCCATTTCCTCCTCCAGGGTATCATCCTGACCCAGGGATATAACCTGCGTCTCCTGCTTGGCAGGCTGATTCTTTACCACCGAGCCATATGGGAAGCCTGAATTTTCATTAATTTTAATTAACTTAAAGTAAAGATGCCATTGTTTTCCCCTTGCCCAGGCCCAAACTCCATCGCAGCCCCCCCACCCATGCCCCTCACACAAGCACAAGCGGTCCAAGAACACTCACCATGGCCATGTAAGAGCTAACAATGGAAAACAACCAAATGGGAACTGGTGAGATGATGGCAGAACTGTTGTCAATTCATCCACGTGAATATTCTGCTCACTCAGTGAACGGCCCAGGGCTGGGAATGCTAACACATCTCTCAGCTCCGCCCAGTAGTCTTACCACAGTTGACTCTTTGCCCAGGCTGCGATTCTGCCATTTCACCCCTGGGCATTCATCCCAGACAGCTGAGCACACATATCATGAAAAGAGAGGGGCTCCAAAGTTCACAGCAGCCTGACACACGAGAGCTTCAGACTAGAAACGCAAGGAGTGGATGAGCTACACAATGGGAGAGTTATGACTCTTGACAAAGCCACAGGAGCTCGCCCGTAACATCACAGAATCACCCCACGCACGAAAACAGCAGCTGCTGGGGCCAGGAGGCTGCCGACCAGACGGAACCTTCTGGAATGATGGGAGGTAGATTTCTACACAGTCACCTGGGTGCTGCTTATGGGCACGCAGCTCACGAGCACTGAGGCATGCGCTTTAACCCTTGGTGTACACCTGCTGTGCCTCAGTCTTTCAAAGCCTAAAAACCAGTGAAACACACAACTAGAAATCCATCAACCTTGTTGATGAAACGAGCAAACCGCAGGAGGATGTGTCCCCTCCCCATTCATACAAAGTTTAAACTCACGTAAAACAGCACTACATTTATAGCCACATGGTTCACTGATTCACATGCTGTCATGTTCGACTCTCTGGGACCCCGTGGACTGTAGCCCAACAGGCTCTTCTGTTCATGGGATTCCCCAGGCCAGAATACTGGAGTGGGTTGCCATTTCCTCTTCCAGGGGATCTTCCCAACCCAAGGAACGAACCCACGTCTCCTGCATTGGTAGGCAGATTCTTTAGCACTAGTACCACCTGGGAAGCCCTTAGGGCCACATAGTATATAATAAAATGCAAAGTCATATAAGGGAAAGACGGGCTTCCTTGGTGGCTCAGATGGTAAAGAATCTGCCTGCAATTCGGGAGACCCGGGTTGGATCCCTGGGTCAGGAAGAGCCCCTGGAGAAGGGAATGGAATGGGAATGGCAACCTACTCCAGTCTTCTTGCCTGGGAAATCCCATGGACAGAGGAGCCTGGCAGACTACAGTCCATGGGGTCGCAAAGAGTCGGACATGACTGAGCGACTAATACACACACACACACAAGAGAAAGACTAACTCCAAATTCTAGACATCACCTTCTGGGGCAGCGACAGAAGTGTCCAGGGCTGAGCTGGGGACCATGAACCTCGATTGCAATTGTCAAGTTTTATTTCTTCTGGTCAGTGGTGCACACATGTTAAACTATCACCAGTGTTTTTGTGACAAGCCTAGGCTCACTCTTTTAAAAAAAAAAAAAGATTTATTTTTGGTTGTGCTGGGTCTTCGTTGCCGCTCTAGTTGCGAGAAAGGCAGAGAGCAGGCTCGGTAGTTGTGGCTCGGGGGCTACATTCCTTCTTGGCATGTGGAATCTTTCCAGACCAGGGATTGAACCCACATCCTCTGCATTGGCAGGCGGATTCTAATCCACTGCACCACCAGGGAAGTCCCCTAAGATCACTCTGAATAAAGACTAATTGGGATCATGTCCCACCCTTGCTCAAAATCCTGCCATGGCTCCCCAGTGCCCTCAGAGTAAGACCGTCCCTCTCCTCCTGAGTGTCCGGCCCCATTCCCTCCAGATTTCCCCTCCTCCCCTGTGTTTTTTCCATCCCCACATCTCTGCCCCGGGTTTGTTTCTGCCTTGGAACCCGTGCACCCGCTGTTCCCCCCGCCTTGTCTTGTGTACCCATCTCTTGGCCACCTCTTTCCTGACACAGCTTAACTCAAATCTCAACTTCCCCCAGCCACGCCAGCTTGTTCCTACAAACAGTAGTTCTTTGTTCCACATTTCCTGTGTCCCTGATCTGCCTAGAAGCCCCCCGAAGGGAAGGATCCCCTGTCTGGTTTATCCTTGCTGTGTCCCCAGGGTCCCGGGCAGTGCTGAGCTGAGCTTCAAGCCTGTGGACACTCCCACAAGGCTCTGCCAGCCATGACCACCAGGAGGCACCCACAGGTCATAAGTAAATGCTTGGATCCCTTCGAATAGTGCAGGTCCAAGGCCCCAGAGAAAGGTGGGTGGGACAGACCTGGGGATGGGAAGGATCAGGCCTTCTCTGAGCACAGAGCTGCCCCCAAGCACCTGTATCCTGTGTGAGGGATTCTCATTCCGCCTGAGCAGGACAGACATAGAGACTGAGGCTTGGGTGCATCCTGGAAAGGTTTTGGGTTCTGACTGCTCCCAGATGGCCTGGCTGTGCCCTCTCAGCCCCGGACGGATGGAGGGTGGGCAGAGGCACGGGGACTCTGATCTCAGGCAGGGCCTGTGATACCCACTGAGCAGCCTGTCCTGGCTGGAAGGATCAAGTCAGGGCCACCAAGGGCTCAGGCCGACTCTCCCAAACTCAGGGGAACTTAGCTAGTGTAGGTGGCCCCGTACCTGCCTGAACCTCGCAGCCCCGCATGGGGAAACTGAGGCCCAAAGACAGGCTGGAGCAGTCCCCAGGGCACCAGGACTGTACATGTGCTCCATACCCAGTGCTGCCTCCTGGGGGCGTGGGGGGCTCCTGGGGGAGAGCAGGCAAGGTACCCCTCACCCACTTCCAGCCACTCAACAGGTGGGGAGCTGGGTCTGTGCCTCATTCATGCTCACCAGGGAGCCCCGGTCCAAAGCCGAGCCTTGCTGTGTGGCCTCAAGCAGACTCCCGACCCTCTCTGGGCCTGAGTCCATGACCACAGGGAGCTTCTGCATGCCATTTTGTTAGAAGAAATCAGTTCTAGGTTGTTGTCCACCAAGTAGGAATGACTCGTTGCCCTTTCCAAGGGGCCAGGATCCTTTTAGAAGGTGTAAGACCTCGGTGTTACAATGCACTGTTGTTTGTGTGTGTGTGCTGTGTGCTCAGTCGTGTCTGACCCTTTGCGACCCCGTGGACTGTAGCCCACCAGGCTCCTCTGTCCATGGCATTCTCCAAGCAAGCATCCTGGAGTGGGTTGCTGTTTCCTCCTGCAGGGGATCTCCCCTGCCCAGGGACTGAACCTGAGTCTCCGGCATTGGCAGGCAGTGCTGTTTTTTCAGCTGAGGTGAAATTCACATAATCTCACCATTCACATACCCTTTTGAAGTGGGCAATCCTAGGGCATCTAGTGCATCCACAGTACTGTGCAGAAACAAGCAACAGAAAAGGGAAACCCTGTATGACTAACAGCTGGTCTTTCAGCAGAACCTCTATAGGCCAGAAGGGAGTGGCAGGATATATTCAGAGTACTGAGAGGGAAAAATCTACAACCAAGATTACTCTACCTGGCAAGGATTTCATTCAAAATTGATGGAGAAATCAAACGCTTTACAGACAAGCAAAAGTTAAGAGAATTCAGCACCACCCAGCCAGCTTTACAACAAATGCTGAAGGGACTCCCGTAGGCAGAAAACATAAGAGAAGGAAAAGACCTACAGAAATAAACCCGAAACAATTAAGAAAATACCAATAGGAACACATATGTCAATAATTACTTTAAATGTAAATGGGTTAAACGCTTCAACCAAAAGACACTGACTGGCTGGCTGGATACAAAAACAAGACCCATTTATATGCTGTCTACAAGAGACCCGCTTCAGACCTAGAGATCCATACAGACTGAAAGTGAGAGGATGGAAAAAGATATTCCTTGCAAATGGAACTCAAAAGAGCCTGGATAGCAATTCTTGTGTCAGACAAAATAGACCTTAAAACAAAGAATATTATGTGATAAGGAAGGACACTAACAGAGCTAACAAGGACCTAGAAGAAATAAAGAACGAGAGACAAGCAACTTTGTGCAGCTGCAACCTCTATCGAATTCCAGAACTTTCACCACCTCAAGTAGAAATCTGTCCCCATGAGCGGTCACTCCCCATCCTCCTCCCTCAGTCCCTGGCAACCACCGATCTGCTTCCCATCTCTGTGGTTTTGCCTGTTCTCTTCATTTCATGTAAATGGAATCACGCACTGTGTGGTCTTTTTTGTCTGGCTGCTTTTACTCGGCATGATGTTTTCAAGACACATCCACACTGTATGACGTGTCACTGCTTTCCTTTCTATGGCAGAATAATATTCCATTGGGTGGGCTTACCAAACGTTCATCCACTCATCTGTCAACGGATACTTGAGTTGTTTCCACCTTTTGGCTAAGGGGAATTGTGCTGTTAATAACATGGGTGCAAAAATATCTATTTGCATCCTTGCCTTCAGTTCTTTTGGTTATGTACCTAAGACTGGAACTTCTGGATCATAAGGTAATTCCATGTTTTTTTGAGGCATTTAACTGGTTTTTTTGTTTGTTTTTTTTTTTATATAAGACTAAAAGGTCATGGCTCTTGGCCAAACTGGGAATATCATGCTTGGAAATTTCCAGCAAGTTATTTTCAGTAATCACTGCCCAACCTCCCTACCCCAGCAAATCTCATGTATTTCAGGTGCTGACCAAATTATTTTTGCCTATTTGTGCTTAGTCATGTCTGACTCTTTGCGACCCCATGGACTATCTATAGCCTGCCAGGCTCCCATGTCCATGGAATTCTCCAGGCAAGAATACTGGAGTGGGTTGCCATTTCCTCCTCCAGGGGATTTCCCTGACCCAGGGATCGGAACCAGGTCTCCTGCATTGCAGGCAGATTCTTTACCATCTGAGTTTTTAGTGACTGTGTATATTTACCTTTGGATTGAGAGATACACAGAAGTTTGTGCCAAATACTCAGATCCTCAGATCTGAGTGCATAGCCTGATGCATTTTTAACTCTGTGGATGTTCAAATCAACACATAGCAGCCCTCCATCCCCTGGGCCGTATCTCTCATGCTGCCTCCCAGAAGGAACTATCCTGTTGGCCAACACCATTGGTTCATTTTGCCTATTCTTGAACTTCAGATACACAGCCTCACACCATGTGTCCTGTTTGGGATCTGTCTGCTTTTGCTCATCATCATAACGTCAAGACTCACCCACATCGCCCGATCCTTTTCCTTCGCTGTATACTGTCCCACCGCACAACTGTGGGATGGAGCGACTCGGCAGTTTGTGGGCTCAGTCCTGTCACTGGGCGTCTGGCTTGTGTTCAGAGCTGCTCCAAGCATGTGTGCCCAGGTCTTGTGGCTGCTGCGTGTTTTCATCTCTTGCGGGTAAATACCGAAGGGTGTGAAATCTCGGTTATAGAGGAGGGGGAAACCTATGCTCCGTGGACACTGCCAAACCATCTTGCAAGGTGGCTGTGCCGTTTTACCTCCCACAGCAGTGAGAGAGAGTTCCAGCTGCTCCACGCCTTCACCAGCACTTAGGGGCCAGTCTTTTCCATTTCATGCCTGCAGGTGGGGCTGTGGTTCATGCATGTTCCAACTCCACTGCTTTGGGACTCTGTGCCCACCAGATTTTCTTTCTTTCTCTTTTTTTTTTTTTAAATATATTTACTTATTTGGCTGTGCCGGGTCTTAGTTGAGACACATGGGATCTTTGATCTTCACTGTGGCATGCATGATCTTTAGTAGCATGTGGGATCTAGTTCCCTGACCAGGGATCAAACCCAGGCTCCCTGCATTGGGAGCCCAGAGTCTTAGCCATTGGACCACCAGGGAAGTCCTTGCCCATTGGATTCTATGCCAAGATCCCCTCTGGGAAGTACAGGAGTGCAGACCACACCCACCTGTTTGAAGGTGGGGGGCCTCTGTCCTTGGCTTCCAGGCCACCATCTCCTGTGTTTTGTCTACCACTGTTTCTTCTCTATTCCCTCAGGGGATCCTCTATCTCAGCTTGATCTGGAAACAAAGTCTCCAGGTCCTCCCTCCTCACAGGAAATGGCCACAGAGTCAAGGGATCCCCAGAAGGACTCAACATTCTCCTTTGCCTCCTCAGCCTGAGTGAGTGATTGCCCAGCCAACTCAAGGCACAAACGGGAACTAAAGGAGCATGTATCACTGACTGTCCTGCCCTTTTCACCTCCCGAATTTCAGCTCCCCCGCTTCTCCCCTGCCTCCCATCCCCACCTAGCCCAAGCCCCTGCATCTCCACCATCTCCACTGGACAAGCCCGGCTCCTGACACAACCCCACATACCTGGCATTTGCCTCTTGTCCAGCCCACACCAAAACAATGCTTCTAAGACCACTTGTGGCCCCCCTTAGGTGTTCAGATAGCTTCTGAGCATCAGTCCCTTGTCTAGGCCCTCAGGTGAGTACCTGCTGGATCTGGCTCCTCTGACCTCTCCAGGCCCTCCTCCCACACTCATTCATTCATTCACTCATTTGGGTATTTATTGAGCACCTGCTGTGTACCAGATCTCATTCTCAATGCAGAGAGGCAACGGTACCAGACCAAAAACCTCTGCTCTGGAGAGCATGAGGTAAGGGGCGGGGACAACAGTTATCCCCATACTGACAGCATGTGGGGGGTCGTGTGAGGGCAGGGACGCCTCAGCCTGGCACAGGCTGGGGAGACATCCCCGGGGAGCTCAGGGCTGAGGCCGAGGCTGGGCGTGGCGGGGAGAACAAAGACCAGGAGCCCCAGGGGAAGGGGATGGGGAGTCCCAGAGAGGTTGAGGTTTTCACAGCTTCCCCTGGTGGCTGATGGGAGAGGGGTGAAGCCAGGCAGGAGGGAGGTGGGGAGGCCAGAGGTGCTGGGTGACGGAGAGAAAAGGTCGGATTTGGAGTGTGGCCCGAGAGCCAAGAAGGCTTGGGGACACGGGACTGTGGGATAGGGAGGGTGTGGGGGTGATGACGGTGTGGAGAGACTTCCCGTAGTCTCTGGGCAGCAAACGCATCTGAGCGGGGGATTCAGTTCCTCAAAATTGCCACATACGCACGTGTGCATGTGCACACACCCACACACACACACGGGTGCATCACACACACATGCATACACACACAGAGACACATACAACACACAGATATACACACGACAGACATGGAGAGACACACCTACAACACAGATGCACAGAAGGATACACACGCACAGCTCACACCTACAGGACACAGACACGCATTCACCCTCTCCAGCCCAGCCTCGAAGGGACAGTCCTTTCTGCCTCTCTCTCTCCCGGCCGGGGCCTCCAGCTCCCCCTGGCAGGGCCAGGCCAGGTGCCGGCATCACTGAGGCAGAGCCAAAGGTCCCTCCCTGCCGCTCAGCCCCAGCCCAGTCCTGACCACACGCTGTGTGTCCTACTGTGTCCCCCACAGCGGGAGCTCCCCAGGGCACGTGGCAGGTGTGGGAGGGGCGGTCAATGCCTACTGAACAAATGGTCTTGGTTCCCAAGCCTCTCTCCCTTGCTGTCACCCTGTACTCTCCTATCCTCAAAGCAGGATTCCCCACTCCCCGACTTCTCATCAGTTCAGCCTCATCCCTTGACTGAGCCAGACAGACACCCCATCTCAGAGAGGTCAGGGATGAGCCAGAAGAGGGGAGGGCTGGGGGGCCAGTGGCAAAGCAGGATCTACTTGGGGGATCCGAGAGGGCTGCCTGGAGGAGGGGGTGTTCGAGCTGGGTTTTGTAGGATGAGCTGGAGCTTGGCAGGCAGATGGTTTGGTGGTCTTCTAATCAGAGAGACAAACCTGGTAACTTCCTCTAGTGCAGTCTGAGCCCAGAGCAGCTCCAACAGGAGGGATCATTGGGCTCTTTTCTTCTTTCTTAAAATCATGATAAGACATAAAATTCACCAGCTTAGCCAATTTGTAAAATTTCCCAGGTGGCACTAGTGGTAAAGACTCCACCTGCCAATGCAGGAGATGCAAGAGATAAGGGTTCAATTCCTGGGTTGGGAAGATTCCCCTGAAGGAGGGCATGGCAACCCACTCTAGTATTCTTGCCTATAAAATTCCATGGACAGAGGAGTTACATTCCGTGAGGCTGCAGAGAGTCGGAACCGACTGGGCGACTAGCGCGTGCGCACACACACACGCACACGCATGCACACATGCACTTATTTATTTGTTCGGCTTGCCAGCTTTTAGTTGCAGCATGTGGCATCTTCAGTTTTCATTGCGGCATGCAGAATCGTTTGGTTTAGGAGCGTGGGAACTCTTAGTTGCGGCACGTGAGATCGAGTTCCCTGACCAGGGCCCAAGCCCGGGCCTCTGCATGGGGCGCACAGTCAGTCACTGGACCCCCAGGGCTGTCCTGCCGTCTTAGCCATTTTAAAGACCACAGGTCATGACATTAAGTACATTCACACTGTTGTGCAACCATCACCACTGTCCATCTACAGAGTTTTTAATCTTGCAAAACTGAAACTCTGTCCCCATTAAATGCTAACCCCCTCATTTCCCTCCTTCCCTGGCAACTCCCATTCTACTTCCTGTCTCTACGAACGTGACTACCTTCGAGCTCCCACAGAAGTGGGATCACACAGTATCTGTCCTTTCACGACCAGCTTCTTCCACTCAGTGTGACATCCTCCCGGTTCTCTCCACCTGCAGCAGGTGTCAGGATTTCCTTCCTTTTAAAGGCTGAATAATAGCTCATCAAACATATATGCCACATTGGGTTTATCAATTCATCTGTTGCAACTCTATTTTCAATTTTTTGAGGAACTGCCAAAACATACTGTTTGCTTTTTTTTTTTTTTTTTCTTTTTGGCTGCACCGTGAGGCATGCGGAACTTCCTCTGACCAGAGATCGAACCCCGGGCCCCTGCAGTGGAAGTGCAGTTCTAACCACTAGACCACCAGGGAAAGTGTTAATTGCTCAGCGGTGTGCGGCTGTTTGCGACCCCATGGACTGTAGCCCACCAGGCTCCTCTGTCCATGGGATTCTCCAGGCAAGAATACTGGAGTGGGTTGCCATGCCCTTCTCCAGGAGATCTTCCTGACCCAGGGATTGAACCCAGGTCTCCTGCATCTCAGGCAGATTCTTTACCATCTGGAGCCCAGAGTGTTTCTTGCTTGTCCCATCTAGGCTCCAAACAGTCCTTCCTGTCCCAACTTGCACCTGCCAAGCAGGGCTCCCCCTTGCCTGAAGCCCTAGTTCTCTCATCCATCCCTCACACTGGCCTTCCCAGGTGGCTCAGTGGTAAAGAATCCACCTGCCAATGCAGGAGACACCTGTTTGATCTCAGGATCAGGAAGATCCCCTGGAGAAGGGGATCCAAAATTCTTGCCTGGGAAATGCTATGGACAGAGGAGCCTGGCGGGCTACAGTCCGTGGGGTTGCAAAGAGTCGGACAAGACCTAGTGACTAAACAACAACAGTAATCCCTCAGATTTGCTCCGAGAGGCAGTAGCTCTCATAAAGCCCATTTCACGGCAGAAAACTGAGGTTGAGAGCAGGAGCGATGTGCCTAGCGATCACCCAGCAGGGGCTGCCCTGGCCCCCCTCCCCGTGAAGCTCAGAATGTTCCCCGCTGCTCCCCCAGCAGTTCCCGCAGAGCCTATCGCCCACCCCGCCTCAATCAGACGCTGAGAGCATTTCCCATCCCACTTCGGCTCGGCTCCCTTCCAAGGGAAACAGGTTGCACCTGGCACGGCTTCCCAGCAGACCCAGGGCAGCAGGAGCCCAGCCACGTGAGTGGGTGTGTGCGGAGGCGTGTGGCCGCACCCCAGCCCCTGCCACACCACCCTTGTGGGAGGGAGGGATCCTAGGTCCGAAAGCAAGGGCTTGGGGGTATACCGAGCACACGGCACTGGAGCCAGCCAGACCTGATGCACCGGGGCTCGGCTGCTGCCGTCTGTCTGGATGACCAGGGGAATCTGAGCCTCAATTCATCATCTGGGAAATGGGCTCACAATGGCCCTTAGGAGGATTCTGTAAGGGGACGGAGCTGGGCGGGGGCGTGGCGTGTGTGTAGTGCAAGGTCCAGCAGGCAGGCAGAGCTAAAGCAAGCAGGCATTTCATTACAGCAGGGTGGGACCACCTCGCCCCAGCTGTGGAAGCAGTTCTCCCCACGGAGCACTGACTGTCTAATGGACAGGGGCACATCCCGTCCTCGGCCAAGAAAATCAGATCATAGCACAAGGCTTCACCATCTGAAATTTTATGCACCCCCCGCCCCAGAAACCAGCCCCAGGACACTGCCACACAGCTAAAAAATCTTTTTTTTTTTTTTTTTTTGTAAGTAAGCTGAAATTCACATGACATGAAACGAACCATCTTAAAGTGAACAAACAATTCAGGGGCACTTTGTGCATTTACAAAATTGTGCAACCACCAGCAGTATCTAATTGTAGATCATTTTCATCACCCCAAAAGGGAACCCTGTTCTCATGAGCAGTCCCTTCTCGTAACCCCTCCCTCAGCCCCTGGAGCCACTAGGCTGCTTCCTGTCTTGATGAATTTGCCTCTTCTGGACATTTCATATAAATGGAATTATGCACTATGAGACCTTCCATATCTGGCTTCTTTCGCTCTGGGTGATGAATTTGAGGTTCATCCACACTGTATCGTGTATCAGGCTTCATTCATTTTTATGGCTGAGTAATATTTCTTCGTATGATGCACCACATTTTGTTTACCTTTCACCCATCAATGGGTATTTGGTTTGTTTCCACTTTCTGGCTACTGTGAAAATGCTGTTGTGAATATTCATGTACATGTATTTGTTTGAGTGGGGCTTCCCAGGTGGCGCAGTGGTAAAGAATCCAGCTGCTAATGCAGGAGATGCAAGAGACTTGGGTTCAATCCCTGGGTCAGGAAGGTCCCCTGAAGGAGGAAACTGCAACCCACTCCAGTATTCCTGTCTGGGGAATTTCATGGACAGAGGAGCCTGGCGGGCTGCAGTCCATGGGGTCACAAAGAGTCGGGCATGACTGAGCACGCACACACGTTTGCTTGAGTCATCCAACCAGGAGACCCAAATGGCTGAGGCCCCACAGAGGTAGCACTGATTTATGAACGAAGTTCCATATTTCACTCATGTCTCTTAAAAATGAAAGAGGAGATGAAAGCCAGCAGTTCCCTCACCTCTCACCCCATTGACCCTCCCTGTGTTTGCACAAAAGCTCTAAACTTGAGGCCCAGCAGGCAGGGGCTGTGTCCTCCTGGAGAAACAGTCCTGGGACCCTGGTGTCCTATGGCATCTTGGTCCCTGCCTCCAAGGGCAGGGAGGTGTGGACCACGTCCCTGAAGCCAGAGAGCAAAACAGCGGCAGGGCCAGCGACCCTGTCTCAGACCTCAGCTGGAACCTGGAGATGCATCATTGCCCCCGGTCCCTCCCTGCTTCTCCCATCAGAACCCCTAGACTCAGGCACCAGGGCTCAGAGGACCACGGTGGAGCCGGTGAGAGTCAGAGGTGAAAGACTCTTTTGAGAATCAGAGTGAAATGAATAATGTTTGATCACGGTGTATCAGTCTGACAAAGCAGTAGACACAGTGCCTGAGCAGGACACAGAAAGGCAAGAAAATGTGTCACACTTACACAAAATTGAGGATGTTGAGTTATGACTAGAGGGAACTTTAGTTTTACACCCTCTGCCAAAATGAACTTTATTTCCTAGAAAATATTATTCCTTTAACTGCCTATAATTTAAAATGTGCATATATACATATACAGTTTATTGTGTGAATTAACTAATTCTATTATTTTGGTTGCAACAAAGTCTATTTTGAAATTTAAAAAAAAAAAATCCCCTAGATCCTAGGGTCTCAACCGAGAGGGAATAAGTCCTCTCCCAGGAGCTCAGATCTTGGTCGGCAGATCTAGGAGGAAGAGCCAGGTTTCAGAGCCATGGAATCACCCCCTCTTGGAATCTCAGCTTCCTTCTCTGTGACATAGGGAGAGTGTCACTTGCCTCTAAGCCTTCACACACACTGTTCCCTCAGCCTGGTCATCCCTTCCATGCCTTCTGCCTGATGAACTCCTACATATCTGCTAAACCCTAGCTATGACACCATTCCTCCAGGCAGTCACCCTAGATAGACACCTGATTCCTCCAGCCTCCTTCTAGCTGAGCCCTGAGACTGTAGGTCTGTGTGTGCAGGGGGCATCTCCCCCAGACTGGGGGCTCCTTGAGGGCCAGGGTGGGGAATGTTAAGTGAAAATGGAGACACCACCATCCCCATTTGATGGATGAGGGTGGCTTTGAGAGGGACCCAGCTCCTGAGGGTCCCACAGTCGCTGTAGCGCAGAGCTGCAGCTCCACCCCGGGCAGTCGGGCTCCACATCATCTCAAAACCTGAGAGTGGACCTAACTACCCACCACCCTCAGAGGGCTGCTTGCCCTGACCCCCTCCTGGGTCCCTGCAGCCCCTTCCCTGGGGCCTAGAACAGTCTGTCCCCTTGTTGGGGGGGTGTCCTCCTGGCGGCCCCGGGGTCACAGATAAGGCCACTGGGCCCAGCTATCGGCAGGAAACATCTTGGCAGGACAGGAAGCCACGGCATTGGCCCGCCGCACCCTCAACCGCCTCAGCCTATCCGCGGCCTGATATTTTGGGAGCCTCTATATAAACCCCGACTGGGCTGCGGGTTGTTCCCGGGGGAAGCGCGAGGCTTCACGTTCCTCGGCAGCCCTGGGGCCCCTGGGCCAGATGCTCAGAGCGGGGTGCCCCAGAGCGCCGGGCTCGTGGGAGCGGCCAGGGCCTGTGTGTGCGACTCCCCACCCCATTCAATCTCAGCGCGGCTCCTGGCTGGCTGAGCGACCCAGGGCGAACGACTTCACCTCCCCGGGCCCTGGGGTTTCCCTCCCATTAGCCCTCCCCCGTCCTGTCCCAGGAAACTGTGTCCTCAGTTGCTTCGGTCGTGTCTGGCTCTTTACTACCCTACGGACTGTAGCCCACCAGGCCCCTCTGTCCATGGGGCTCTCCAGGCAAGAACACTGGAGTGGGTTGCCATGCCCTCCTCCAGGGGCTCTTCCCGACCCAGGGATAGAACGTGCATCTCCTGTGTCACAGGCAGATTCTTCACCGACTGAGCCGCCAGGGAAGCCCCTCGGGAAACACACACCCGACTCCAACCACACACACGGCTCCTAGAGCGTTTCCTGAAGTTTCCCGGCCTGACATGGCATCTGCTAACACCTGAGGGCCAACCCTCCCCGGCTCCCTCCACACCCCGGGAAGCGCCTGGGAATCTGCATTTTTATTTTTTGAGTTACGAATTAAGTTTTATTGGGGACAGAATGAGGACTGCAGCCCAGGAGACAGCACATCTGCTTCCAAAGAGGCTGGGAGTGGGGAGGTCGGTATATGTGATTTTGGTGAGGGGGGAGCTCGGGAATCTGCATTTTAAACTAGCCTCATACAAGTTCAAGCTTCTCAAGTTCAAGGACGCACCGTTGGTTCAAACTCACCTTCCCCGGACAACCACCCAACCAGACCCCAAACAACCGCTGGATCAGAGAAGCAACATTCCGAGGACGTGGTCACAGTTATTCCCCTCTTACAGAGAAGAGAACTGAGGCCAGAGTGGAGAGGGGACTTGCCTGAGGCTACACGGTGGGCCAGAAGCAGGGTGGCATCAGAACCCAGGCCCGAGGTCCCGTCCTGCACCCCACACCCCTCTCAGGAGGCTCAGAGAGGCTGAGGATCGCTCCAGAGGCCACACAGCCAGCCAATGGCGGGGACGGAATTCAAACCTGGGTCTGTGTGCCCGCCCCCGATCCCTACCCCTGATCGACACACCACGGAACCAGCCCAGACTCAGCAGCTACTGCTTGCAGCCTGACTAACATGTACATGTCACCCACGACCAGTAAAAGTGAAACGCAGAAGTGAAATAAAAATACTCAAGAGCTCACTGGGGCTCGGAGTCGGCTCCTGCTCTCAGACCCCAGGGCCCTTTCCTGGTGAGAGTCGAGGGGCAGGCCGGCAAGCCAGGCGGGGGAGACCAAGCGTGGCTATGTAAAGCGGCCGGCCCAGCACCTGCAGCGGCCCGACTGTGCGGGTGGTGGAGCGTGCCCGTGGCCCCCCGCCCCGGGCAGCTGCAGCCGGCGAGAGGGAACGGCCACGCCAGATATAACCCGACCTGAACTCCACCCAAAACCAGCGCTCCAAGGCCGGCCCATACCTGGAAAGCCAGTTTGGGCCCCGTGAGTCTGGGTAGGTTCTGGGCTTCTGTCTTCCTCCCGAGAAAAGTCCCAGCATAGCCACACGTCTCCTGCAGACCTCCTCCACCCCCTCCTCTCTGCCAGGCCTGGTGTGACGTAAGAGGCTAGACTACCCCTGTCTTGGCCAGCCTGCAGTAATGAGCTCCTAATCAGCTTGCTGTCCTGGGGAAGCAGGCTACCATCGTTCTCCTGATGGGATGCTCACTACCATTAAAGGAGCCCAGAAACCCACACATCCCTCAGAGGGGACCCTCTGCCCCTGCCCTGCCTTGCTGTGCTGTTGAGCCACCTGGAACAGATGACAAAGACCGGGGCCTGTCCTTCTCTAAGTTAAATGCATCAAAGCCTCCAATGCCTTCTCCCAGGGCACCACTCTGAAGTGTACACGTACAAGCACACACACCATGGCAGTCTTCACTGAACCCTCTGTCTGTGTACCCCGTTTCAAAGTGGCAGGGGCAGCCGTCTGCCTGCTCTGATCAACCCAAAATGAGGAGAGAAATCACCTCCCTTGTTCTGGAGTCTATAGCTCTATTAATGCAACCCACAGACCCAGCAGTTTATCTGGCAGCTACATCACAGACAGCAGGGCTGTCATGTAATCATTAACCATCAACTCAAAAATTTTGGCAGGAAGGATTAGGGCTGCGAATGTTCTGTTTCTTAATCTGGGTGCTGCTTACACAGGTGTGTTCACTTGATGAAAAGTTATCGAGCTGTAGATGTCTATATGCTATACTTGAACAAAACATTTAAAAGAAGAAAAGGAAAGAAAAGTTTGACATCAGGCCGAGACTGACAGGTAAGTAGACAATAACTAGATGAGGTTTGGAGACATGGATGGATGCAGGAAGAGCAAATGCAAACACCTGGGGTCCTGGGGGATTCTGATGTATTTGAGGATCTGGCAGAGACCCAGGTCTGAGGTGGGGGCAGGGACTGGCCCCATAGAACCTCCAGAGCCACCACCAAGAGCATGGACATTACTCTGAAACCAATGCAATGCCAACAGGAGGTTAAAGTGGAGGCTGACGATATAGAGTGGACACATGCAAAGGCCACTAAAGCCGCAAGCAGAAGTGGTACCCAGTCCATTTGCCAGAGGGGGAAACTGAGGCCCAGTGAGGCCAGGCTACTTGGCTCCATGTAATGGAGTGTGAGCCTCTTTGACCCTTCCAGGGTCTCTTTCTTTCTAGTCTGATGCCCTTGTGTGCCTGGAGGGTAGGCAGGCTCACTGCGCCCAAGAGGTGAGGCTCCCTGGATTCGAGTCCTGGTCTGAGCTCGCTGGCCTTGGGGTCTCCTCTGTAAAATGGGGCTGGCGAGGAGGTGTCCTTTCCAGCCTCAGCTGCAGGGGGCGCTCGGTAGGCGGTGAGTCCAGCAGGGTCTTCCTGGCCAGCCCAGCAGTCATTTCACAAGCCGGGCCGCGGAGGTGGCTTTTCTGAGAAGCCTGAAGCTGAGGAGGAATTCCTCTGCTTATGGGGGACCGTGTGGTGGGAGCACACGGTGGTACTGCCCCCCACCTCAGCCTGCACCAAGAGAAGGCAGGAGGTAGAAGTTTTCAAACGAAGAAATGTCCCAATAATGCAAATTCAGACCCGCGGGGCTGAAACCAAAGCAGGAAAGAGAGCGACGGAAGAGATGCCTTGTCAGGTCCCTTGTCAGGGGGTCACCATCAAGACCCCCCCAGCCCGTCTCCCCGGATCAGGCAGGCCCTCATTGCAGCTCTTGGACCCCACTACCAGCCCACCAAACTGTCTAGAATCACCTTGCTCGTTGGTCTCTCTCTCATCTGTCCCCTGGCCATAGGCTATCGGTCATCGGGAGAGTAAGACCATTCTGGCTTGCTCCCCATCAAATTTCTGGCTCCCAGCCCCAGACCCTGGCACCGGGAGGAGCTCAGTAAATATTTGTTGCCTGAATAAACGGTGGCAGGCCGTCTCCCCAGCTTATCTCAACAGGGGCTTTATCAGCCTTGGCTTGGCAACAGGCGAGCACCTCAAACCCCAGCCTGGCTTTGGTCTGTCCATCACACCTCTAGGAACCCCATGTTCTCAGCTGAACTGTGGGCCTGGGGCTAGCACATCGTTTGGGGGTCCCAGGAGATGACCCACAGCACAGAGAAACCCAGGGACATAGGAAATGCTCTGTAAATGGGCCCTGTGACCTTCCCCCACCCCAACCCTTGGCCTTGAGCCCCTGCTGACCCCAGGATATCGCTTCGATCTGCCCCCCACACTGGGGAAAGAGAGGACAAAGGTGGTGCCCAGAGTCGGTGGGGGCTGGCAGGCTCCTCCACTTCGAGCTCTTTCTAAGAAGCCAGTAGTGATAACATTCCCCCAAAACAGGAACCAGAGGGTCACACTGGGTATTGCAGAAGCTTGCAGTGAGGGCTTCCCTGGTGGCTCAGTGGTAAAGAACCCGCCTGCCAATGCAGGAGACTGTGGGTTCGATCCCTGGGTTGGGAAGACATCTCAGAGAAGGAAACAGCAACCCACTCCAGTATTCTTGCCTGGGAAATCCCATGGACAGAGGAGCCTGGCAGGGAACAGTCCATGGGGTCACAAAAGAGCTGGACATGACTTAGCAACTAAATGAACGAGCACCCCTTGTGCACAGCCCGTGTTCCCCATGGCCGGCTTCAGGGCCCACTGGGCACAGCCTGGAAAGATTTTTATGTAAAAGTGACTGATGCAAATCCAGGGGCCCTGGAACCACGAAAAGCCCCACTTCCCCCTTTACCATTCTAGCCTGAGTGGCTGCCACCTGGGCATGGCGGGTGGGGTGTCATAGACACCCCAAATCTATCCTGGTCACTGAGTCAAAGGGAGGGGGGTGGGACAGTGCCTGTGGCCGCCCGCCCCCCACCAGCCCCCTGCTTTAGGGATGGTCATAGAGGCTAGCTCTGATTTTTTAAATCGAGATAAAATTTACATAACATAAAATGCACCATTGTAACCATTTTAAAGTATACAATCCAGTGGTTTTCTAGCATAATCAGTGTTATGCAATCACCACCCCTATCTAATTACAGAACATTTTCATCACCCCACAAAGAACTCCTGTCCCCCTCACCAGTCACTCCTTATGGCCCCACCCCCAACCCCTGGCAACCACGCATCTGCCTTCCATCTCTGTGGGTTTGCCTGTTTGGATATTTCTTATAAATGGAATTGCACACTATGTGGCATTTGGGGCTTGGCTTCTTCCACTCGGCGTAATATTTTTGAGGTTCATCCACATCGTAATATGTATCCGAGCTTCATTCCTTTTTTATGGTTGAATAATGGGTTTTCCCCATGGCTCGGCAGTAAAGAATCCGCCTGCAACGCAGGAGCTGCAGGAGACCTGGGTTTGATCCCTGGGTCGGGAAGATCCCCTAGAGGAGGGCGTGGCAACCCACTCCAGTAGTCTTGCCTGGAGAATCCCATGGACAGAGGAGCCTGGCGGGCTCCAGTCTGCAGAGTCACAAAGAGACACCACGGAAGGTACACGCATACATGCACATGGTGAATAATATTCTATTGTATGGAGGGACCACATTCGCCTGTCAATGGGCATTTAGTTGTTTCTGCTTTTCGGTGACTGTGACTAGTGCTGCCGTGGACGTGTGTGTGCAAGTGTTTGCGGGGACATGTGTTTTCACTTCTCCTGGGTCTGTACCTAGAAGTGGAATTGCTGGGTCATATGGCAACTCGATGTTTAACTTTGCAGAACGACCAGATTCTTCTCCAAGCTACTGAGCCAGTTTACATTCTCCTCCGCAGTGTGGGGACTTCCCTGGCAGTCCAGTGGTTACGACTCGGCACTCCCAATGCCGGGGGCACAGGTGCGATCCCTGGTCGGGGAATTAAGATCCCACATGCTGCACTGGGAAGTCCAAAGATTAAAAAAAAAATTTACCCTCCGTGTGTTCCAATTTTTCCACATCCCCCCAACCCTTGATCATTTTGGTCTTTTTGAAGATAGTCATCCCAGTGTGTGAGAAGTCTCTGTTTTATAGATGGGAAAACTGAGGCTCAGAGAGAGGGACCTGCTTGCCCAACATGAAAACTCAGCTCCTCAGACTTGAAGGCAAAGAGGAATGTGGGTGGATCACAAGGAGAACAAGATGGACGTGCTCCAGGGAATTCTTCTCAAGTGGGAATCGGACATTTGCTCGTCCCATCCAACTTCCCTGTGCTTGCCAGAGCGCGCCATAAAATCTCTTCTAGGAACCCTTGGACAGCAAGGAGATCAAAGCAGTCAATCCTAAAGGAAATTGACCCTGAATACTCATTGGAGGGACTGATGCTGAAGCTGACGCTCCAATACTTTGGCCACCTGGTGCAAACAGCTGACTCATTGGAAAAGACCCTGATGCTGGGAAAGACTGAAGGCAAAAGGAGAAGAAGGTGACAGGGGATGAGATGGCTGGATGTCATCACTGATGCAATGGACATGAACTTGGGAAAACTCCAGGAGATGGTGAAAGACAGGGAAGCCTGGTGTGCTGTGGTCTATGGGGTCTCAATGAGTCAGACATGACCTGATGGCTGAACAACAACAGAAGCCCAAACAGAACCTCCTTACATGCCCCCGTGACAGGGCACTCACTACCCACAGAGCAGCCTGGTGGGACCCTCACCCCTCACAGTTCCCAGGATTAGCAGATTCTTTCCCAGATGGAGCCTCGATTTTTCCCTGGCTTCCTCGCAGCCTGCCTTTGACCTTAGGGACTTCCTGCTTAGGGGCAGCCTCACAGAAGTCCACAGACACCACCCAGCCCTTCATTCAAACCTTCTCCAGCTTCACAGCTGGGTTTCCAATATATGTGTGTATGAGTCACTCAGATTTGTCTGACTCTTTGCGACCCCATGGGCTGTAGCCCGCCAGGCTTCTCTGTCCATGGAATTCTCCAGGCAAGAATACTGGAGTGGGTTGCTATTCCCCTCTCCAGGGGATCTTCCTGACCCAGGGATCGAACCTTGGTCTCCTACATTGCAGGCAGATTCTTCACCCTCTGAGTCACCAAGGAAGCCCTTCCAATACATGGAATCCATATTTTAATTTTATTTATTTATTTGCGGGGAGAAAAGAGAATTCCTTTATTTAATTTTTTTTTAAATTTATTTTTGCCTGGGCTGGGTCTTCCTTGCTGCAAAAGGGCTTTCCCTAGTTGCAGGGAGGACTGCTCACCACTGGGGAGCATGGGATCCTCATTGTGGTGGCTTCTCTTACTTCGGGGCAGGAGCTCTAGGTGTGCAGGCTCAGCAGTTGTGGCTCACAGGCCTAGTTGTCCCGCAGCATGTGGGATCTTCCCAGACCGGGAATCGAACCCATGTCCCCCAGGCGGGTTCCCAACCACTGGACCACCAGGGAAGCCCTAGTGTCCGTATTTTTAAAACAGCACAGTATGGGATCCTGGAACCAGAGATAGATGCCAGTGGAAAAGCTGGTGATGTTCCAATAAAATGTGGCGTTTCATTAATAGTTTGGTAAACATTAACGTCCCTTCCATTTGGCGAAGATACTGTGAAAATGTCAAACGTCGATCGAGGAGGTTGAGGGGAGGGCCGCAGGGCTCCCTGCACTCCCTGTGTGACTTGCCTCGAAGCCTGAAATTATTCCAAAATAAAAAGTTTATCTAAAGAGTTAGCTGGACATGAACACACATCAATGCCCAGATCCCACGGACAGGGGCGGGGAACAGAGAAAGAGATAATCTCAGAACTTGGGGCCTGAGCAAAGCCTGGGGACTCCGGCGACCCCTTTGCCTGGCAGTTCCTGGTGCCTCTGTACCTGTCCCAAGTCACACCTGGGCCGACTTCCCCAGGAGCAAACTCTGCAAGCCTCCTTTCCAACGTCAGGTCAGAGAGGTCCCCCGCAGACCTTCCCAAACCCAAATCAGCCCCACCTCACACCTCCACTTGACTTTATCCATCTGTTCACAGCGATTTATTTTATTTTTTTAACTTTTTATTTTGTGTTGGGGTATAGCCGATTAACAGACAAAGGTGTGAGAGTTTCAAGTGAACAGGGAAGGGGCCCGGTCATACATACACATCAATCCATTCTCCCCTGGACTTGTTCACAGCTATTTACTATGCAGTTGCTCCATGCCCGGCTGGGGTACCACAAAGAGCAAGAAAGATAAGATTCCTGGCAACGGAGAAAAAAAAAAATGTATAGCAAGCAACACAACATCAACATTGTTGTTCAGTCACCAAGTCATGTCCAGCTCTTTGCGACCCCGTGGACTGCAGCACGCCAGGCTTCCTTGTCCTTCACTATCTCCCAGAGTTTGCTCAAATTCATATGCATTGAGTCGGTGATCCCATCCAACCATCTCATCCTCTGTCACCCTCTTCTCCTCCTGCCTTCAATCTTTCCCAGCATCAGGGTCTTTTCCAATGAGTCGACTGTTCACATCAGGTGGCCAACGATTGGAGCTTCAGCTTCAGCATTAGTTCTTCCAGTGAATATTCAGGGTCGATTTCCTTTAGGACTGCCTGGTTTATTATCCATGTCAACATAACATAACATCAGGAAAAATCTCTGTAATAAAGAAAAACGAATCAGGGTAAGGAGGTGGGCAGGACTAGGGAGGTTATTTCAGCTGAGAAGGTCAAGGAAGGCCTCCCTGTTTGAGCTCAGACCTGCAGGAAGTGAGGGAGTGAACCGGAGGGAGTGAGCCACGGGAACAGCATTCTTGGCAGAAGGAATAGCTGATGCAAAGCCCAGAGGCAGACTGAACCCAGTGTGATCACAGCACAGGAGAGAGGCTAGTGTGTTAGGAGTGAGAGAAGATGGGGTCAGAGGACGTTAGGGATCAGATCACAGGGTCTGGATTTTTTCCCAAACGTGCCTGTGGACATACCTAGGACAGGGCCTGGCATGCTATGGCTGTTCTGGAAATATTTGCTCAAAGTGGGTGGATGGACTACAGACCCTGCCTTTGGAGCTTGGGGGCTTTCAGGCCTATCCTTGGAGGCCCCAGGGTGCAGGGAATTTGAGTACTCTTGCCTGGAGAATCCCAGGGACAGGGGAGCCTGGTGGGCTGCAGTCCATGGGGTCACTAAGAGTCGGACACGACTGAGCGACTTCATTTTGACTTTTCACTTTCATGTGCTGGAGAAGGAAATGGCAACCCACTCCACTGTTCTTGCTGGGAGAATCCCAGGGATGGGGGAGCCTGGTGGGCTGCCGTCTATGGGGTCGCACAGAGGCGAACACGACTGAAGAGACTTAGCAGCAGCAGCAGCATGTTTTCCTGAGAAGGGGGAAACAGTGTGAAACTGTGTGGAATAGCATGGATGCATTCTGGAGCCAAGGTTCTGCTTCCAGCAGGGTTCAGCTGAGTTAGCCTCTCCAGGACCCAAGTCCTTGGCTAGCAGCTGCCAGCCTCAAACTTGAACCCAGGAAGACTGAAGCGCCCCTTTGCAGAGACATGACTGTGTGACAGAAAAGAAGCCACCATTCTAGACATAGTCTCCTAAGTTACTAGGACTTCCTACCAATCCCTTAGACAATCCACAGTCCCCCTGGACAGCTCCAGGCCTGATGGCAGCTCATTCCACTACTCCTGAACCCTGTCTATGAACCAAGAGTGTTTGAGACCCATCTGGATGCCCACGTGGCCAAGATAGACCCAAGGGATGTGGCTTGTGGACCAACCAGACCTCATTGTCTCTTTTGGTGTTAATAACTTTATTTTTACTTATTTATTTAGTTTTGACTGCACTGGGTCTTCGTTGCTGCGTGCAGACTTTCTCTAGTTGCAGCACGTGGAGCTATTCTTCATTGCTACACACAAGCCCCTCACTGCAATGGCTTCTCTTGTTGCAGAGCACAGGCTCTCGTGCACCGGATTCAGTAGTCGCGGCTTGTGGACTCTGGAGAATGGGCTCAGTAATTGCGGCACACGGGCTTAGTTGCCCTGCGGCATGTGGAATCTTCAGGGATGGAAGCCATCTCCCCTGCATTTGCAGGTGGATTCTTAACCACCAGGCCACCAGGGAAGTCCCGGACCTCAATTTCTTCAGTGTGAAATGGATGGAAAAAGCCCCACTGTGCATAACACCAACCCACTGCTTTCATCAGGCGCTAGGGGCCCCCTGCCTCCCCCTCGGATCCCCGAGCGCCCCACGCGCGGCCCTTCACGCCTGACCACGGCTGGGCCCAGATACTGTTTTGATCTCGCTCTGTTCGGTCGACCTGGCACCACAAGTCTGATTGCTGCGAAAACCACAGCTCGGGCGCTGTTATCTGCTATCAGCGCCGGGCGGGGGAGGGCGGTTTGGGGGCCTCTCCATGTGCGTACTTCTGAGAAGAGTTGGCCCATGTCATCACAGGGCAGCTAGCACAAAACAGCTGGGTTATCAGGGCCCCCCATCACGATTCCGGCCTATGAGAGCCTTTAATGCTGCCAGTGACTTGTTTACAGGGCTTATTTTTCAAATTTTCAGCCGGATGCCTCCTGGTCTCACAGCCAAGGGCTCAGGGCTGGGGAGGGGGCAGGGAACGGCTATATCAGGGCCTCCAGAGGGTTTCCTGGGGGACAGGACGCTGGAAGGGGGTCTCAGCGGGAGAGAGTGAGGGTTAGTTGCAGAAACTGGGGAGGGTGCTCCAGGCAGAAGGACCCACATGGGCAAAGGCTAAGAGGTGAGGACCACTTGACAAATTGAAGTTAATAGGCTCGGCCTTATCTCAAGGGCAGTGGGGACTTCGTAGAGTTTAAGCTGGGGAGGGGAAGGTTCGAATCCCAGCCCCGGCTCTGTAACAGGACCCAGAGCTTGCAGTCTCTGAGCCTTGGTTTTCTCATCTGTGAAATGGGCACCCGTGCGGGTGATGTGAAGATAAAGCGACACCACTTGACGTGGCCTGGAGGGAGAAGTGCCAAGCAGGGACAGGCTGGAGGGAGCTGGACTGGTGACGCAGTCAAGAAATGGAAACTTCGGGGACTTCCCTGGCAGTCCAGTGGTTAAGGATCCACCTTGCAAAGCAGGAGACAGTTCAATCTCTGGTTGGGGAAGTAAGATCCCACATGTCAGGGAGCAATTGAGCCCTTGTACTGGCAACTACTGGGCCAGCAAACTCTGGAGCCTGCGAGCTACAACTCGAGAATACATGTGCCGCAACCAAAGATCCCTCGTGGTACAACCAAGACCCAATGCAGCCAAATAAATAAAGGAAAGGAAGAAAGAAAGAACTGGAAAAATCCATATGGCTGGAAAGTAGATTAGTGGTTGCTTAGGGCCGGGGGCAGCGACTGGAGCAATAGGGAGATGATAGCTAAAGAGTAGGGTTTCCCAGTGGCTAAACGGCAAAGAATCTGCCTGCAATGTAGGAGATGAGGGTTCAATCCCTGGGTCGGGAAGATTCCCTGAAGGAGAAAATGGCAACCCACTCCAGTATTCTTGCCTGGAAAATCCCATGGACAGAGGAGCCTGGTGGGCTACAGTCCATGGGGTCTTAAAGAGTTGGACACGACTAAGCACGCACACAGCTAAAGGGTACAGGGTTACTTCCTGAGGTGATGAAAATGTTCTAAAATGGACAGTGGTGATAGATGCATAACTCTGTGAATACACTGGAAACTGTTGGATAGGATACTTTAAATGGGCGAATTATAGGGTATGTGCATTTATATCTCAATAAAACTTAAAAGCAAAGGAGGGGAACTTCCCGAGTGGTGCGGTGAATAAGGATTCGCCTGCCAGTGCAGGAGACGTGGGTTCAACCCTTGGTCCGGGAAGACTCCACATGCCTCCGGACGGCTAAATCAGCGCGCCTCAACCACTGAGCCTGGGAGCCGCCACTAACTGAAGCGCGTGGGCCTCGAGCCTGTGCTCTCCGGCGAGAGAAGCCTGGGCATCGCAGCTGGAGAGGAGCCCTGCTCACCACAGCCGAAGAAAAGCCCACACGAAAGCAGCGAAGACCAAGCACAGCCAGAAGTAAAACAAATAATATAAGAAGCAATGGAGACCTTTTCCTCCTTGGAGCCAGAAAATGCAGGAGGCAGCGGCAAAGCTCCTATAAGAGATGCTTTGAGGGATGCTGACAGAGCTCACGAGCGCCCTGACACCCGAGCCAGGACTACGTGAGCCTCCGCTGGGAACCCCGGCCGCCACACCTGTTCCTGCCTCTCCTCGGCGGGGCAGGTGCCAGGGGCTGCCCTTCAGATGTGGCAGCGGGCCCCGGGCCCCCCGCCCGCCCACAACGCCGGGCCGGCCTGCGGTCTCCATGCATTTGTTACCTGTCTACCTGCTAAGCCCCTTCCGCTGCCGGCTGCCACCCGCCTGTCTGTCTGTCTGTCTGCTCACGGGTGTGTGACTTCTCCTGGCCCTCCTTCACCTCGCCCCCCACCTGCAACACCCCATCTGACATCTTGGCAAGACCTCCCAGAATGAACTGGGGGCAAGTTGAGAGGAAGGCCTAGTCCCGACCCTCTTTCCAGAAAAAAGGATGCAAAGTCAGAGCCGGCTTTGCCACAAACCCCCTGGGAGAGCTTCTCTGGGATAGCTGAACCTCAGTTTTTTCACCTGAGCAATGGGGTTAAAATTGCCAATGAGGGGACTTCCCTGGTGGCTCAGTGGTAAAGAATCAGCCTGCCAGTGCAGGAGATGTGGGTTCGATCCCTGGACAGGGAAGATCCCACATGCCACGTGCGTGGGGAGCAACCAAACCAGTGGGCCGCAACAATTGAGCCTGTACTCTAGAGCCCGGGAACCGCACCTACTGAGCCCTTGAGCCACAACTCCTGAATCCTGCGTGCCAGAGCACGTGCTCCCTAGCAAGAGAAGCCACTGCAGTGAGAAACCCTGGTCCCACAACTAGAGAACAGCCCCTGCTCGCCACAACTAGAGAAAAGCCCATGCAGCAATGAAGACCCAGCACAGCCAAAAAATAAATTTAAAAAAAATTTTTTTTAATTGCCAACCATGCAGGATGGCTGTGAAGAGCTCAGGTCCTTTGCACTGGCTGTTCCCTCTGACCTCTCTCAGCTCATGGAAGAAGTCCTTCTGCCTCCTTCCAGCCACAGGCGTGAAAAAGCCCCCTCTGCCCCTAAGAGCAAGCGCCTCAACACCTAGAATTCTTTTCTGAGCCTGTTTACCAGTGGCTTAGATGGTAAAGGAGTCTTCCTGCAATATGGGAGACCTGGGTTCAATCCCTGGGTCAGGGAGATCCCCTAGGAAAGGGAATGGCAACCCACTCCAGTATTCTTGCCTAGAGAATCCCATGGACAGAGGAGCCTGGTGGGCTACAGTCCATGGGGTCACGAAGAGTCCAACACAACTGAGCAACTAACACTTTCCAGTAGTCATGCGCCGATGTGAAAGCTGGACCATAAAGAAGGCTAAGTGCCAAAGCACTGATGCTTTCAAACTGTGGGGCTGGAGAAGACTCTTGTGGATCCTTTGGACTGCAAGAAGATCAAACCAGTCAATCCTAAAGAAAATCAACTCTGAATATTATTTGGAAGAACTGATGCTAAAGCTGAAGCCCCAGTACTTTGGCCACCTGATGTGAGGAGCCGACCCTTTGGAGAAGACCCTGATGCTAGGAAAGATTGGAGGCAAAAAGAGCGGGCGGGGGGGGGGGGGTGCGGCAGGGGCGCGGTGGGCAACAAAGGATGAGACGATTAGAGAGCATCACCAACTCAAAGGACATGAACTTGAGCAGACTCATGGAGACAGTGGAGGCCAGGGAAGCCTGGAGTGCTGCAGTCTATGGGATCGCAAAGAGTCGGACACAACCTAGCAACTGAATAGCAACAAAGATTGCTATATCTTCTAGTTTTGGCTTTAGGAACAGGAACAACCCAATTGGCAGGAACATAAACAAGATAGAAAGCTCATTTCATTCTCTTACCAAATTTGAAGACAGATTGACCACAGGTTGATTTTCTCGTTTGTACAGTTGATGCCAGCAGTACCTAGTTCATGGGCTGTTGAGGATTATTATCATCATTTTTTCCCCTTCACATTAAAAAAAATTATTTTCAGTTGAAGGGTAATCACTGTACAATATTACATTGATTTCTGCCATTCATCAACAGGAATGAGCCATAGGTATCCATCTGTCCACTTCATCTTGAACCTCCTTCCCACTCCCACCCCTTCCCACCCGTTTAGGTTGTCTCAGAGCACCGGTTTGAGCTCCCTGCGTCCTGGCAGCAAGTTCCCATTGGCTGCCTGTTTTACAGATGGTAACGTATATGTTTCCATGCTACTCTCTCTATCCGTTCCATATGGCTTGTTTTTATGTTTTGGTGTTTTGGCCGGGAGGCAGGTAGGCTCTTAGCTCCTTGACCAGGGATCAAACCCACAGCCCCTGCATGAGAAGGAGAAGTTCCAGTCATTGGACGGCGCGGGAAGTCCTCTCCCATGCAGGTTCTTCGTATCTTGTTGCTGGCAGAGAGGTGTGTCCAGGTAGAAGGAATGCCGCACTGCAGCAAAGGGTCCCGGGTCCCAGGCCTGTCTCGGACTGAGTGACTATTCATTCAGTAATGAGAGGATTGAGTCTGCGGAAGTGTACGCACAGATTCAACAGAAAACTGCATGTGGTTTTATAGCAAAGTTAACAAGAAAATGTCAAGGGGGTGAACGAAAACTTCAGAGATGTTTCAAAATACATCCTGAAACCTCAAAGAAATTCTCTGCTTGAGGTGGGTCAGGTTGGGTCCAGCCTCACTCCACCCCCACCTCCACCTCCAAGAGGCAAGGTTTGAGCAGCAGAACCCTGGGAAGCCCCCAAGGCCTGCCCTGGTCTCGCCCCTGCCTTCAGATAGTCCCAAAACTGGAAGGAAAAAACAATGGGAAAGGACACCTCCCTCCAGATCTTTGGGTGCCTCAGAGCTCCTGGGGGTTCAGGGACTGTCCCGAGCTCTAGGCCTGAAAGAAGGAAGAGTCAGGACTCAAAAACACTGGGCCTCTCAAAGCCAGCCAGAGCTCCAGGCAGGGGCCTGAGCTACAGCACTTAGCAAGACCCTACCCCATGCGGCTGCTTGGGAGCAGGCCCGGTTTGGACACTGCCTCTGAGAAGCCCTTAGGATACTCATGCTCATCCTGGGTCAGGTTGGGGGTTTCTAGGGCTCTGCCGTGGTTCTTACACCCTCCCCCACCGCCACACACACAAAATGCGCCTGAAACCCGGAGGGACCCGGCATAATGCTCACTGCTTCCCTCACCCTCACCTCGAGCATTTATTGTTGTTCAGTCGCTATGTCGTGTCCAGCTCTTTGCAACCCCATAGACTGCAGCACGCCAGGCTTCCCTCTCCTCCACTATCTCCCAGAGTCTGCTCAAGTTCATGTCCTTTGAGTCGGTGATGCTCTCTAATCGTCTCATCCTCTGTTGAACCCCCCCCCCCCCACCGCCCCCACCGACATCAGAGTCTTCTCCAATGAGTCGGCTCCTCGCATCAGGTGGTCAAAGTACTGGAGCTTCAGCTTTAGCATCAGTCTTTCCAATGTGTATTCAGGGCTGATTTCCTTTAGGATTGACTGGTGTGATCTCCTTGCTGTCCAAGGGACTCTCGAGAGTCTTCTCCAGCACCACAGTTTGAAAGCATCAATTCTTTGGCGCTCAGCCTTTTTTACGGTGAAGTTCTCACATCCGTACATAACTACTGAAAACTAAGCTTTAACTAAGTGCAGTATTTATAGCTCGTTGCAAAGCCAGGGGAGCCGATTCTGCTCTCCAATGCACAGCTCCAAGATGAGAGGCATGCAGATGGGGATGCAAGGGTAGGTGGAGGGCTTCAGAGGCACTACACAGCCAAATGGCCCCAGAAAGGCAGATGCTATGAGAAATTACATCTGACAGCCTGATTCGAATGTTTATCCCCAAACTGATCTCCTGGTTTCCTGAAGTTTCTGGCAAACCTCCACCCACCTCTCCATCTCCACTCCCTCCCTGCCTGGGCCACAGGCTCTTCAAAAGCCCAGCTTGTTCTCTACCCCAGGATCTTTGCAGATGCTGTTCCCTCTGTCCAAAGCACCCTCCCCCAGATTCGCACACAGTGTATTCCTTCACCTCCTTCAGGCCTCAGCTTAAATGTCACCTCCTCAGAGAGGGCCCCCTTGGGTCCCCTAGCTACTAAATAGTCCCCATATCCCCCCTCTCTCAACACCCTGTTTATGCAATTCCCCGTCTCTGTTATGACCTGTCATCAAATCATCAGATGTGAGCCCCTTGGAATGTCAGGACCATCAGGCAGGACTCAACCTGTCCTATTCACTGCTGTGGCCCTGGGATGGGGGTGGGGCTGAGCTCAGCACATAGTAGGTGTTCAGGAAACTCAGAGAACCAGGGGATGCCAGGTTTGGAAGCCTGAAGACTGTAGACAGAGAGGGAAGCAAAAGAATAGGGCTGCCATCTCAAGTTACAGGTGCAGTAACGGAGTCAGGGAGGGCAGGAAGGTGACCAGGTCCTCTCTCCCCTACCCCTCTTCCCAGTGACCGGGTGACCCTCTTCTTTCTCAGTTTCCCTGTTTGAACCACTTCCCTTCCAGGACCACCTTATCCTGGGGGAGGGAGGGGGCCAAAAACACTCTCCTGCCTGTGGGCTCCTTTCAACCTCACCCCAACCCCATGGTGGTAGGTGGGAAGATATTATTACTATTATCCCATGCAGATGAGGATCAAAGTCAAGGGGGTCCAGAGGAGGGAGGTGGGGGGCCCAGAGTGCTCTAAAAATATCTCCATCTTCGAGAGAAATAATATGTAATGCAATCTTTTTGAAAATCAAATGAGTGCAAAAATATCCATGATGAACAAAGTATTCTCTTTCTAAATAAAGACGAGTCTGACCCAGCAGGGGTGGGATTCACCTTGCTCTCCTAACCCCAGTCCCAGGGGGAATCCTGGCTTTAGAGGGACAACGGTCCGGCCCCAAACGCGGCCCACGCAGAGGTTGGGGCTCCAGTGGGTGGTCATTGGAGGCTTTGAGGACAGGACGTGACAATGCGGGTCGCTCGGATGGCACAGAGCCCGGGGGCCTGTCAACCGTGACGGGAAATCAACACCGAGTCACAACAGAGTAAGTGACACATACCGACGCCAGTGGCAAAATCTAGGCTGTGGGAAAGTACAGCACAGGTGACCCCGGCTCCTCAACAAATAGAAAGCAAAGGGGAAAATAAAAAATAAAAGGAGAGAGGAAAAACTATAAGCTAAACAGACAAAAGAAACATTTCAACCCAATGCACATTGGCCTGGAACAGGATTCAAACAAACCAACAGTAAAAAAGAAATATATATATATATATATATATATCAGTTCAGTTCAGTGGCTCAGTTGCATTTGACTCTGCGACTCAATGGACTGCAGCATGCCAGGCTTCCCTGTCCATCACCGATTCCCAGAGTTTGCTCAAACTCACGTCCATCAATTCAATGATGCCATTCAACCATCTTTTCCTCTGTTGTCCCCTTCTCCTCCTGCCTTCAGTCTTTCCCAGCATCAGGGTCTTTTCAAATGAGTCATCTATTCGCATCAGGTGGCAAAAATCTTGGAGTTTCAGCTTCAGCATCAGTGAATATTCAGGACTGATTTCCTTGAAGATTGACTGGTTGGATCTCCTTGCAGTCCAAGGGACTCTCAAGAGTCTTCTCCAACACCACAGTTCAAAAGCATCAATTCTTCAGCACTCAGCTTTCTTTATGGTCCAACTCTCACATCCATACATGACTACTGGAAAAACCATAGCTTTGACTAGACGGACCTTTGTCAGCAAAGTAATGCCTCTGCTTTTTAATATGCTAAGTTAGTCATAGTTTTTCTTCCAAGGAGCAAGTGTCTTTTAATTTCATGGCTGTAGTCACCATCTGCAGTGATTTTGGAGCCCAAGAAAATAACATATCTCACTGTTTCTATTGTTTCCCCATCTATTTGCCATGAAGTGATAGGACTGGATGCCATGATCTTAGCTTTTTGAATGTTGAGTTTTAAGCCAGCTTTTTCACTCTCCTCTTTCACTTTCATCAAGAGTCTCTTTAGTTCTTCTTCGCTTTCTGCCCTAAGGGTGGTGTCTGTGTATCTGAGATTATTGATAGTTCTCCTGGCAATCTTGATTCCAGTTTGTGCTTCATCCAGTCCAGCGTTTCTCATGATGTACTCTGCATATAAGTTAAATAAGCAGGGTGACAGTATACAGTCTTGACGTACTCCTTCCCCAATTTGGAACCAGTCAGTTGTTTCATGTCCAGTTCTAACTGTTGCTTCTTGACCTTCATACAGATTTCTCAGGAGGCAGGTAAGGTGGTCTGGAATTCCCATCTGTTTAAGAATTTTCCAGTTTGTTGTGATCCACACAGTCAAAGGCTTTGGCATAGTCAACAAAGCAGAAATAAATTTTTAAATTAATTGTATTGGAGTATAGCTGCTTTACAATGATGTGTTTAGTGCTCGCTTTGGCAGCACATATACAATGATGTGTTTATATATATATATATATTTTTAATGTATATAAGTTTATATATAAAACTTTACATGTATTACACATTTGTGTATTTTCATATATTTGCACATGTTTACATATAGTGTCTATGCATATAGTTAGTTCTCATTATACACCAAAAACACCGAATTAGCCAATACCGGACCAATACCCCTAAAGAAAATACAAGGCTAGGTTCCTGCAAGCCTCTGATCACAACATCTTTGTCAACCAGTAAATACATAGCCTTGTTTTCCGCGTGTTTCTATTTCCATATACTTTTTTTAAAATTTTATTTGCATTTTTAAAAAATTTTTTAATTTTTAATTGAAGGAGAATTGTTTTAAAGTATTGCATTGGTTTATACCAAACATCAACATGAATCAGTCATAGGTGTTTTTTCTTTAAGGCATTTTTGGTTGTGCTGGGTCTTCGTTGCTGCGAGAGGGCTTTCTCTAGGTGCGGAGGGCAGGGGCTGCTCTTCATTGTGGTGTGCAGGCTTCTCGTTGCGGTGGCTCCTCCCGTTGGGGAGCACAGGCTTTAGGCACGTGGGCTTCAATAGTTGTGGTGCAGGGGCTTAGCTGCTCCAAGGCATGTGAGATCTTCCCAGACCAGGAATCAAACCTGTGTCCAACAACATTGCAGGCAGATTCTCATCCACTGAACCACCAGGAAGTCCTAAATACACTTTGTTTAATATATATTGTTGATTCGTTCACGTTCAACTCACGGCCAGCAGAACTCACGCCTGAATGAAATGACATGTGTTTTTCCCCAACATCATCCCAGCCTTTATTCTCCTAGGAACACCAGACAGTATGTGAGCATTACCCTTGGGGGCCTTCTCAACAGCAGGATCATCAATGAGAAGCACAGAAGTGGGGAAACTGTGGCACTGAAAAGGCATGAAAAGGATGCTTGTTTACAATCTGGAACAGGAAGGCAGAGCGTCTCCTTGTCCCACCTCGGATGGGATCCTGCACCAAGTGATTCAGATTTGTCGCCTTGAATTCAGATTTGTGTCCTTGAATTGATTTGGGTGTTACAGGTAAATTTTAACAAGTTGGAGAATTCACAGACTCTTTGACTAATGAGGATTGACTATCTATATCTGCATGTAATAACTGTGGAGCTGGAGAAGACTCTTCAGAGTCCCATGGACACCAAGGAGACCAAATCAGCCAATCCTAAAGGAAATCAACCCTGAGTATTCATTGGAAGGACTGATGCTGAAGCTAAAGCTCCAATACTTTGGCCACCTGATGCAAAGAGATTGGAAAAGACCCTGATGCTTGGAAAGATTGAGGGTAGGAGGAGAAGGGGAGGACAAAGAATGAGATGCTTGCATGACATCATTGGCTCAATGGACATGAATCTGAGCAAATTCCAGGAGACAGTGAAGGACAGGGAAGCTTGGCATGCTACAGTCCATGGTTTGCAAATAGTCGGACATGACTTCGTGACTAAACAAAAACAGCAAATATAGTAAGTTATATAAAATTTATATAATATGTTGATACATAAATATACAAATATAAGTATAAAATATATAAATATATAATATAAAAATATATAAATAAGTAAGCAAAATATTTATATATTTTATACTTATAAATATTTGTTTAGGTAATTATATATTGATACTATATGTATAGGAAAACCAGGGATGTTGGATATTTGCTAGTTAAAAACAATAGAGATAAATGAGCCATGGTATATCCCAGCTTGCCCTTCCTCTTGGTCTCACCTCCTAGAATTTGACTTGATGGGGCCAAGTGACCTAGTCACAGCTATGACCTCCACTTGCACAAGACCGTCAATAAATCCCTTATGGAAGAGGAAAGGGGTGACTTCCTTGGTGGTCCAGTGGGTGAGACTCTGAACCCCAATGCAGGGGGCCCAGGTTTGAGCTCTGGTCAGTGAACTAGATCCCACAGATTGCAACTGAAAGAAAAGAAAAGATCCTGCATGCTGCATCTAGGATCCTGGTGCAGCCTAATTAATTAATTGCGTGTGTTAGTTGCTCAGTCGTGTCTGATTCTTTGTGACGCTATGGACTGTAGCTCTGTCCATGGGATTCTCTAGGCAAGAATAATGGAGAGGGTAGCCACTCCCTTCGCCGGGGGATCTTCCCTACCTGGGGATCGAACCCAGGTCTCCTGCATTGCAGGCAGATTCTTACCTGTCTGAACCAAAACAGAGGAAAGGGAAGATCAGGACGGTGGCTGCCCTGCCTGGGCTCACACAATGACAGAGGCAAAGCTAGAGTTCGAACCAAGTCCCCTGAAACCAGGTCAACTGCTGGCCTCTGTGCAGTTTGATCCTTCTTGCCTTGTTCCTGGGGCCCTCGCAGAGTCTTTGCTAACCCCACATCCTCCTCGGAGCTGCTCTCAGAGCCTCAGTTTCCCGCTCTGTAAAATGGGACTTGTGCTGTGGATGAACTGAGGGCTGTTTGGCGCCAGCTCATGGAGCTATACTGTGACCCGGATGCCCGAGGGTCTCCAGACGTCAAGGGCGTCTCCCTGCTCAACACTCATCGGACGTAGCCCAGGTCCCATCTGTGTGTTTCAGAAACCACCCCAGGAGTCCTCTCAGTCATTCATTCATTCACATATTCAACAAATAGCCAGGGCTGGCTCTGGGTGAAACAGGCAGAAAAAAACACCGACTCTCAGCGGGTGGATCAGTTGGAACTCTCAAACACTGCAGCGAGAATGTAAAAAGGGTACAACCAGTTTGGAAAACAGCCTGGCAGCTTTAAAAGGTTAAACATCTTGGGGCGATGGAAATGTTCTAGAATTAGATAGAGGTGATGTTGCACAACATTGTGGATGTACTGAATGCTCTGCTGAACTGTTCACTTGAAAATGGTTCATTTCATGGCGTGCAAATTTTACCTCCATTAAAAAAGTTAGACACATACTTAGAATTTGACCTGGTCATTCCACGCCTAGGTATTTACTTAAGAGAAATGAAAACACATGTTCAGAGGAATGTTCACAGCAGCTTTATTCAGAATTGTCAAGAACGGCAACAACCCAGATGCCCGTCAAACAGTGAAGGGAGAAACTGTGTCGGTGGCCACCACAGAACCCTCCTCCACCCACAGGAAGGAATGGACTGCAGATACACGTGATGGCCTGGAGGGAGCTCAAGACTGTGAGGCTGAGTGGAAAAAACCGGACAGGAAAACTCCTGGACGATTTCGTTTATGTGAAATTCTAGCAAGTGCAAACTAATCTATAGTCAGAGAGAGCAGACTGTGGATGCCTGGGTTGAGGGAAGGGGTGGAGATGGGAGGGACCGGGTGAGGAAGGGGAGGGGAGAAAGGAATTACCGAGAGACTCGGGAAATTTACAGGCATAAACACGCTCACCGGTTCCACTGTGTGCATGCAGTTTTACCAAAACCCATCCAGGGGCATGGTTTGAAAGTGTTAGTTGTGTCCGACTCTATGCGACTCCATGGACTGTACCTGCCTGGCTTCTCTGTCCATGAAATTCTCCAGGCAGGAATACTGGAGTAGGTTGCCATTCCCTTCTCCAGGGGCCCTTCCTGACCCAGGGATCGAACCTGGGTCTCCTGCATTGAGGGCGTGTTTTTGCTTTTTTACTGCCTGAACCACCAGGCAAGCCCTCCTACAGCCACTGTATCACAGGAAAGCGGCAACCAAGCTGAGACAGGTTGGGACCTGGGACCCCTGGCCGCAGTGTTGCCAAGCTTGCACCTGGACGCACCTGTCCTCAAGCAACAAAATACAAAGAAACTGTGTGGGACTAAAAATAACTGGGTGCATCCAGCAGTCAGGGCAAATTCTAAAAGCTGCAAAGAGACCAAAAAACCTAACTTCCACTTTTAAAGAGCCTGGAGCAAAAGCAGCTTACTGTGCACGCACCCTGCATGCAGAACCACCTAAGGGGTGGGCAAACCACCTAAGCCATCCCTCCAGCCTGACCCCCGGACACATTCTCTGCCCTCATCCCATGAACGGAATGAGCTTGACTCCCCTGCCCCAGGGAGCAAGTAAGCAAGGAAAACTGGTACATGCAGCGGCTCTCTCCTGCTGCAGCAGGGGCCCCGATCAAGCCTTGCCTGAGTATTTTGTCTGGCCCCTGGTCAATTTCTATTGGCTGGGGAAGGCCAAGGACCCTGGTCGGTAACACCTCTCCTCCTGGAAAGTGAAGACCTGGCAGGAGAGACAGATGATTCAGCAAAACGGCACATAGATGACAGGGGACTGTTTAATTCAGAGTGACTCAGGGCGACTCTGGAACACAGAACAGGGGGAAGTCAGAGCAGGAGGCACCGGGCTTCCTGGGGGAAGGGTGCTCCAGGCAGATGGAACAGCCAGTGCAAAGGCCCTGAGGCTGAAAAGTCCTGGACAAGGGGGTCAGGGTGGCTGGAACAGAGTGATGGAGGAGACGAAGGTGAAGAGGCCAGAGGGGTGGGTTGGAGCAGGGATGAAGGCTGGGTGGTGCCAGGTAATAGAACAAAATCAGGATGCATTTTGGAAGCAGAACCAACAAGACTTTCCGGTGACCCAGAGGAGAGGGGGAGAAAAGAGAAAGGGTTGGGCACTTGTCCTTGTTCCCAAGCCTGCTCCTCCTTCCAATCCGCTTGGCCCCAAGATGGGCTTACACTCATGTCTGTGAGCCAAGGCCACCTGACCCGATATCACCAACTCTCGAGGGTGACAAAGGGCTCCATGTACCCTCCAGCCTGAAGCATAAGCCTCCCCCACAGACACAGCCCTATCTGAGCCGAGATTCATGTTGACTTCATGAAAAGGAAGTTTTTACTTTGGATAATTTTAGCTCATCCAGGCTATTATTTCAGAAAAGTTGCAATGATGTACAAAGAGTTCTGTCTCCCCTACCTCTACTCCTCAGCCTCCCCAAAGCCATCTTCCCTCATGTCTGCAGTCCATTTGTCAAAATGGAGCAATTACATAGCTGCAGACAGTGACTGCAGTCATGAAATAAAAGGACGCTTGCTCCTTAGAAGAAAACTATGACAAACCTGGACAGCATATTAGAAAGCAGAGACACCACTCTGCCGACAAAGGTCCATCTAGTCAAAGCTATGGTTTTTCCAGTAGTCATGTACAGATGGGAGAATTGGACCATAAAGAAGTCTGAGTGCCAAAGAACTGATGCTTTTGAACTGTGGTGCTGGAGAAGACTCTTGAGAGTCCCTTGGACTGCAAGGAGATCAAACCAGTCCATCCTAAAGGAAATCAGTCCTGAATACACACTGGAAGGACTGATGCTGAAGCTGAAGCTCTGATACCTGGGCTACCTGATTTGAAGAGCCGACTCATTGGAAAAGACTCTGATGCCGGGAAAGATCAAAGGCTGGAAGAGAAGGGGATAACAGAGGATGAGATGGTTGGAAGGCATCACCAACTCAATGGACATGAGTTTGAGTAACACTGTTGACTAAACAACAACCTTGGAACAATTCTGTTTGCCAAACTCCAGACCTTTTTTGGATTTTCTCCAGGTCCCCCTTTGCTGTTCCAGGGGCTCATCAGGGATGATCCCTCCTCACCACGATAGCATTTAGGCAGCACATTTTATAAAATAGCACTCCCCCCCTTCCTCACCATAGTGAAGAAAATGAATATATTTTGCATTTATGAAAGCATTGTACAGCTAGAACAGAGTTCTGATCACCCAACCATGCTGTGTTGTCAGAAGAAACTAACGCTGCCCATGTCTCTGACCCATCAAGGGGAGCCTTCCCTTGTTTTTCAGGGCCTTCACGGCTTGGGCTCAGGCAAATTAGGGCTTCTAGTTCCACCCCAGTCACATCCTGCTGTGTTACCTGGAGCGAGACACTTCACCTCTCTGAGCCTCAGTTTCCTCTTCTGTAAAATGGGCGGGTACAATGCTGGCCAGGCACGTGGCAGGCACGGGACAAACACCAGCAACTTTGGGGGTTTTGTTTTTTTTTTAAATAATTTTATTTATTTATTTTTGGCTGTGCTGGGTCTTCGTTGCTGCCCAGGCTTTCCTCTCATTGCAGAGAGCAGGGACTGCTCTCTAGTCTGGGCATGCAGGCTTCCCTTCGTGGCAGCTTCCCTTGTTGCAGAGCACAAGCTCTAGAGGACAGGCTCAGTAGCTATGGCGCAGGGGTTTAGTGGCTCCTCGGCACGTGAGGTCTTTCCAGACCAGGGATCGAACCTGCGTCTCCTGCATCGGCAGGCAGATTCCTTACCACGGAGCCCCCAGGGAAGCCCCAAGTTTTAGTTTTATGGTTGCTCAAAGTGCTTGGCATCTTTCTGTGCCATGAAGTGCAGGCATGGTGTTCAATCAGCCAAAACAGAACATGCAAGGTTTGATTTCCCAAGCAGGACCTGCGAAATGTGGGACGCCCCTTCCCAACCGCATCTGGCTTCCCCACATGACATCTTCACCTTCCTAATGATACCGGAGGGTGGCCTCACACCCCCAGTTTGCACTGGAGGAAACAGTCACCCAGAGAGTGAGATGTTCACCCTGCATCACCCAGCGAGCCCCACCCTGGGTACAAATGAATTATCTACTCTCTTACAGACACATCTCGGAGTGTGTGTGGTTTCTTTTCAAATTGTGGTAAAAACTGTGGTAAAATTCACGTAACATAAAATTCACCATCTTAACTATTTTTAAATGCACAGCTCAGTGGCCCTGAGTACATTCACACCATCATCACCATCCATCTCTAAGTGCCCTTCACCTTGCAAAAACGAAACCCTGTCCTGGTTAAATGCTAACTCCCCATTCCCCCTCCCCCAGTCCCAAGCAACTAGCATTCTACTTTCTGTCTCTCTGAATCTGCCCTAGGAGCTTCACCTAAGCAGAGTCATGCCCGCTTATCCTTTTGTTACTGGCTTATTTTACTCAGCATAACGTCTTCAAGGTTTATCCATGTAGTGTGCGACAGTTTCCTTTCTTTTAAAGGCTGAATAACATTCCGCTGTATGGATGGACTGTTGCGCTTATTCATCCATCCTTTGCTAGACACTTGGGTGGCTTCCACCTTTCAGCTATTGTGGAAAATGCTGCTACGAACACGAGTGGACAAGGATCTCTTAGAGACCCCGACTTCAGTTCTTTGGGGGATCTACCCAGAAATGAGATTGCTGGATCCTAAGGTCGTTCTATTTTTAATTTTTCGAGGAACTCCTGTACTCTTTCCATGGCAGCTGCACTTTTTCACTTTCCCCCCCAACAGTGCACAAGTGTTCCAATTTCTCGACATCCTCGATAACATTTGTTATTTTCTGTGTTTTTGATAGGAGCCGCCCTCATGGGTGTGAGGTGGTATCGCTTTGTGGTTTTGATTTGCATTTCCCTGATGATTAATGATGTTGAGCATCTTTTTATGTGCTTGCTCATTTGTATAACTTCTTTAGACTAGAACTGGGGGAGGTGGTGGGGCTTTAATTCCTAGGGGCCAACCTGAAGCAAAAAGGATGGAATTGGCTCGTCTCCTCCAGGCGAGGGCAGGCATCTGAAGCCGTCTGCACACCTACTGTGTGCTGGGTGTATCTGAGGCGGAAACCCAGCCTCTCTCCAGGTCTGCTCACGGTTCATCAGCATTCTGCCACACAATTTCACATCTCCAGAGCTTTCCCTCTGCCATCCCCTCTGCTGGGAATAATGCATTTACCCCAAGGCACTGAGTTCTCCCAGCTGTTATGAAACAGATCCTATTCTTTTATTTTCTTTTTGATATTTATTTATTCATTCGGCTGTGCTGAGTCTTAGTTCTGGCACTTGGGATCCTCCACCTCTGTGGCGGTGTGCAAACTCTTAGCATGTGGGATCCAGTTCCCCAGCCAGGGATCGAAGCCGGACCCTCCACCCCAACCCTCACCACATTGGGAGCGCAGTGTCCCAGCCACTGGACTACCAGGGATGTACCAAAAGAGGTCCTGTTTTTAACCCCATTTCACAGTTGAGGAAACTGAGACTCAGAGAGGCCAAGTGGCTTGCCCAAGGCCACCACAGCTGGTAAGGGGCAGAGTTTGGGATCTGAATGCAATCAGCCCAGCTCTAGAGTTCACACTATTTCTCTTCGAAGGGATGGGTTTTGAAATTTTCTCAGCCCTGCAGAGCTCTTCCCCAAATCCCCTGCTCCTTGTCTTTGCCTTACTCCACGGCTGTGGTCTGGCCAGGGAACCCACCTCCCTCTTCCGGACCCCATACCCCTGATGAGCGGCAGAGATTCGCTGCATCCCGGGCCCCGCCCCCTCCCCCTGCTGAGTCATATCAACCCAACGGAACCCCGAAGTTTTTCTCACAGGTGTTGCTGATATGCCGTTATCTCCCCCACCTGCTTCCAGACACTTCCTTTCCTTGAACCCAAGGGTAGAGCTGAGTTGCTTTTTCTTTTTGCAATGAAATTCACATAACATGAAATTTACCGTTTTGAAGTAAATTCAGTGGGTTTCGTAGGTTCACAAGGTTAAGCAGCCATCATCTCTAGTTCACCACCTAGTTCCAGAACATTTTCATCACCCCCAAAAGACAGCCTGTCCCCACAAGCAGTCACTGCCCATCTCCCCTTCCCCCAGTCCGTGGCAACCACTAGTCTACTTTCTGTCTCTATAGATTTGCCTATTCTGGACAATGACTATAGATGGGATCATACACTATGTGGCCTTTTGTGTCTGGCTTCTTTCAATCAGCATGATGTCTTCAAAGTTTATCCACATAGTAGCAGGTATCAGTGTTTCATTTCTTTTGATGACTGAGTAATATTCTACTGTACACCTCACCTCGTGCATACTCAGTCATGTCCAACTCTTTGCAACCCTGTGGACTGTAGCCCACCAGGCTCCTCAGCCCATGGGCTTTCCCAGGCAAGAATACTGGAGTGGGTTGCCATGCCCTCCTCCCAACCCAGGGATTGAACCTGCATCTCTTGCATCTTCCGCATCTCCTGCATTAGCACACGAATTCTTTACCACTGTACCACCTGGGATCAATTGCATGCATGGACTGCATTTTGTTTATCCATTCATCCTTTGACGGACATTTGGGTTTCCACCTTTCAGAGACTCTGACCAGTGCTGCTGTGAACACGCATGTACAAGTTTTATCTGAACAGGTCAGGAAGCGTGTGCATGAACGCTCAGTCGCTCAATCGTGTCTGACTCTTTGCGACCTCGTGGACTGTAGCTCACCAGGCTCCTCTGTCCATGGAATTTTTCAGGCAAGAATACTGGAGTGGGTTGCCATTTCTTACTCCAGGGGATCTTCCCGACCCAGGAACTAAACCCCTGTCTCTTATGTCTTCTGCATTGGATTCTCTACCACTGCGCCACCTAGGAAGTCCTTTTTTATTTGAACCCCTGTTTTCAATTCTTTGTGGTAGGACTGGAATTAATGGAACATTAGCTAATTCTAGGCTTCCCTGATAGCTCAGTTGGTAAAGAATCTCCCTGCAATGCAGGAGACCCTGGTTCGATTCCTGGGTCGGGAAGATCCCCTGGAGAAGGGATAGGCTACCCACTCCTGTATTCTTGGGCTTCCCTTGTGGCTCAGCTGGTAATTCTACCTTTAACTTTTGGAGGACCCACCAAACTTCAGTGACTTCACCATTTTACACTCCCACCAGCCAGGGCTCAACACTGTTTGACCCAGTGACTTTCACCTAACTAGGACCCAACTTCAAATCTTGGCTCAACCGCTGTGACCACATGACTGTTTTCATTCCCATCATGCATCCCGCTTTCTTTGGTAGAAACACCCAGGTCTCCTTCCAGGAATCGCTCATCTTGTCCTAGCCAGTCAGCCCGTCAATCCTAGAGACCCACCCTCCCCAGGTTTGGGGTGATGGGGAGGGGGAAATTTGGGGAACCAGGGACAGCTCCTCCAGGTAGGAAAATCCCCGCGGACAAGGTGAACCTGAGATCCCCTCGGGGGAGCTGAGAGAACAAGGCGGCCTTGGCAGCTGCCAGTGCCTCTGAGCCAGCGAGATTTTAAATCTGTGTTTGCACAGAAATAGTCGGATAGACCTTAAAACAGGAATAAAAAAGAACCTGTGTTTAGAGCCTCAAGCCGAGCGTCTAGGCAGCTGGCAGCAGTTAGCCTGGCACGGACTATCGAAGGCAAGTGTGTGGTTACGGTCGTGTTCAAAAATACGGCTTCGACGCAGCAAGCTTGGGGCTGGGCTGCACGCCCTGTAATTCTCTTTCCAAATAAAAGGCAGAACTATTCCTGGCTCAGCTTGGGGACTTCTGCGGCTGCTGGGCTCCAAGGAGACTGGCCTGGAATGTCAGGCATGGCCCGGGCCTTCGCTGCCTGGGAGTTTACATTTCAAGTCTGTCATTGTAAGACCTTTTTAATTAAAATGTTAGTCCCATGGGGGCCATCCAAGGATGCCCGAACCCCGAATCTTTTCAATAGGAGACCCTTGGGCTTGTGGTTGAGCGTTGGGAGTGTGTGATGTTTGGCAGCTTGAGTCAATTTTGAGCTATTTGTGGAGGGGATAAAAAAAAATGAAACCAAACATCGTTTGATGTTTGCCAAATATAGCATTTTGCATTTCTATAAGCAAAGCCCTGATTTTAAAAAATAACATATTTGGTCAGCCCTAAAAAGGAACAACTGAAGGCAAAAGGAGAAGGGGGCAGCAAAGGATGAGACGGTCAGAGAGCAACATAAACTCAACGGACATGAGTTTGAGCAAACTCCTGGAGACAGTGAAGGACAGGGAAGCCTGGTGTGCTCCAGTCCGTCGAGTTGCAAAGAGTCAGACACAACTTAGCGACTGAACAACAACAACAAACGGGAACAAAGCACTAATATATGCTCCAACACGTAGGAACCTTGAAAACCGATGAGCGATAGAAGCCAGACCCGAAAGGCCACATTGTACGTGATTCCATTTACATGAAACATCCAGAACAGGCAAATCCATCGCGATAGGAAAGAGACTGGCAGGTGCCAGGTGTGGGGGGAGAGCAATGAGGAGTGAGTGCTTGTGGGGACGGGGTTTCTCTGCCCTCAGGCGTGAGAAGCACGTCAGTGTATGGCCAACAGGCCTGTCAATTCCCACTTCTGCAAAATGGAGCAAACACTACTCTCAGGAGGGACAACTCAAGAGGCCAGACAGAGAAAGGGCCTGAGGTCATCAAGGTGGGGGAGAGGCTGGAAAGGGGCAGTGTGGACCTCCGCCCCAGACTGCACCCTGTGCCCACCCTGGCACCACCATCCCCACTGGCCCTCAGAGAAGGGCCCCGGCCCTGGTCCTGCTGTTGCAACCATGATGCTTCCATATTCCATGGACAGAGCAGCCTGGCGGGCTATGGTCCACGGTCACAATGAGTCAGACACGACTGAGCAGCTAAGCATAAGGACACCAGTCTGACTGGGTTAGAGCCCACTGTATGGCAGCATTTTAATATAATCATCTTTTTAAAGACCAGACCTCCAAATGCAGTCATATTCTGAGGTACATGGGGTTAGGACTGCAATAGGCGCATCTGGGGGGATATAAACATTCAGTTCATAGCAATATAGTATCATTTTTAACTATTTGAGACTACACAGCTGACATCATGTTCCATGGCCTCTAAATTCTTCTGTTTGTATCTCCTGAGATACAGGAGATTCCTGAGATTCCTGAGAACCAGGAGATTCCCACACAACTCCAGGACAAATGTTGCATGCCCCAAATTTTTCATTGAGAAATGCCATGATCTTACTCACATTTTGTAGGGTTTCCCTGGTGGCTCAGCAGGGAAGAATCTGCCTGCCAATGCAGGAGACCCAGGTCCCATCCCTGGGTCAGGAAGATCCCCTGAAGAAAGAAATGGCAAGCCATTCCAGTAGTCTTCCTGGAAAATCCCATGGACAGAGGAGCCTGGTGGGCTACAGTCCATGGGGTGGCAAAGAGTTGGACATGACTGAGCAGCTAAACAATAAACTTACATCTTGTAGTCAAATGAACCCCACTGCTGCAGTGGTCTGATGTTTGTGTCTTTCCAAAATTCATACACTGAGATCCTAACACTCAGTGTGGTGGAAGGAGGTGGGGCCTTTGGGGGATGGTTAGGTCATGCAGGTGGAACTCCTGTGAATGGGATTAGCGCCCTTATAAAGAGATTCCAGAGGGCTTCCTTGCCCCTTCTGCCATGCAAGAACACAGTGAAAAGGCAACAACTATGAGCCAGGAAGCCCTCACCAGGTGCCAAATCAGCCCTCACCTTGAACTTGGACTTCCAACCTCCAGATCTGTGAGAAGTAAGTTTGTGTTTATAAGCCACCGAACCTCTGGTATTGTGTGGCATGCATGCGTGCTCAATCATGTCCGACTCTTTTGTGACCCCATAGGCTGTAGTCCGCCAGGCTCCCCGTCCATGGAATTTTCCAGGCACGAATACTGGAGTGGGTTGTCATTCCCTTCTCCAGGGGAATCTTCCCACCCCAGGGGTCGAACACTTGTCTCCTGCATTGCAGGCAGGTTTTTACCACTGAGCCACCTGGGAAGCCTTGATATTGTGTTATGGCTGCACAGACTAAGTCAATATCCCTTATGGCAACATTTTCTTTCCTCATTTAGAATCCAGTCCAGACTCACCTGTTGTCTTTTTTTTTTTTTTTAATATGCCTCAGTTTTAAAGTCCTTATTGAATGTGTTACAATATTGCTTCTGTTTTATGTTCTGGTATTTTGGCTGTGAGGCACACGGGATCTCAGCTCCCCAACCAGGGATCAAAGCGGCATCCTCTGCATTGGGAGACAGAGTTTCCATCCCTGGACTACCAGGGAAGTGTCTCACTGGTTGTCTTTTGTTCTCATGTCTTTCTGTTGTTATTCAGTCACTCATGTCCAACTTTTTGCGACCCCACGGACTGCAGCACGCCAGGCTTCCGTGTCCTTCACCATCTCAGAGTTTGCCCAAACTCATATCCACCGAGTCGGTGATGCTATCTAACCATCTCATCCTCTGTCGCCCCTTTGTCTTCCTGCCTTCAATCTTTCCCAGCATCAGGGTCTTTTCCAATGAGAAGGCTCTTTACATCAGGTGGCTTCAGCTTCCACTTCAACATCAGTCCTTCTAGTGAATATTATATTCGGGATTGATTTCCTTTAGGATTGACTGGCTTGATCTCCTTGCTGACCAGGGGACTCTCGAGAGTGTTCTTCAGCACCTAGTCTCCTTTATCAGGAGCATTTTTTTTCAGCCTTTCTGTGTCTTTCAAGAAAGTGACATTTTTGCAGAGTGCAGTCAGTTATCTTACAGCCATTCACCAGTAAGCACGCCTGCTGGCCGCTGGTGACCAGGCTTGGCTGTGCATCTTGGGGGCAGAATCTGTAGGAGCCATGCAGGTCCTCCATGGTCCCTCGTATCCCAGGGCACCTGACCTTGGCTTAACCCTTTGCCAGTGATACCATGTTCAGTGAATTCAGATGGTGGGATCGGAGGTCTTCATGTCTCCCTGGGGTTACTCGAATACTCAGGCAGAGTTGGAAACAGCTTAAACAGGCTTAAACTGGCTCAAACAGCCTTCTCGTTTTTGAAAATGCGGAGAAGCTCTAACAGCCTGAGCCTCCACGCCCTTCTCAAGGCTCCCTCTCCTTGACATCTTGTCTCGCCAGTTGGTGAGGAGCCCTCAGGGCCCGGGGTAGTGGCTTCCCTGACCTTGAGGAGTTTCGTAAAGCAGACCCGGTAAGAAGGGAAGGAATGCACTCCTGGAGGCTTCCTGGAGGAGGTGGCCTCTAAGCCATGCCTCCAAAGCTGCACCCAGCACCATCTCAGGGTCCCACATTCTCACCAAAAAGTCTGAAGGAGTCTCCTGAGCTCACTGAGCAGAACTGCCTGGGGTGGGGTTCACTGGCAGCGGCTCATTTTTACTTTCCCCATCACACAATTGTGATGGTTCCCCACTGCAGTGGGCAAACACAACCAGGCCCCCCTCATCAGGGACCAGACCGCTCTGCCTTCTTTAAAGCCTGTGATCTCCAGCGGATGAGAATTGAATCTTTTTTTTTTTAATCTCTGCAGCTGGGAGTCTGAACCACAGGCTAGTGTGTTCAGCGGCTGCCTTGGAGAGAGAGAGAGAAACAAGCTATTTGGGACTCTGAGACCTGTAATTTCTGCAAAACCTGAGGGAGCAGGAGGATAGATTACTGGCTTCCCTTGCCAGGTGTCAGTTTACCCATCTGCTAAAGAGGCGAGTAATCGACATATCACAGGAGGGCGCAGAGGAGTGGGAGAGGTGTCAGGTGTGAAAAGTCCATCCCCTGGTGTGTCTGTGTGATGAGGGGGAGGTCTCTACTCCCTTTCAACCACCCACCAAGCCAGGCCAGGTGGGGTCAGACAAAAGGGGAAGGTGATTTTTAAGTCCCAGGGGACATTGGGCAATGTCAGGAGATGTTTTTGGTTATGTTTGTGGGGGAGGTTTTATTGGCGGCTGCTGGTATCTGGTGGGTGGAAACCAGAAACGCTGCAATGCACCCTACAATGCACAGGACAGAGGTCTACAGCAAAGAAGGCTCCCCGTCCAAATGTCAGCAGTGCCCGGGCTGAGATGCTACCAGGGATGAATACTGTGTTTCTCAAACAGCCAGATGAGTCTCATGTAGGTCCTTTTCTGATTTAAAATATGACTCAATGTTACACACAGGAAGTGTGTTACATTATTTCTAAGAAAGGGGAAAAACCAGAAGTAGCACAGGCATCTGTCAGCAGGGAAAGAGCTACATCTACAGTGCATATATTCATAATATTGAATATTAAACTGCTTACATACAAATGAAGCAGTTCTAGTGCAGGGATCCTCGCTCAGGGGCAGTTTTGCCCCTAAGGGACATTTAGCTACATGCGGACATTGCTGGTCATCATCGCTGACAGGTGGAGAATGCTGCAGCCATGTGGTGGACGGACATCAACATTCCTGCTTAAAACCCTACAATCTGGGACTTCCCTAGTGGTCCAGTGGCCAAAACTCCACGCTCCCAAGGCTAGAGGCCTGGGTTTTATCCCTGCTCAGGGAACTAGATTCCACATGCTGCAGCTAAAGAGTTCACATGCCAAAACTAAAGATCTCGCAGGCTGCAACAAAGATCAAAGATTCCAAGTGCCACAACTAAGACCCAGTGCAGCCAAACAAATAAATACTCAGAAAAGAACCCCGACAATGCACAGGATGGCCCCACCACAGAGGACAATCCAGTCCCAGATGTCAGTGGCGCTGATGCTAAGAATTCCTGAGCTAAGGGGGCCATTGTAGGGGACATCTGAATTGAACTCTGAACACACCATCCACAGTGACGTCTGCAGGGCCTCCTTGAAGGAGGCATACTTGACACTCGCGCTCCTGGGCATATGTAGTCTGTCAGGGGAGGAAGCAGGAGGCTGGTGCTGACATCCCTGGGCAAGATGGAGGGGGCTCAGCTGGATTGGGGGGCTTCCCATGTGACCTAGTAGTAAAGAACCCACCTGCCAATGCAGGAAACATAATGAGATGTGAGTTCTATCCCTGGGTCGGGAAGATCCCCTGGAGGCAGGCATGGCAACCCACTCCACTCTTCTTGCCTGGAGAATCCCATGGACAGAGGAGCCTGGTGGGCTACGGTCCATAGGGTCACAAAGAGTCAGACACAACTGAAGTGACTTAGCATGCATGCACACAGCAGGACTGGAGCCTGGATGATGAGGTGAGGAGAAATTGCAGGGTTGGCAAACTTTTCCTGCAAAGGTACACACGGCACCAAGGCTCAGCTTTGTGAACTATACAGTCTCTGCCCAAACCACTCAACTCTGCCACTGTGGCTTGAGAGTAGCCGGGGACAAGATACACATCTGGGACTCCTCTGGTGGTCCAGTGGCAAAGAATCCGTCTGTCAATGCAGGAGACATGGGTTCAACCCCTGGTCTGGGAAGATCCCACGTGCCATGGAGCAACTAAGCCGGTGAACCACAGCCACTGAAGCCTGGGCTCTAGAGCCTGCGCTCGGCAACAAGGGAACTCACTGCAAAGACAAGCTAGCACACCGCAGCAAAGAGTAGCCCCCACTCACTGCAACTAGAGGGAAGCCCACGCAGCAGTGAAGACCCAGTGCAGCCAATAAATCAATAAATAATGTTGTAAAAAGATTCTGTGCTTCTATGTAGGGGGTATGGGTTCGACTCCTGCTCAAGGGATTAAGATTCCACATGCCACGCCACCAGAAGAAGAGAGAGAGAGAGAGAAGTCAGTATGATTATGCTGCGGGTAAAAGAATAAAACTGAAAAAAAAAAAAACTTCTTAAAAAAAAAAAGATGGACATCAATGGGCAGGGCCGGGTGCCAATAAAACGTTATTTATGGACACCATTTGAATTTCAGAGAGCTTCCTTGTGTCCCAAAATAGTATGCTTCTTTTTGTATTTTTTCAACTATTAAAAAACATAAAATCTTTTGTATCAAGGGGTTACAGTTACGAGATACGGGTTTCTTTCACGGTAATGGCAATGTTCCAAGATCAATTGTGGTGACAGAGGTAGAGCTCTGTGAATACACAGAAATCATGGATGAAATTATATGGGATGTGAGCTATATCTTAGTAAAGTTGTTATAAAAAGAAAACACACAATAGCCAAAGGTGGAAGCAACCCAAATGTCCATTGATGAATGAATGAATAAGCAAACTACGGTCCATTCGTACAATGCAATATTATTCAGCCTCAAAAAGGAAGGAAATTCTGACACAGGCTACAACACGGATGAATTTGGAGGACATTACGCTAAATGAAATAAGCCAGACACAGAAGGACAAATGCTGATCTCACTTATATGACCTCACTTAAATGATCTCACTTATATGAGGTCCCTAGAGGAGTCAGACTCACAAGAGACAGGAAGGAGCACGGTGGGTGTTGGGGTTGGGGGAGGGGGAATGCAGAGTTCGTGTTTAATGGGGACAGAGTTTCAGTTTGGGGTGATGAAGGAGTTCTGAGGATGGACGATGGTGATGTGGCACAGCAATGTGGACGTACGTACTGCTACTGAACCGTGCATTTTCAAATGGTTACAAAGGTGAATTTTATGTTATGCACCAGGCTTTCCCTGGTGGCTCAGACAGAACGGTAAAGAATCTGTCTGCAATGCAGGAGACCCAGATTTGATCCCTGGGTCGGGAAGATCCCCTGGAGGAGGGAACGGCAACCCATTCCAGTATTCTCACCTGGAGAATCCCATGGACAGAGGAGCCTGGCGGGCTACAGTCCACGGGGTCTCAAAGAGTTGGATGCGACTGAGCGACTAACACTTTCAATTTATGCATATTTTACCACAATTTTAAAAAGAAAAGATAACACACATTCAAAGCTCCCAGTCTTTACAAACACAAGCAGCAGGCAGGATTGCCCTCCGCCCCAGGCTATTGTTTATAGACCCCTTGTTGTGTTGGGCTTAGTCGCTCAGTTGTGCCCGGCTCTGCAACCCCATGGACTGTAGCCCGCCGAGTTCCTCTGTCCATGGACCCCTGGACCACCCCACATGGGTTGCACTGGGATCAGCAGCGTGTGAATCCCAGGTGATGGTGGCCAGTGGAAATCAAAGGGGAAATTGCTCGTGAAGCAAAACTGGGTGAGGAACGCATCTGCTCTGGTAGATGAGCCAGGGGTCATGGAGGACCAAAGCAGGCTGAGTGCCAGGCTCCCTAGGGACAGGGAAGGAACGACTGAGATGACTCAGTAAGTGAATAAAGGAATGAGTGAGTGGGTGCAGAGATAAATTGTGGGAGGCAGAGGGGGCTGCTGCCAGCATCCATCATGGAGTAAAATGCTCCTCATTTAGACAAGCCACGGTTGGAGGGTCATGGAAATGAGAAACCAGAAGATGCTTGCAGCTCTTCTAGGTGAAGGCAACAAGATTCCTCCAGCTCAGCTGCACCCCCCCACCATCCCCTTCCATGGACCCTCCCAAGTAGGATGGAACCCAGCTCTCTCTCCCTGTCAAGAAAGCCCCTCGGGGAGAATGGATACAGGTTTGTGTATGGCTGAGTGCCTTTGCCATTCATCTGAAACAATCACACCGTTGCTATTCGCTATGCTGTCAGTCATGTGCTCTTGTGGTCGTGTCCAACTCTTTGCAACCCCATGGACTGTAGCCCGCCAGGCTCCTCTCTCTGTGGAATTTTCCAGGTAAGAATAGTGGAGTGGGTTGCCATTTCCTTCTCCAGGGGATCTTCCCAACCCAGGACTGAACCTGAGTCTCTTGCGTCTTCCCCATTGGCAGTAGGATTCTTCACCACTAGAAGCACCTGGAAAGGCCCCGTTAATCGGCTATATCCCAATACAAATAAAGTTGTTTTTTTTTAAAAAGAAACCCTCTTGGGCTTCCCTGGTGTCTCAGTAGTAAAGAATCCGCCTCCCAGTGCAGGAGACACAGATTCAATCCCTGATCCAGGGAGCGCCCACATGCCATGGAGCAACTAAGCCCCTGGGCCACAACTACTGAGCCAGAGCGCTCAAGCCCGGGAGCCACGGCGAGTGAGCCCACGTGCCACAACTGCTGAAGCCCCTTCACCCTAGAGGCCGTGCTCCAACACGAGAGCAGCCGCCGCAACGAGAAACCCGCACACCACAACCAGCGAGCAGCCCTTGCTCGCTGCAATTAGAGAAAGCCCGCGCCAAGCGCCAGAGACCCAGCATAGCCAAAGATAAACAAATAAATAAAACAAAAACTCAAAAAAAAAGAAAGAAAGAAATCTGCTTGCCTTCAGGTCAAGTTCAGGCTTCCAGTCTTCAGGCACTGCTGACCTGGCCCTGGGCATCTCCACCCCTCTTGGCTGGCCCAGGCTGCCTCAGCTCTTCAGGTCTTTGCACATGCGGTTCCCCTACCAGGGGAACACCTCTCTGCCCCCACATCTCAACTCCATGTGTCAGATCCCATTATGGAGGCTGCTGTCTCCCCTCCCCACATCCCGTCCCGCCCTCTGGTCCAGCCCTGACTGCACAGTCTGGGGTGTCTGTGTCCTGCTCTTTCTCCCCAGACTCAGGGCTCCTCAGGCATAGCCTGCATGGGGTTGTATCCCCCAGCCTCACGCAGCCCAAAGGCTGAGGGTTTGCTGAGTGACTTCAGGAACCCGTAGCTATGACAAGGGGCTGCACCCGGGGCCACACAAGGTCAGAGGGTTAAGTTCAGTGCTGGGACCCGGCTGGTAGAGCCAGCTACAAAGGGTTATGTGTCCAGGGCAGCAGACCCAAAATAGGGTGACGAGAAATAGCTGCAGGCTTGGAAGCTGCTTCGGGTGTAAATTTAGATGCAACTTTTAAACTTGCCCTGAGCTGAGGTCCCCTGTTCCTACTGGGATGAGATTCCCAACCACGGTTGCTGCCACCTTGCAAGATGCCGGGGCAGGGATGAGGGGTGACGAGAGAGGCTCCAGTCCCCACGACTGCCCGTCACACCACCTCCAACTCAGTGCTGAGTCACTCAGTCGTGTCCAACTTACTGCGACCCTATGGACTGTAGCCCGCCAGGCGCTTCTATGGGATTTCCCAGGCAAGAATGCTGGAATGGGTTACCATGTCCTCCTCCAGGGGATCTTCCTGACCCAGAGATTGGACCCACGTTTCCAGCCCTGCAGGCAGTTTCTTTACCGATGAGCCACCGGGAAGAGCCACTCACATTACGATCTTTTCTAATCTAGGTTCATTTCCCTAGATTTCCTTCTGAAACACTGAATCCCTCCTGTTTCCCAAATTTGCCAAAGTCTCACCTCCAGACCCATGCCCTCTGCCTGGAACGCCGCTCTGCCTGTCTGTAGGTTCTGCCTGAACCTACATACCATTTCGCTGGGTGCTGCTCCCCAGTCCCAGGCAGAGACCCTGTTCCCGCTCTGGGTGCTCCCAGCTCTGGGTCCTTCCCACTGCCCCATCCTGATCCCACAGAATTGGGGGTGTCTGTGTCCAGATGCCCCCCTCAGACTGGAGCCCCCCTACGCCAGGTCCTCACCAGAAGTCTGTGTCCCCACTGAACCATACCTAGCCTAGATAAACACTGATGAAGGTTTATTCGGTGACAGGCTGGGCTGCCGTTCCCCTCTCCAGGGGACCTTCTCTCCCCAGGGATAGATATGGTAGTCCATGCCTGGACCCCCAGAAGATGGCCATCCTTCCCCCATCTTCTCGTGGAGGAGCCCGATGAAGCTGGCCCCCTCCCTTCTGCGGCCACAGCCTGCAGCTGGTGTTACAAAAACAGCCCTGCTTTTCTCTTTCTCTCTCCAGTACCTCTCCTGAACCCTACTTGGGTCGGGCCCTCCCTCTTGGAGTCCTTCAGCTCTCCCAAAGGGGTCCCCTCGAGGCTCCCTGCCTCAGTCAAGACCACATCCGGGCCCCAAAGCCATCTCCCCAACACAGACTCAACTGGTTTCCTCCCTTGCTCTGACACCTCTCAAGGCTCCCTACTGCCCTCAGAACACAGCCTGAGCTCCACTTCACACACAAGGCCCCTCCCCTCCCTGGGTCCCAGTTTCCTCACCTGGGGATAAAGGATCCCACCTCACAGGGCTGTAGGAGGATTGCAAGTCTTGGGAGGTGGGCAGGAGCCAGCCCACCAAGGACCCTGGCCCTTTCTGTTACAGACACACGAGTCATCACTGCGTTGGGATTTCTTGGCACTGTTGATATTTGAGACTGGACTGTTATCTGTCATAGGTTAAGTAGGTAGACAGATAGGAGATAGATAACTGATAGATTATAGATATGGTGAAAGTGAAAGTGATAGTCGCTCATCGTGTCCAACTCTTTTGGACCCCATGCACATGGGATTTCCCAGGCAAGAATACTAGAGGGGGTTGCCATGCCCTCCTCCAGGGGATCTTTCCTCCCCAGGGATTGAACCTGTGTCTCCTGCATTGCAGGCAGATTCTTTACCATCTGAGCCAACAGGAATAAATATGGTAGATAGACATAGACAGATGACTGACAGATAGATGCCAGATAATTAGATGGATGGCAGAGAGATCATTGATAATGACTGATTGATGATTGAAAGATGATAACTAGATGATCGATTGACAGATGACAGACTGATGATAGATAAACAGACAGCAAACAGGGTCTCTCAGATGTTGAGGCAGGGTCTCTCTCATGTCAGCACTACTGATATTTGGGGTCCATCATCCCTGTGGGTAGGGGACATCCTGGGCCCTGTAGAGTGTTCAGCAGCATCTCTGGTCTCTACCCACTCAAAGCAAATAGCACTCTCTACCCCCAGCTGTGACAACCAAAACTGTCCCCAGACATTCATTGCCAGACATCCCCTGGAGTGCAGAATCTCCCCCAGGTAAGAACCACTGACTCAGGCAAATGTCTTTAGACATGGTGACAAGATCTTATCTGAGACAAAGCCACAAAGGAGCAAACAACAGGATGGGTGACCCCAGGAGGTGATGACAAGAAAAGCTGGAAAAGAAGGCAGTGGCTTCTCAGAGGTGCCAAAGAAAGGACCCCAGGAGGGTCAGGAGAAGGGCTGCTCACAAGGATGCCAGCCCCCAACCAGGAGAGGAGCCCACCCAAGATCAAGCTGGGGCTGCATCCCTGGCATTTTTGTTTGTTTGTTTCCTTTTGTTTTTTCCCCTTTGGCTGCACCACATGGCACGTGGGATCTTGGTTCCCCGACCAGGGATCGAACTTGCATCCCCTGAAGTGGAAGCACAGAGACTTAACCACCGGAGCACCAGGGGAGCCCCACCTCTGAGATTCTTGTACCCCTGAGACCCTGGGCAAGTCATACGCCCTCTTTAAGTCTCAGTTCCTTCATCTGCAAAGGAGAGGGCCCTCCCAGCACAAAGATCTCTGGACACTGGGGGCTGATGTCAAAGAATAAGGGGTTTAGGCTTTAGGAGAACCAAAGGGCTTTGTCCAGCGTCGCACGGTTGTTAAGTGAAGGAGGCTGGATTGAGCCAGATCCTGGCTGCCCCCACAGCTCGCTGCCTCCCCATGAGAAACCATCACTGCTCACAGAAGACCACGAGAAGAACAGGTCAAACCAGAACGAAGTGCTGAGATGCCTCTGTTGCCAAGTACTTCTCCTCCATACCTGCTGCCAAATTGCAGACACCACGGATGCCTCGCTCTGCTCTCAAACAGCCACACTTCCAAGAAAAAAATGACACAGCACTGACAAAAATAATTTCTTCCAAACCTAAGCCTTCAAAGTATGTTGGAAAGCAACAGCCATTCATCAACAAGTAGGGACTTCCCTGGCAATCCAGTAGTCAAGACTCCATGATTCCACTGCTCCCACCCAGGGGGCGTGGATTCAATCCCTGGTGGGGGAGTTAAAATCTTGCATGCTGCCGCCAAAACAAACAAAAAACATAGCGGAGTGGATAACACAAAACACGGGGCATCTGTACAGTGGAATAGTACTCAGCCGTTAAAAGCAGCGGAGCACTGATTCATCCTGCAGTGTGGATGAACCTCGGAACAGGATGCTGTGTGGGAGAAGACAGACGCTAAAAGCCACACAGTGCATGATTCCATCCACAAGAAATGTCCACGACAGGCCGATCCATAGGAACAGAAAGCAGATCAGTGGTTGCCGGGCTCTGGAGGAGGAGGAGGAATGGAAAGTGACTGCTGATCGGGACTGGATTTCATTCTGGTGTGGTGAATATGTTTTGGAACTCAACAGAGGTGATAGTTGCACAACATGGTGTATGTACTCAATGCCACCAAATTTTCCACTTGAAAATGACTAATTTTATGTTATGTGAATTTCACCTCGGTAAAAATACACAGGTAAAAATAAAAAACAGAAGCATAAAAAAATCCACCGAGGCAAGTATTCATCTATCCAACGGGGGGGGGGGGGGGGAGGGGGTGGAGGGCACACATTTTTTACCCACCTTGGGAAGGGGTGATGGAGTTGGGGGCCCCCTGCCTGCGGGCCCTGGGCAGTCTGGACCAATTTGTCAGCGCTGTGGGGGCCATGCTCTGGCTGGCGGGAGCGCTCGGCTCTGAAAGGGTTTTGTCAGGGCTTTGAAAGGGGGCCAGGTTTTTTTTTTTCTCCCCCGGAGCCGAGCAGTCTTGAGCCTGTTGTTCTCAGCAATCTCGGGGCCGCGTGTTAGCAGGAAACACAGCCAAGTAGGGCTTCCTGCGAGTCGGAGAGAGGAAGCTCCGTAATGTTCTGGAAGGCCGGGTTAAAAATAACCCCGGTATATAAGGACGGCGGAGGGTCCCCTCTCTCCCTCATTCGCACGCAGGCCGGCTGGACGCCGGGCCGAGCAGGTGGTTTGAGGCCTAAGACAGGCCAAATCCTGGTCCCTGGGCCCCTGGGGCTAGGGGAAAACACCAGCCAAATTCAGAGTCCCGACGCTGCCCCGCTTCCAGAACTTAGGCAGAGTCAGGGCCACCGTGGGTGTTCCTGTTTTAAATCACTTTTCTCCAGCCGAATATGCAAACTCAAGCAGAGAGGAACTCGGGTGGAGCTGTGATTTCGGTCAGTAATGATGACCGAAGCGCGCACAGGCTGGGGGGCTGACAGCCAGGGTTCGAATCCTGTCTCTACCACGAGCTCTTGATCGCAGTATTCTCGTCTGTAAAATGGAACAAACTATGGTTCCTCCGTTGTTGTAAGCACCAAATACTTAGCACAGAGGCTCTAAGGAAGCTGAATAATTATTATGAATTCTTCCAAGGTGGCTCAGTGGCAAAGAATCTGCCTGCCAATGCAGGAGACGCGGGTTTGATCCCTGAGTTAGGAAGATCCCCTAGAGGAGGAAATGGCAACCCACTCCAGTATTCCTTGCCTGGAGAATCCCATGGACAGAGGAGCCTGGAGGGCCACAGCTCACGGGGCCGGAAAGACTGGGACACAACTGAACATGCACGCACCATCATTATTTTCAGGATGTTTACTTTCCTGGGGGTGGCATCCCTATATTATTATACATTTAATCCATGCATCAGTTCTAATTCCATCTCCTCCCCCTCTTCACAGGTGTAGCAAGCAGGGAATTAGCATCACCTGTTGTCATGGTAACCCAAGATGATGCGGCCAAGTTGTCTCAGGGAGCTTTTTCCAACCCTGCCTTCCACAAGCCTGCTGATGGACACCTCTTTCAATTTTACACTTGGAGGCCTCACTCACCTTACCCTAGCCCAGTCCTGACAAAAAGGAAGAGATCTGAGCCAGGGACTTTGGACTTCCCAGGGCCCAAAGTTCTTTCTGTTCTATGCTTAGAAGCTATTTAAACTCAGGGAGCGCAAGGGGTGCAGCCAGAAGACGGATGACCGTCACCTTTACAGAGGCAGGCTGGTCACACCCCGTACACAGGCGGGGTGGCCTTTCCAAAAGGACCTCTGATGTCAGTGCCGTCAGAACAGTGAGGACAACAAAGCCCTCTAACTGCCCGAACTTTGGGACAAACTCAACACCAAGGTATGGGGCTTCTCATCCTGGACTGAGCCACATGGATCAGAAAAACAAAGGAAGACACAGATGATCAATGTCAGGAAGGAGAGAGGGGACCCTGGGGCAATCCTACACGTATCAAAAGGTTCACCAGGGCATTCTATAAACAACTTGATTCCAGTCGATCCAATGGCTCAAATGACACGGACAAATTCCTTGAAAGACTCAAATGCCCCAAACTTACTCAAAAAGAAACAGATCACCAGGGGACCACCCTGGTGGCCCAGTGGCTAAGACTCCACACTGCCAGTGCAGGGGGTCCTGGGTTCGATCCCTGGTCTGGGAACTAGATTCCACATGCGGCAACTAGGAGTTCACATGTGGCAACTAAAGATCCGGGCTGTTGCCACTAAGACCTAACTCAGCCAAATAAACAAATATTCTTAAAAAGAAGACAGAGATCGCCAGGATAGCCCTGCAATCTATGGAAGAAACCCATGGGCTGGTGAAGAACTTTCCCGCGTAGAAAGCCAGGTCTGAACAGCGTCACTGGTAAATTTCCCCAAGCGTTTAGGAAAGAAAGAATGCCAGTGCTCCACAGCCGCTTTCAAAACACTGGAGAAGGAAGTCTTCCCAACTGACTCTAAATGGGGGAAGGGGGCTGCCTTGGGGTGCCCCAGGGGCTTCTCTCTGTGCCAGCATTCAGTAGAGCCCTGGGGCTCCCCCCACACCCCAAAAGAGATCCTGTTCCCTTCCAGGGGATGTTTTCTTCTGCCGTTAGGGCAGATGCCTGCCGGGGCTCAGGGAAATGAAAGAAGCGTTTGCTCTCCAGAAATCCGATCCAGACATGCCGGTTCCCCTGAAGGCGCCTTTGTACCCAGAGCGCTGCCACAGTGAATGCCGTCACTGGCTGTGGCCTGCACATCGTGGCTGCCTGGGCTGAGGCCCCTTTCAGAAGTCACCGTGGTCCCCCACTAGCTATTTTTAACTGGACGTGCGGGCCAGGGGGATGCAGGAGTGGGGACAGAGGGCATCCGTGAGGCTGGGGGCTGTGGCAGGCCAGTCGGGGGCTCCACCAGAGCTGCGTCCATGGGTGAGTGATGAATGGAGGGTACCCCCTCCAGCTCTCAGCTTCTTTCTGCATCTGTCAGGTGGAGGTTTGAATCCCATCAGGGGCTTCAATTCAAAGTAGCTCAAAGGCTGAATTCTATCAACCAACCTCAGGGTCCCTCTCTTGCTTTCTCTGTCTCTTTCTCTCCCCATCTCTCTCTGCAGTTCTGTCTCTGTCTCTCACTCTTTCCCTCTGGGGCTCTCTTTCTTTCTTTCTCTGTCTATCTCTCCCCTTCTCTCTCTGCAGCTCCCTCTCTGTTCCTCTCTCTCTGCCTTTAACTCTCCTTTCCATGGGATGCTATGCTTTTCTGTTCAGCTCTGCCTGAGCAGGGAACCACTCTCTCTTGCAAGAACAAGATGACCCGATCTGCCACCTCATTTTCTTGAAAGTATTATCCATCAATCAATCCATCAATTGATGGATTATCCTAAATCTCCTACCCAGAGCACCCTGTGTGTGCTTGTCTGCCAGCCCCCAGTTCTCAGCAGGGTGGACGGACTGACTTCGGTCCTGTTTAAACATTTCAGAATGGGCCGGTGTCCTCTCTGTGATTCTCATTTCTCATACAGATAACTAGATGTCCAGGCCCCTCGGGGGAGGGGTTTCAAGGCTTGGTTGAGATGCCCTGGGGTACGGTGAACTCTCCAGGGACTGGGATCAACACCGCACAAGCCCACGTATAGCACCATCTTCTGCTAATGCCAACCCTCGGGGGGGAGGGTCAGGTTCAGAGGGGAAACTGAGGCTCAGAGGGGTGAAGCCCTTCCCCTAGCCCAACAAAGCCAGCTACCTGGTTCCAAAAACCAGGCTCTTAACCAAAGCATCTCCTGATTATGGGGATTCCAGCCTTTTTCTGATCCTCTGTCAGCCCCTGTATGCTGGGCCTGCCAGGGGCTGTCAGAGAAGAAGCCCTTGGCTCTCCCCAGTACAAAGTCTCGCGAAGACTTTCCTGGGCCCACCCCCAGGGTGACTTGAGCACCCTTGGCCTGCAAATGGTATTACCCTGGAACGACCTGCTGGGCTTGAGGTCCCACAGGCAACCCCCGCTGCTCACACCGAGTCCCCGGGCAAGTTCCCTGACCTCAAGGGCCTCAGTAGCCACTTCTGTAAGCGGGCAGCACACCAGTGGTCCTGCTTCCCAGCATTCAGTGGAGCCTGACATCTATATCCGGCACAGCTCCTGACAGCAATTAACCAACCAAAGCGGCCGCGTGCCTGCATGGACGCTCTGTCATTCAGTCATGTCTGACTCTTCAACTCTGTGAACGGTAGCCCGCCAGGCTCCTCAGTCCATGGGATTTCCCAGGCAAGAAGACTAGAGTGGGTTGCCATGTCCTGCTCCAAGGGATCTTCCTGACCGGGGGAATTGAACCCGCGTCTCCTGCATTGCAGGTGGTTTCTTTACCCACTGAGCCACCTGGAAAGCCCACCAAAGAGGGTCCCTGCCCACAACTTTTCCAGGAATCTGGCCACAGGCCTGATAATAGCCCAAGTTTCCTCTTAGCCAGCCCCTCTCTAATATTTTTAGAAAGTCGTGGTCAAACAAACAAATAAACAATATAAAATTTACCATTCTAACCATTTTCAAGTGTGTGTTTCAGTGCCATTTATTACAATTATAGTGTTGGGCAATCAGCGCCTTTATCTCACCCCTAAACATTTCCTTCACCCCCAAAAGGACAGCTCATCTCATTAGCAATCACTCCCCATGCCCTCTCCCCAAGCCCCTGGCAACCACCAAATCTACTTCCTGTCTCTGTGGATTTGCCTATTCTGGATCTTTCATATAAATGGAATCACATATAAACTTCTGCGTCTGGGCTTCCTTCACTCAGCATGATGTTTTTGAGGTTTATCCACATCATAGCATGAATCAGCGCTCCATCCCTTTTTATGGCTGAGTAATATTCCTTTGTATGGATGGGTCACATTGTGCTTATCCATTCATCCACTGATGGATATCGGGATTGTTTCTACCTTCTCCCTTTCTCCTTTGGCCACAACTCACAGCCGGCAGGATCTTAGTTCCCCAAACAGGGATTGAACCGAGCCCCCTGCAGTGGGAGCTTGAAGCCCTGACCACTGCACTGCCAGGAGATTCCTTTATTTCTACATTTTGGCGATTGGGACATGTGTGTGCAAAAACTCATGAAAACACTTGTTTTCAGTTTGGTGGGGGTGGGGTGGGGTAGATCTCCAGGAGTGGAATAGCTGTGACATGTTGTAATGCTACATTTAATTATTTGAAGAGTTCTGCCCTGGCAGGATTAAGCCTGAATTCTGCATGCCTGTGTGGACACACCTACAGCTGCCCACCAGAAAGACCTTCACTCTGCACCAGCATCCCACTGCCCTCAGCCTCCTCATCTGTTCACTGGCTATGGTGATGAGGAGATGCACTGCTGGCCTGGCGCCCACTGCCACCTCAAGCTAGGACGCGTGGTCCCCCACCCCCATCCCCTCCCCTGCAGTGTCCTAAGACAAAACACAAGACACCCAGCTACATCTGAATTTCAATAAACACTGGGTGACTTCTCAGTATATCTCATTCCATGCAAAATTTAGGATATACTTACATTTTAAAATCTTTGTTTAGGACTTTCCTAGTGGACCAGCAGTGAAGACTCCACGCTTCCAATGCAAGGGGTGAGGGTTCAGTCTCTGGTCAGGGAACCAAGATCCCCCATGCAGTGTGGGGATGGGGGTGGAGGGAGGGGAAATTGTTGTTTATCTGAAATCCCAGTTTAATTGGGTATCCTGCCTTTTATTTTCTCAATCTGGCGACTGGATTTTGTTACAGCTTGTTTCCTTTATTAAAAAATTATTTTTTTAATTGGAGGATAATTGCTTTACAATATTGTGCTGTTTTCTGCTATACATCAACATGAACCAACCATAGATATACGTATGTCCCCTCCCTCTTGAACCTCCTCACCATCAGGCAGATATCACGCAAAAATCATAGACATCATAGCCAGACAGAAATCAAAGGCGGTTCTGGTTATTTGGGACCCCAAGTATCTGATCCACCTGGCTCATCTCAGCAAAACCCGGCTGGGGCCCAAGCTGCCAAGATGGCTCTGATCCTCTTCTGGCTCCTTGAGAAAGGTCTGGTGACAACTTATTAAAACCCTGGGAAATTGCTGAAGGTCCACTTCGGTCAGATGACCAATGATCTAAATTTGTCCTCAAACCCCAGGCTGCCGGAAGGCCAGTGAGCAAAGGGGTGAGCATTCAGGGTAGCCCCTTGGAAAGACACCTCACTGGGTCTGCCTCCCGGGGTGCCGAGGTCTGATTCACGCTTCCTTGTATTCAAACAGAGCCCCTCAGGACCGGAAGCATCCCTGCGAGGGGCAGAGCGGCCTGAACCTGCGACACTTCTCCCCCTCGACTTTTCCCAGAACTGGCCTGAGGCCTGGGAGATGCTGGACGGTGTCACTTAAGGGAATCTCTGCGGTCACTGTCCACCCAGGGAACGTGGACTTAACTGAAGGCCACCTTCTCCAGGGCCAGCTGATACATCACGGACAGGAAGTCCAAAGCCCTGGTACATTTAGCAGTTCACAGAAATGTAATTTCTTTCTTTCTTTTTTTTAAATTTTTTTTTAAGATTTTTTTTTTAATGTGGGCCATTTTTCTTTTTAAAGTCTTTATTGAATTTGTCACAACACTGCTTCAGCTTTGTGGTTCAATTTTTTGGCCTCAGGGGATGTGGGATCTTCGCTCCCCAACCAGGGATCAAACCCGCACCCCCTGCATTGGAAGGATAAGTCCTAACCACTGGGACTGCCAGGGAAGTCCCTTGATTATCTTTTAAAATAAGAAGAAAAAAAATTTTTAGGACAGAGAAAAAGAGAAGTTTTATCTTTTCTTACTTCAGAGGGTGAAAATGAAATTTTTAGGTTCTAAAACCTAAAAAAAAATTTTTAATGGAGGAAGTATGTCCCATTTCATATGAAATCCGGTATATATTTATGCTAAAAATGTGCTATTTGAATCTCCATTTAACTGGGTACCTCATGTTTTATCTGACGAGGTTAAATTTATGACGTTACATTTCTGTGATGTTAAATCTGATGACCTAATCATCTGGTAACACTCAGACCTCTTAGCCAGGCAGAAAACTAACAAAAAAGGAAATGTGCCTTAGACCCCCTGAAGACATTTTCTTTTTCTCTTTTTCTTAAAAATAAACAGGTAACTTTCTTTTTTTTTTTTAAAGTATTTATTTGGCTGCGTTGGGTCTTAGTTGCAGCACACGGGATCAATAGTTGGGGCACGCAGGATCTAGTTCCCTGACCAGGGATTAAACCCAGGCCTCCTGCATTGGGAACGTGGACTCTTAGTCACTGGACCACCAGGAAGTCCCTCACAAAGGTAGTATTTCAGCCCTGAGCTTTTCTCACAAAGATCAAGGTGGCCTCGTTACATGTTTGCACTACAAAGGCAGGAAAAAGCCTCCTCTGCTGGACATGTCAGTATCTGGTGGAGTGTAGGGAGGGACTCTGGACCACGTATCTAGCAAGTATCAGGAGACAAACCCATTTCTCAGATATTAAAACTGAGGACTGGGAAAGAGACGCAACTTGACCCAAGCTCTAGGCCATGGTTTTCTAAAAAATCTCTTTGGAGGCGTGGTTTTGAAATTTTTTTTTTTTTTTTTTTTTAATATTTTCTTATTCAGCTGCCCCAGGTCTTAGTTTCAGCTCATGGGATCTTTAGTTGCAGCTTGTGGGATTTAGTTCCCTGATCAGGGATCCAACCCAGGCTCCCTGCATTGAGAGGGGAATTTCACTGGTTTTGTATCTTTTTGATGTCCTGGGGCCTGTGTGATGAAAGCTGGAACTATTCATGGTAGACATAGGCCAGCAACTTACCTTCAGTTTCAGGGAGTCCATGGAGGCTAGGTTCATACAGGGAAACAAGCCTGGATCAGGATCAGAGACTTCAAACTCAGACAGTGGAACTCCTGGCTCAGCGGAGGATCAGCGGTGCCTCTGATTCCTGCCCCCACCCAGAAAAACTAATGGCTCTCTGAGTCCTGAGGCCCAATGGGGGCGCCACACGGGCACTGGCACACAGTAGGTCTTCAATATTAGTAGGTCCCTCAAACACACACACACACAACACTGGGCTGGCCATTTTAAAGTCAAGCCTTCATATCTACTCTTGGGAGAAAAAAAAAAAGGAAAACTCTTACTACACATATTTTCAAAAAAACTGCCCTTGCGGTGGAAAAGTTTTTACATCTGAAGAAAACCCTGATTGTTAGACTCAGGTCTGCAATAAACCGTGGCTATTTTTAAGCGCCTGGGGACATATGCTCACAACCCGGGAAAAGAAGCAGCCGTTTGTCGTCCTCAGCACGTCCGGAGTGGCCGACTGATGTGGTGTGGGGGTGAGGGGCACGAGCTGTCAGCCTGCCAAGCGCACAAGAGCCTCCTAGAGTATTCCGGAACATTCTTCCCCAGGTCGTTAGAAATCCTACAATCGGGGCCGTGCCTCCAAGTTCCAGTTCTGCCAGCAGTTGTTTTCCATTTCATTTTTCCTCTTTTTTTTTTTTTTTTTCGATTTCTCAAATCACATTTGTTTTTCCACAATCGAAAGCGCTCACACACATCTTGGCCGGGCCTCCAGACACGCTGTTCTGTCCAAGACGTGTAAACAACCCCTTCCCCATCCCCCTCCTGCAGCTGGGTGTTTGGGTGACACTGGAAAATCTGGAGGGAAAGGAAAAAAAGAAAAAAGGTGCTGGGAGGAGGGGGTGGGAGTTTTCCAAAAATCAGTTCAGGACTTACGTAACACAGAGTTTATGCAACCGGCCCCTGGACACACATCCGAGGCTGCGAGCGAGCGCGGGGCGGAGGGCTCCGCTGGCAACAGGCGGACGCGGAGAAGGGAAAGTGACGCTTTGGCTGGGATCTCCGACTCCTCCACCGGAGTGATAAGGGGAATGTGGATGCGGCTGGGAGGCCAAGCACATATTTGAAATATGTTGGCAAGGCCCAGCGCTTGTAAACCGTCACAAATCTTCCAAGGAAAGGAAAGCAATCTTCCTCTAAGAACCACCGGCAGCTGGGATCCAGCACATCTGCGGGTTGCCCACAGTGAGCCTGGGTTTTTAAGTCACTTTCTATCAACGTCTCCGTTTAAATATATACATATATATTTCTCCTAGGTCTTAGTTTAGACAAGCGGAATCTTTAGTTTCAGCATGTGAACTCTTTGCTGGGTTCTAGTTCCCTGACCGGGGATCGAACCGGGGCCCCTTACATTGACACTGTGGAGTCTTAGCCACTGGACCACAACATCTCCCTACAGCTCATAGTGCCCTTGGGAGTTCCCAAAGCCTTTCCAATTTTACAGAAAAGGAAAGCCGAGGCACAGACAGGAGAGGGAACTTAGCCCAGCAAAGTCACACTTGGCTGAAGCAGGAAGCCCTGGAACCCAAAGTTAGATTTGTCCGAAGCCACATTCAATGTTTTTCAATATTTTCCTGAAAGACCACTCCCATGGGCATAGAAGCTGATGACTATCAGAATAAGCACGTGTATGTGTGTGAGTTGCTCAGTCATTTCTGACTCTGTGACCCCATAGACTGTAGCCCACCAGGCTCTTCTGTCCATAGGACTCTCCAGGCAAGAACACTGGAGTGGGTTGCCATTTCCTCCTCCAGGGGCTCTTCCTGACCCAGAGATCAAGCCCAGGTCTCGCCTTGTCGGCAGATTCTTTACTGTCTGAGCCACCAGCGAAGGCCATCAGGACCTGAGTGGGCATGACAAGTGTTCTCCGGCTCAGTTGTGGTGGGGATGTCTCATTTCACAAAATTCAACCTGAGCATTATTCACTTACCTGCTACATGCCCCCCATCAGCCAGTCTAGGGGATACTCTCAAATGTTGTCCAAGGCTCATGTTCAGGATTTTCTTTAAGGAGCTGCACGCTCCCCTTGGGGTGGTTGTTCTGCTTTCACAAGCAATAAATTGGTCCGGCCACTTCGGATAAGTGTTTATCAGTATCTCCTAAAGTTACAATCCTGTAATTCTGCTCCTAGATGTGTACCCCTAAAGAAATAAATCTATATGTCTGCACTAAAGAAATATAGCCGCAGTATTCACAGCGAAGAAAGGAGGAAGGAAGGGAGGGGGAGAGAGGGAGGAAGGAAGAAAGAGAGGAAGGAAGGAAGGGAAGAAAGAACCCAAATGTCATCAATGAATGAACTATAGTATATTCATTTAATGCAAGGAGAACAAACCAGTCAGTCCTTAAGGAAATCAACCCTAATATTCATTGGAAAGACTGGTGCTGAAGCTCTAAGACTTTGGCGACCTGATACGAAGCTCTGACTCATTGGAAAAACCCTAATGCTGGGAAAGGTTGAAGGGAAAAGGAGCAGGGGGCGGCAGAGGATGAGATGGTTTAGCATCACAGACCCAATGGACATGAATTTGAGCAAACTCGGAGACAGTGAAGGACAGAGGAGCCTGGAGTGCTGCAGTCCAGGGGTTGCAAAGAATGGGACACAACTGAGTGACTGAATAACTGCAACGATACGCCAATGGCATGGTGGGCTGAGGTGGGGGAGTTCTACACACAGAACGTGGGCTCCACTGAGCACCAAACTGAGCAAAGAGACCAGACATGAAAGAGGGCCTAATGGTGATTCCACAGTGAATTCCATCAGCGAAATCAACAGCTGGCAAAACTCATCTCCAGGGATAGAGGTCAGAAGCATGGTTTCCCTCACTGGCAGAGGGAGCCTTGGGGACACTGGATGTTCCCACGTTTTGATCTGGGTGATGGTCACTTCAGTGAAATCCACTGATGTACTCTTCCAGGTGAGCGCACTAAGCTGCGTGCAAGTTTTGCCCTCTTTTGAAAAAACTGAGCAGGTATTTATTGAGCACCTGATGTATGCACTAAGGGGCAGCAATGACTTAGGCTTCAGCAGAACCTTCCATGCCTGCATCGGAGCTGGCGCTCAGAGTCCCGCCAGCCCCATGACCCGGGGAATCCTGCTCTAATGGTGCTAACTCCGGAGGGATTTCCCAGAGGAAGGATAAGGCTTTGTCTTACAGGCCGTGGAAGGATGGCAGTGAAAGGACCTGGGCTCACAGGGGCCACCTCCCTGCCCACGAGGGGCTGTCACTGATGACGGTGGCCACTGTGGGTGAGCGCTCTCCAGTACCACATGCTTCTCAGCCAGAGACTCACGGTCCACCCCTCCCGCACCTCAAGCCCCACATGGAAACAGCCCCAGTGACGTGCCCAAGGACCCCAAACTGGACCCAAACGTGAAACAGGGATCCCTGAAGCAGTTGATGATCCACGTGGAACCCCTCAGGCCGGCCCCCTCCAGCCTGCCAGTGTCCCCACTGCCCAGCAGTTTCCCTGGTGACTCAGCCAGGTGTGTCTGGGAACCACACGCATGCACACACGCAGCTCCCCTAATGGTCACCGCCTTTGGTACACAGCCTCCAGGTGCCCTGGACTCCATGAGTCACGGGGACTCAGCCCTCTGATTGTCTGCAAAAGGTCCTTCATCGCAACAAATCAATAACCTTGGTAAGAGGTCTGGCTGTCAGCCAGTCAGTCCTTTGAAAACCTTTCCAAGGGGTCCCCTTGGACCCGATAGGGACAAAAACCAATGGCCAGTCACATCCAAAAGGTCTCAAAAGTGAGCAGATGCTTCCTCTCTGCATGGGGACAGAGGACTTGCAACATGAATGCGGTCCCTCCATTCCTGCCTGCGGTGTCTTGTCATCCAGGGCACTGACACTCACAGCCCAGAAGACAAAGGGCCATCACCATCTCAATGCAGGTTGTCTTTATTTGGAAGGATGGGGCACTGTGTTTCTGATGAGGGACTCCCCTCTCCCAGTTCCACCCCCCAGCCTCCAGAGCAACCTTTTCTAACCGCCCACAGGCAATGGCAGGTGGTGGGGCTCATGGTAGGAGGGACTCAGGCTCCCAAGATTCCTATCTGGTGTAATACCTTATTTATGAGTGGGACCAGTGAATAGCTGGGACATTGCTCCCTTCATTAGGTTACATTATAGGGCCAAAGTGAAGGGATTTTTGCAGATGCAGTTAAGGTTCCAAATCATCTGATTTCTGAGTCCGTCTAAAGAGGGGTAGGCCTGGCCTAATCAGGTGAGGGCCTGATGGCAAATTTTAAGTTATGTCTTTCTTTTTTAACAACAGTTTTCTTAATCAAAAAATGTTTTAACTAAGTTGTATAGTGGAAGCAACCCAGGTGTCATCAATGGATACATGGATAAACAAAATATGAAAAAAAAAAAAAAAAACAAAATATGGTATATCTGTACAACACAATATTAACCATAAAAGAAATGAAATTCTGACCCATGTGACATGAATGTACCTTGAGAATATGACTGTGCGTGAAATAAGCCAGGTGCAAAAGGACAAATGCAGTGTGACTCCACTTACCTGAGGTCCCTAGGGTAGACAGATTCATAGGCAGAATGTAGAACGGTAGTTCCAAGGGCTGTTCCAAGGAGTTCCAAGGGCTCTCCAAGGAGGCGAGAATGGGGAGTTAGTGTTTAATAAAGGTAGAGTTTCAGTTGGGGGAAATGAAAATGTTCTGGAGATGAACAGTGGTGATGGTTGCACAATAATGTAAATGTACTTAATGCCACTGAACTGCACACTTAAAAAGGGCTATACCCAATATTCTTTAATAACCTAATAACCTATAAGGGAAAAGAATATGAAAAGGAATATATATATATATATATATATACACACACATATGGACAGAGGAGACTGGTGGACTATGGCCCAGAGGGCCACAAAGAGTTGGACATGAGTGAAGAGAGTTAGCACACACATATATATGTGTGTGTGTGTGTGTGTGTGTGTGTGTGGCTATACATATATATATTTGAATCACTTTTCTGTATACCTAAAACTAACACAACATTGTAAATCAACTATATTTCAAATTTTAAAAATCAAAGCATAAAAGGGGGGCTAATTTCTGTTATGCATACTTTACCACGGTTTACAAAAGCAGTGTTGGACAATCCAACACTGCTGGACAATTCTTTTAGAGAAGAAGGCCTAGCAGTCAGAAATTGGAAGCAGCAGAGAACTGCAATGCCACGAGCCTCGAGGAAGCTTGTGGCCAAGTTGTAAGGAGGGAGAACAGGCAGCCCATAGGAGCCGAGGGCATCAGTCCTACACCCACAAGGAACTGCATTCTGCCAGCACTCAGGGAGCTTGGAGGAGGACCCCAAGTCTCAGGTGAGGCTCCCCCACCTGGACCTTGTTGGCAAAGTGATGGCTCTGCTTTTTTACACCTTGACTGCAGCTTTGTGGGACCCTGCATAGAGGACCAGCTATGCCATGCTGGGCTCCTGACCTGTACCCTGGGAGATAATGCAGACTGTCTCCATCAGCACACGCTGCTGTTAGCAGAATACCATAGACTTGGTGGCTTGTAAACAGTAGATTTTTTAAAAAAAAATTTTTTTTTTTTCATTTATTTGTCTGAGCCAGGTCTTAGCTGAGGCATCTGGGATCTTTAGTTGCAGCATGCAGAATCTTTAGTTGAAGGCGGCCTGTGAGCTCTTAGCTGTAGCACATGGGATCTAGTTCCCTGCAGGGATTAAATCCCGGCCCCCAGCACTAGGAGTGCAGCATCTTAACCACTGGAGCACCAGGGAAGTCCCTAAACAACAGATTTTTACCTCTCACAGTTCTGAAGCCTAGTAGTCTGAGATCAAGGTTCCAGCACGGTCAGGTTCTGACACAAGCCTGATTCCCAGCTGCAGACAATATATATTGATATATACACTGATACAATATATATGGTATCCTCACAGTGACATATTTTATCTTCTTGGGCTCCAAAATCACTGTGAACAATGACTGCAGCTGCGAAATTAAAAGACAGTTGCTCCTTGGAAGAAAAGTTATGACAAAACTAGACAGCGTTAAAAAGCAGAGACATCACTTTGCCAACAAAGGTCCAGATAGTGAAAGCTATGGTTTTTCCAGTAGTCATGTACAGATGTGAAAGTTGGACCATAAAGAAGGCTGAGTGTCGAAGAACTGATGCTTTCGAATTGTGGTGCTGGAGAAGACTCTTGAGAGTCCCTTGGACAGCAAGGAGATCAAACCAGTCAATCCTAAAGGAAATCAACCCTGAATACACATTGGAAGGACTGATGCTGAAGCTGAAGCTCAAATACTTTGGCCACCTGATGTGATGAGCCAACTCATTGGAAAAGACCTGATCCTGGGAAAGACTGAAGGCAGGAGAAGAAGGGGACGACAGAGGATGAGACGGTTGGATGGCATCACCGACTCAATGGACATGAGTTTGGGCAAGCTCTGGGAGACAGTAAACGACAAGGAATCCTGGCGTGCTGCAGTCCATGGGGTCACAAAGAGTTGGACATGACCTAGCAACTGAACAACACATGGCAGAAGGGGTGAGCAAGCTCTCTGGGGTCTCTTTTATAAGGGTGCTAATCCCATTCATGACGACTCCACCCTCATGACTTAATCACCTCCCAAAGGCCCCACCTCCTAATCCCATCACATTGTGGGTTAGGATATCAACATGTGAATTTTGAGGGGACGTAAACATTCAGTCCATAAAAGAATAAGTTGTTCTGTTTTCACCCGCTAAGAAAAAGGAGAAAATCCTTTAGGGGACAGGTGAGTCCACACACCCCCAGGACACAGCCCAGATAGACGCGCACCCTGGGTGACTGGGAGAGGCAAAGGGACACGGTTTGGGAAGCCAGCCAGGCTGGTCCAGCCTCCAGGATGGGCAGCACTGGGGGGCTGTTACTGGCAGTAAGACCCCAAGGCAGCAGGGGTGAGGAGGGACAGGCAGTGTGTCCTGGGGAGGGACCCCAGAGGACCAATTCCCAGGTCACTTTCCTCCTGCCCTCAGTGTCCCTCTGGGGCCTCCCACTGGGCCAAACTCAACAAGGAGCCATTGATGTGTCAAAGGCCAGCCTCCCAGCCCAGGGCAGGATGAAGAAACAGAGGGTGGGACCGACCTTCCTGGCTCAGCATAGGAGACAACTGGCCCCAGAGCGCCCCCCACCCCCACCCTCAACCCCAACTCCTTGGCCTCATCTCTCACACTCCTCTCCGGTACTGGACAACCCAACCAGACAGAAAACCTAGAACACCATTCCTGATCATGCCAGCTCATGAGTCGGAGTGATGTACACACTGATCCTTCTTAGCCTAAGAGTTGGCACAGTTTTTCTGTAAAGAGCCTGACATAAACATTTTTACCTTTCTCAGTCATACATTCTCTCGAAATGACTCAATTCTGCTGTTATAGTGAAAAACAGACATAGGCAACATGTAAATGAGTGAGCATGGCTGTGTTCCAATAAAATTTTATTTGCAGGCTTCCCTGGTGGTCCAGGGGTTAAGAATCCACCTGCCAATGCAGGGGACATGGGTTTGATCCCTGGTACGGGAAGTTTCCACACGCCCTGGGTCACCAAGCCCATGCGCTGTGACTACTGATCCTGTGCTCAATGCCCAGGCACCATAACTTAAGGGTAGCCCCCGCTTGCTGCAGCTAGAAAAGGCCCGCTGGCAGCAACGAAGACCCTAGTGCACACCAAAAATAAATAAAAAGTTTATTTGTAAAAACAGGCAGCTGACCCATGGGCCATAGTGCAAGACCCTTGTGAAAGTGAAAGGGTTAGTCTCTCAGTCCTGTCTGACTCTGCACACCCCATGGACTGTAGCCCGCCAGGCTCCTCTGTCCATGGGATTCTCCAAGCAAGAATACTGGAGTGGGTTGCCATGCCCTTCTCCAGGGGATCTTCCCAACTCAGGGATCGAATCCTGGTCCACCTGCTCTGCAGGTGGATTCTTTACTGTCTGAGCCACAAGCAAAGCTCTGTCTAACCCATTTTTCCAGGAAGTCTTCCTGGATGCCCCTCCTGGACTGGTGAAGAGACATATCCCCCCACTGTTCCAAGAGTCCCCACAAATTCTTTCAGGACCCAGGGACCACCACCCCTCTTGCTACCCCCACAATACTTGGGACAGAGTCTGCACAGAGCAGATGCTTTAAAGTGGATGCAAATCAAATTAACTAGGTTGCCTCCCACTCCCCCACCAAAAAAACAAAACAAAACAGGAAAACAAGTGTTAGCGTGGAGAAATTGGAACCTTTGTGCACTGCTGGTGGGAATGTGAAATGCTGTAGCCACCGTGGAAATCACTTTGCCAGTTCCTTGAAAGGTTAAACATAGAATTATCACATGACCCAGCAACTCTACTCCTAAGTGTAGACCCCCCCCAAAATTGAAAACAGGTGTTCAAACAAATATTCGTACACACATGTTCAGAACAGCACTACTCACAATAGCCAAGAAATATATATATCCATCAACTGATGAAGAGATTAAAAAAATGTTCCATCTACACAATGGAATATTATCCTGCCTTAAAAAGGAATGAAGCCCTGATTCATGTGCTAATATAGTGAACCTTGAAAACAAACGGAGTGAAATAAATCAGCAGGCACCTTGATCTTTAACTTGCAATCTTCAGAACTTTGAGAAACAAATTCCTACTGTTTCTAAGTCACCCGGTCTATGGTAGTTTGTTATATAACAGGACTAAAACAGGTTAATTTTTGTTGTTGTTTAGTCATTAAGTCGTATCTGACTCTGCAACCCCATGAACTGTATCCCGCCAGCCTCCTCTGTCCATGGGATTTCCCAGGCAAGAATACTGGAGTGGGTTGCCATTTCCTCCTCCAGGGGATCTTCCCAGACCAGGGATCAAACCCGAGTCTCCTGAATTGACAGGCAGATTCTTTACCACTAAGCCACCAGTGAAGCCCAGGTTAATTCTATGTGATAGGAATTTCATCTCAATTTTTTTTTAAGTTGAAGAAAAAATGAATACACAGAACCAGAAGGTGCATATCTGAAGTTCTGCTCCCCTCCCTCTTTCTCCATCTCCAGGAGTCTAGGCCCAGCACCACCCTCCACCCTCCACGGCTGACTCAGCCTGTCTCCTGCAAATAGCCTGGGGCCCCCCAGGAGGATGCAAGGCCGTCGTGGGTCCCACACCCCTTCACACCCAGGCTGCTGAGAGCAAGCACAGAGCCGAGCCTAATGGCCATGGCTTGAGCCAATATTTTCTCAGAAGGGTGCCGTCCCTGGGCTGCGGCACAGGTATGACATCGCCGTGAGTCAGGGCTTGGCTGAACTCCCAGAACAGCAGCATATGAGTCAGGAGCGCTGACGGCCCCTCTGGTTTTTCTTGCTCTTCACATACCCACATGTGACAGGCTTTCTGCAATTCCTCAGTCATTGTTTGGTGTAAACAGTACTGATCGCTGAGTACACGGCTCCCCTGAGTCAGGGGAGCTTAGACTTCTATTAAATTGCAAATGTCCAACGTCTTCCAAGCTGGCTGCTGACGGTGAGGATGGATGGAGGGAGATTTCCTTCCCAGAACTGGGAAGCAGGCCCACCGCCCAGCTGGGCTCCGGGGTTTGTTGGAAATGCAAATCACAGCTGAGTAGCAGCCTGGCCTCCTGTGCTTCCATGGAGGGTCTCTCTGCTCCCTTGGGGAAAGCTTGGAGACATTTTTGGCTGTCGCGACTAGAGGATGCTATTGGCATCTGGTCGGTGGAGACCAGAGATGCTGCTCAACACCCTACAGAGCACAGGACGGTCCCATCCGGCTCCAGTTGTCAGCAGCACCGAGGTTGGAAAATCCTGCTCGCAGCCCCCCAACCCGGTTCTCATGATGGCCTGCCCCCACCCCCAACCTTTTAAGAACATATCCTAGGTCTTGCCTGGTGGTCCACTGGTTAAGAGTCTGCCTCCAATGCAGGGGACACCGGTTCGATCCCTGGTCCAGGAAGATCCCACGTGCTTTGAAGCAGCTAAGTCCATGCTATTGAGTCTGAGTGCCCTAGAACATATGCCCTGCCGTTGCAGGAAGGGGGACCCCTTCCAGGGCCCGAAACTGGGCTCTTGTCTAACACTTGGAAATAAACTGTCCGAGGAGACACGTGTGCTGACAAAGCAAGAGATTTTATTGGGAAGGGGTGCCCGGGTGGAGAGCAGCGGGGTAAGGGAACCCAGGAGAACTGCTCTGCCTCGTGGCTCGCAGTATTGGGTTTTATGGTGATGGGATTAGTTTCCGGGTGGTCTTTGACCAATCATTCTAATTCAGAGTCTTTCCCAGTGGTGCACGGATCCTCAGCCAAGATGGATGCTAGCGAGAGGGATTCTGGGAAGTGGATGGACACGCGGTGTCTCCTTTAGACCTTTCCCAAACTCTTCCGGTTGGGGGTGGCTTATTGGTTCCGTATTCCTTATCAGGACCTCCTGTCATAAAACAACTCATGCAATTGGTTACTACGGTGCCTGGCCAGGGTGGGCGGTTTCAATCAGCGTGCTTCCCCTAACACTGCAACAAGAGAAGCCACCACGAGAAGCCCGTGCACTAAAACCAAGAGTAAGCCGCCACTCGCCACAACTAGAGAAAGCCCACACAAAGCAGCAAAGACCAGGCACAGCCAGAAACAATTAACTAAAACGTGTGGGCACGCGGGCACAGTCACTGAGTCGTGTCCTACTCTTTGCAACCCCAAGGACAATAACCCGCCAGACACCTCTGTCCTTGGGATTTCCCAGGCAAGAATACTGAAGTGGGTTGCCATTTCCTCCTCCAGGGGATCTTCCCGACCCAGGGATCAAACCTGAGTCTCCTGTGTCTCCTGCACTGGAGGTGGATTCTTTACCACTGAGCCAAATAAATAGATTAAGTAATAAAAAGAACATATTCTAGGGAAGATGCAACTTAACTACTAAGGTTTCTTGCAATAGGGAGCAGATTTGGTGGGAGCAAGCAAATCCAAGCTGCTGTGTGATCTTCAAGAGGTACTTCAGCCTCTCTGAGCTGCCATTCTTCTTGGGAGAATTTGGGTAACATCACGAAGCCGCTGTGCAGATGAAATCACCTCCGAGGATTAAAATGGCTCAGCCAGAGTTCTTCAGGCTATTAAATTAGAGGAACACGCTTCAGGCACACTTCTCAAAAATGGCTGCCTCTCTTATCACTTAAAGAAGCTGCAGAGTATGCAGCCTCGGGAAATTGGGAAGAAGATAAGAGGACCGTTTCAGGATTCCAGGCTCTGCAGTTGGAGAAGTTCGTCTATGTCCACTTTTTCCCATTAAAATCTGTCGTCTGGGACTTCCCTGGCGATCCAGTGGTTGAGTATCTGTCAATGCAGAGGACATGGGTTTGACCCCCTGGTCTGAAAAGATTCCACATGCTGCTGGGTAACTAAGCCCGGGGTCCACAACGACTAAACCTGTGTGCTTCAACTCTTGAGCATATGAATATGCACCTAGAGCTCACACTCAGCAACAGGAGAAGCCCCTGCAATGAGAAGCCCTCGCTCCTCAACAAAAAGTAGCCGCTGCTTGCCGCAAATAGAGAAAACCCATGCACGGCCATGAAGACCCAGCACAACCAAAGATAATTAATTCATTTTTAAAAACCTGTCTTCCAGCAGCTCGAAGTGGGTTCATCCCAGGGCCTGGCCCAGTGCCTGATGCGTCCTGTCGCTGTCTTCCGCTTTCAAGGAACCAAAGTTCCATCTGGTTCCTGAAGATGTTTAGGGAGGAATGCTCATGGTGCCCCCAAGCATGAAGCGCAGTGTTCATATCACAGTAAGAAGTCATGACGACATCAGAGACCCCTGGGACGGTGTGACATGGAGGACCCCTCACCTCGGTGATCCTCTCCCCAAATCCCCCCAACTAGTCACAAGAAAACAGCAGATAAACCCAGATGGGGGAACATTCTGTGGTCCTGGGGGATAGCCAGCCAGCACTCTGCAGGACTGTGAAGGTGATGGAAAAACCAAACCCAAGAAACTGTCACAGACCAGAGGGGACTGGGGCGACGTGATGACTAAACGCTGGACGGGACCCAAAACTGAAAAAGGACACTCACGGGTGATGCGGGGGCATCGGGTAAAGTCTGGAGTGTAGCATCAATCGTTTTGCCCAGTGTTAATTTCTCGGTCTCGACAAACACACCATGGTCACGTGAGATATTAACTTTCAGGAAAACTGGGTCAAGGAGACTTGGGAACTCTGCGTATGATCTTCGCAGCTTTTCTGCAATTAGACTTGTCACTCCAAAAGTAAAAGGTTATTTGTAGGAGTTTCCCTGGTGGTCCAGGGGTTGATTTTATTTATTTATTTATTTGTTTGTTTGTTTTTGGCCGCGCTGGGTCTTCATTGCTGCGTGGGCTTTCTCTATCTGCACCGAGTGGGGGCTACTCCTTGTTAGGATGCATGGGCTTCTCTTTGTAGTGGCTCCTCTTATTGCAGAGCACGGGCGCTAGGCCTGTGGGCTCAGTAGTTTTGGCTCCCAGGGTCTGGAGCACGGGCTCAGGAGTTGTGGTCCACAGGCTTTGTGGCTCTGCATTCCAGTGGTTAAGACTCCACACTTCCACTGCAGGTAGCAGGGTTCAATCCACTGCAGGGGGCACGGGTTCAATCCCTGGTTGGGGAACTAAGATCCCACATGCACGTGGCACACACACACACAAAAAAAAAGGTTACTTGTAAAAACAACAACTCTAGGCTAAGCATGAGGAGGGGAAGGCAGTTATATGGGGAGATTCTTATATGAAAACATCTTTCCTCATCTCTCTGAAATTCATATTTCATTGGGCGTCTTATGTTTGATCTGGCAACTCTAACCTCAGCGAAAGAAGGGGGCTCCATTAACTGGGGTGGGGAAGGGAGGGATGGGCTGGAGTAGGGGGAATAATGAGCCCCCCCATTTCACGGAGACCAGTAATGACTCAATAATAATGATAATGAGAACAATAATAATTGTACCTCTTTCATGGCATTTATCTTGCTCCACCCTGGCTGTTTGTGGGCACGCCTTACTCCTTGCTGGGCCCAGGGAACCTCAGCCTCAGCGGGCGATATCAGTCACAATCAAGCCAGGTTCAGTGTGCAGAGACCCCTGGCCACCCCTCCTGTCCCCGCCTTCCTGTGGCTGCTTTAACAAATGATTACAAACTAGGGAGTGTTACACAGACACATTTGTTGTCTCACAGTCCTGGAGGCCAGAGGTCTGAGATGAAGGTGTGGGCAGGGTTGGCTCCTTCCAGAGGTTCAGAGGGAGAATCTGTCCCACCTCTCTCCCAGCTTCTGGGGGCTGCCAGCAATTCCTTGGCTTGTGGGTGCATCACCCCTTTCTCTTCCTCCGTCTTCAATGGCCTTCCTTTCTCTCTCTGTTTCCCCTCCTTTTCCCCTACAAGGACACCTGTCCCTGGACTTAGAGTCCACTCTAAATCCAGAATGATCTCAAGATCTTTCATTTAATCATATGTGCACGTGCTCATTCAGTTGTGTCCGACTCTTTGCAACCCCATGGACTGCAGCCCACCAGGCTCCTCTGTCCATAGGATTTCCCAAGCAAGAATACTGGAGTGGGTTGCCATTTCCTATTCCAGGGGATCTTCCCTACCAAGGGATTGAACCCGAGTTTCTTGCACCTCCTGCATTAGCAGGCGGATTCATCCTGGGAAGAAGGTCGCATTCACGGATATGGGAGGTTAGGGTGCGGGGGTGTCTTTTAGTCAGGACACCACTGATCCCACGATACTGTAGATATTTTCCCATAGGGGCCTATCACTCTTTAAGTTTTTGTTTAACCTCCCTCCCCCAGATTCAATCAGAAAAGTATTTGTAGTTCAGAAACCACATGCCAGCATTTGCCCAGGGTTGATGAGCATAGATGTTGAAGAACTAGGGGTGAGAGGGATGAATTTTGAAAACATTACACTGAGTATAAGAAGCTAGACACAAAAGGCCACTTACTGAATGATTCCATTTATGGAACATCCAGAACAGGCAAATTCATAGAGACAGAAAGCAGATTAATGGTTGCCAGGGACTGAGAGAGGGAGGGAGTAATGGGGAGTGAGTGTACCCACTGATGGGTACGGGGTCTCCTTTTGGGGTGATGAACGTGTTCTGGAACTAGCTAGAAGGGATGTTTGTACATTTTGATACTGAGCTGTACACTTTAAGTGGTTAATTTTTCTTTTGTGAATTTCACCTCAATTTTTAAAAAATGAAAGTAAAAAAAAAAGTGGATCTGAAAAAAAAAAAAAAAAGTGAATCTGAAAAATATTTATGCTTCTTTGTTTTACGAAGATGATGTTCCAGGCATCCAGAAATTCCTTATCCTTACCCAAATAAAAGATGTGGAGATCTATAAATAAACTTTAACAATGTTACATGGGGTCCTTAAACTCTGCATCCCTTGAAGAACATTGGCCAACCTGTCTAGTGCCTATCATTATTAACAATATATAATAATGATATAATAACATATAATAACTTAATCATGTCATTATTATTTTCTACCCTGATTACCACATTGCAGGTCAGCAGGGTGAAGCAATGTGCTTGAGGCCATCTACCAAGGAAGGAACAGAGTAGATTCAAATGAGGTTAATGCCAAAACCAGCTCCTTCAGCTAATGACAGGAAACCAAAGCAAGTTATGTGACCACAGGCCATGATCCCTAAGGAGAGGAGGCTCTGTGCAGGCTTGTTATCCATATGAGTGAGGATCAAACCTTTCTTGAAGTCAGAAGGCAAGTCAGGGGACTGTGTGAGGAAAAGGGTCTCCCAGGTGCCAAACATGCAGGGGTCAAAATTGGTTGTTGTTGCCCCAGCACCCAGGCCTTTCCCGTTCCTCTTGTTAGGTCAAGCTGTTTGATGATGCTGGGCACGTGAGTGCAGAGAACCCATGGGTGTCTCAGGGCAGGGCTCCATCCTCCTCCTCCTGGCTAGGTGTGGCAGGGAACCACACAGGTCTAACCAGCTGCCCAAAGGGGTGACTTTGCAGGCAACAGTGCCAGAGTCCCCAGTCAATGAGGGAAGGGGAGGCCAGGGCACTCGGGGTGGGAAAGGACATTACTGCATTTTCTTTTAAAAAATTTTTTTAAATTTTATTTCTTTTTCACTGTGCTGGGTCTCCATCACCGTGCAGAGAGTAGGGGCCACTCTCTAGTGGTGGAGCACAGGCTTCTCATTGCAGTGGCCTCTCTTGTTGCAGAGCACAGGCTCTAGGGCACATGGCCTTCAGTAGCTACCACATGCAGGTTTCGTGGCTGTGACCCCCAGGCTCTAGACCACAGGTCAATAGCTGTGGCTCCTGGGCTGAGTTACTCTGCTGCACGTGGGATCTTCCTGGCCCAGGGATTGAACCTGTGTCTCCAGCATCGGCAGGTGGATTCTTTACCACTGAGCCATCAGGGAAACCCTACTGCCTTTTCTAAGCTATGCGTGTGGGATTATTCCTGGGCTCCAAGAAATTATAAGGACAACACAGTATTACTGTGTCCATCAATAGGTGAAGGGGTGATGAAGTTGTGGCTCATACGTAAGATGGAATACTGTGAAAAAGGAAAGGAATGAAAAGGAACCAGTGACTGATATACTCTGCCTCAAATTATATATAGTGAAAGTAACCAGATGAAAAGGACTACACTGTATGATTGCATTTACATGAAATACCTAGGAAAGGCAAATCTATAGACTTAGCACATCAGTGGGTGCCTGGGGCTGGGGGTGGAAGTGGGGATGGACTTAAAAGGGGCCATGAGAGATTTCCTCGGAATGATGGGAAAAATTATAAAGCTGGACTGTGGTGATGGTTGCACCACTTGGAAATTTCAGAGTATGCAAAACATCCCACAATAAATCTAAATAAAATGAAAATTTTAGAAAATCTGAATAAAATTCAAAATTTGAAATGAAAAGGATTAAACCTAAACAAAACTTAAAAATTTTTTTTGACTGTGCTGTGGGCTTGCAGGATCTCAGTTCCCAACCAGGTATTGAACCTAGACCACAGCAGTGAAAGCCCAGAATCCTAGCCACTAGGCCAAGGAAAACTCTCAAACTTAAAAAAAATTTTAAATCTAAATAAAACTAAAATTTTTTAAGTAAAAATTAAAACTTAGACATTTTAAATCTAAATAAAACAAAATTTTAAATCTAAATAAAACTTTTTTTAAAATAAAAATGAAGTAAAAATAAAACAAAAAGGCAGCCCCTAGCCCAGATGCTATGGCCAAAAGGTAACAAAAACTCTAAGCAAAGAAAGCAAAAAACCAAAAACCTATGAAGTCAGTCATCACTAAAAAACTGTACCTCTACAACCAAGTGTTGCGATATCCCTGATGCTGAATGTCCCTACATCCCTGATCTAAAGGATGTCTTCAGATTCATCTCCGTATCTATTTGGCTGGTTATCGATTTAACACTTGGGAGCTAAGTAAGGGCAGAGACCCACTCACTCTTGATGACAACTCACTCTTCAGGACCTGCTCAGTAAGAAAAATTCCAGAAATGTCTATTAAATACACACTCAGAGGCAGTTATGGTTTGGGGACCTAGCTCAGTCTCTGGAGTCCAGAAGGGATTCAACTTCTCTAAGCTTTGGTCCAGAGATTCAGTGTTTCCTGCTTGAGTTCATCCAGACTGTCTGTGCATAGTCTCAATACATCCATGAATGGGTGTGTCTGTGTGCCAATAAAGCATATTTAGGAAGGCTTCCCTGGCGGCTCAGTGGTACAGAGTCCACCTACCAATGGCAAGAGACACAGATTTGACCCCTGGCCCGGGAGGATCCCACATGAAATGGAGCAGCTAAGCCGCGCTAACTGTTGAGTCTGTTCTCCAGAGCCGGGAGGCTGCAACTTCTGAAGCTCGTGCGCCTGACAGCCCATGCTCCACAGCTAGAGAGTCACCCTCACCCCCTGCAACGAGAGAAAAGCTCGCACTGCAACAAAGACCCAGCACAGCCAAAATACATAAAGAAAATTATTTTAAAATAAATAAAAAATATATTTATGGACATTGAAACCTGATTTTCATAGAATATTCACGTATCCTGAAACAGTATTCTTTTGGTTTTCTCCAATTATTCATAAGGGGCTTCCCTTGTGGCTCAGATGGTAAAGAAGCCGCTTGCAATGCAGGAGGCCCAGGTTTGATCCCCAGGTCAGGAAGATCCACTGGAGAAGGAAACAGCAATCCACTCCGGTATTCTAGCCTGGAGAATTCCATGGACGGAGGAGCCTGGTGGGCTACAGTGCACGGGGTCACAGAGTCAGACATGACTGGTGACTTGCACAATCTATCTAATCATTCATAAAGGGAACAAGAACACACGTAACTACTGGGCAAATAAAAGCCGCTTGGTCACATGGTGTGTAATTCCCTTTAGCTGAAATGTCCAAAACAGGCAAATCCAGAGAGACTAAGAGCAGATTTGTGGTTACCAGGCGCTGGGGGAGAAGGGGATAGGGGGTGCTGGCTGATGGGAATGGGGTTTCCTTTTGAGGGGACGGAAATATTCTGGAACTATATAGAGGGGACGGTTGTACAATACTGTGAAAGTCCTCAATGCCTCTGAATTTTTCACTTTAAAATGGTTAATTTTATATTATGTGAATCTCACCTCCATAAAAATCACACACATATGTATGCATCTATAATTAAAATTGAAATATATGGGAGATATGAAGAACATTTTGTTGCACACCAGAAATTAACACAGCATTGTTAATCAACTATACTTCAACAAAATAATTTTTTTTTAAAAAGAACAATATTCATGACACCTTCATACACACACGCACACACACACACAGAGATACATATATTTGTAAAAAGCTACAAGTGAGGAAGTACCAGCCCTTGATTTAGTCAAATAAAAATAGCTTCCAGGAATGGAGGGCCTCTTCTAGGAAAAGTTTTTTTACATGAGGTGTCTCATCTTCATTAACATGTGACAAGGTATTCTCTTGCTCCTGTGATGCAAGAGGGACAGAGTTTCAAAAAAGAGAAGGCCATTCACTCACAGTTACTGATCTATAAGTGCCAGGGCCAGGATCTGACCTGGGGTTCTGGCTCAGCATCCCCATTCTGTTCGTTGCTCACCATGCTGAACAGACCTGCTGTGATGATTAAACAAGAGAAAATACATGCAGCTCTTTAGTGCAGGACCTGGCATACAGTAGGTGCTTAATAACTGTTCCCCTCTCCTGTCCCGCATCAATGAGACTGAGATAGTCACAGCCTGACTGGTGAGGGGATGATGAAGGGTCCTCATAGAAATCCATCAATCATCAACCAAACACAGTCTGCACCCTCCTACATGCTCACTACTTAACTGTTCGTAAGCGATAAGAAAACCCCAGAGACTGGAAGGCAAATTGGCAAGTGCCCTTTCTCAGTGGGTCTCTGCCACAAGCATGGCAGTACTAAGTCTTAGCTAAGGCTAAGACCTGCAGGAAAAGCCCACTTGCAGGGTCATCCCTGCCTGCATCATTTCTCATCCTCGAGAAACACGGAGCCTCGAAACATCAGGGAGCTGAGTTTGGCAACGTGCTGCAAAACACTTGTGCGAACTTAAGCAGAAATACCCTGACTGCCCCAGCTGGGAGTCATCGTCCAGTTGCTGCTGTCATGTGACTGTAATTCCTCTAGAGCGTTCACAATTTGTCTTGGAAGCTCAGCTGTATTTTAAGTGACGTGTTTTCTGTAGAATTCCTGAGTGCTTGCTCTTGGGAGTTGAGCCAAGTGCACACAATAGCTATTTGGGACAGAACAGCTGTTAAAGGGAGAGGCAATCTAGACTTGAGAAGAAAAGGGCAAAGTACAGGATCCTAGAAATGGCCAGGACCCAGTTAAAGGAGACTGGAAGCTCTCTGTGGGCAGAAATGGAGCTGTGTACATTTTTATTTTCCTCTCCACATCCAGTAGAATGTGGAGAGGAAGCTCAATATTTATATGTTGCTCAGACTCAAACTTTCTGATGTGCAAGTTTTCTGAGTTCTTAAAGACAGCCTGGCAAGAGATGGTAAATGTGAAGCTGCATGCCCACTCACCTGAAGACGGGAATGGCAACCCACTCCAGTATTCCTGCCTGGAGAATTTCATGGGCAGAGGAGCCTGGCATGCCTACTACTCCTCCAAGGCTTCACTGGTGACTGACATCAGCAATCAATCATGGACAGACATCACTAATCAATCACGGCACTCTTTTCCAGCACTGAATCTGGATGTAATCTCAGAATCTGTGCAACCACAGTGCTCCAAACATTATCGATGCATTTGAGAGAAATGATATGCCCCCTTGGCTTAGACTATTCATGTCGGGCTGCTAGGAGAGGGTGGGAGGACTGGGGAAAGAGATGAGAACAACCATGTCATTATCAAGAGACATAAAGTTCCTGATTGGAAGAGAGGGCTGGTGGGGCACACAGGGCCAGCCCCTAGCCTTTAGGAACTTACCCATGACAGGCAGAAGGGTACTCATTTACTTAGCACCCACTGTGAGCTTCAGCATCAGCAGTTTGATTACTGACCATGGAATCCTTGGACACACGCCTTATTCTCCCCCACTTAGCAATGGGACAGGCTGCTCGGAAGCTTTGCCAAGACACCCCAAGACTTCTTCCCTGGTGGTCCAGTGGTTAAGAATCCGCTTGCCAATGCAGGAGACATGGGGTTGATCCCTGCTCCGGGAAGATTCCCAGGTGGTGCTAGTAGTAAAGAACCTGCCTGTCAATGCAGGTGATGCAGGAGACACCGGTTCAATCCCTGGCTGGGAAGATGCCCTGACTAAGCCCATGCGCCTTAAGTCCTGAGCGCATGTGCTCCAGAGCCCACAGGGCCTAGAGCCCGTGCCTGGCAATGAGAAGTCTGTGTACCACAACGAGAAAGTAGTCCCTGCCTGCCACAAGTAGAGAAAGCTCACATACAGCCACAAAGGCCCAGCACAGCCAAAAATAAATACATAAATAAAAGTTTTTAAAAAGGAGTAAGTCACCCCACTTCTAAGAGGTGAACTTGGGGCCTGACTTCAAGTCCAGAGCTCGTTTTCCAAAAGTATCATCATCTGAGACGTCACAAACACACATGCCCACACAGGACGGGGCGCAGCCTGGGTAGCAGCGAGACAGACCCACAGCCAGAGAGGGGCCCTGCCCTGAACTGCTCGGTGCCAAGTCTCTCCCTCTGCCCAGGATCTCCTATCTGGCTCACTCCTCTATGCCCATAATCAAGCAGTAAGGACTCCTATCGCACCATGAAACTGAGGCTTGGAGAGGTTACCTGATGCGCCCACGGTCACACAATGAGAGTGGCAACTAAAGCTCACGTTCCTCCCACCCACTGCTGGGACTCTGGGTGGGTTTCCTTCCCTGGAGGCCCTGCTGAAGCGTCTCACGCTGTCCCGGGGGGTCCTCGGTGAGTGGCCAGGATCCTCACGTCGTGTTTGTTTCCACACCAGGTCCTCAGCTGGGCCTGGGGGACACAGAGATGAGTCAAGGGAGGCCCCTGACTTTGAGGGGCTCCCTTCCTGAAGAGGAAACTAGGAAGGCAGAACAGCTGGCTACCATGATATCTGAGCTTCCTGGGGATGCCACAACACGCGACACAAACTGGGTGGCTTAAGGTAACAGAGATGTAGCCTCTTGCGTCCTGGGGGCCAGAATTCCGAAACGAAGGTGTTGATAGGGTTGGTTCCTTCTGATGCTCCGAGGAAAACATCTGTCCCAGGCCTCCCTCCTGGCCTCTGGTGACCCCCGGCAATCTTCAGTGCCCCTTGGCTTAGAGCTACAAATCTCGTTTCTGTCCCCACCTTCACATGGCCTTCTCTGTGTGTGTGTCTCCATGTCCTTTCTCTTATAAGGACACTTATCATTGGGTGTAGGACCCATCCTCACCCAGGATGGTCTCATTTCAAGACCCCTAATTATATCTGCAGAGATCCTCTTTCCAATTAAAGTCACACTCACAGGAAACAGAAGTGAGGACTTGGACATAACTTTTGGGGACATATTTAACTTATGATCACCCACGGTGACAAAGAAGGTGCACAGGAGGCTGGGTGAAGGGGAGAGAGTATAGACAATCCCACAGGAGTAGAGAACTCCCAGCAGAAGCTCCTAAGGCTGCAAGAGATGGAGCCAATCATTTGCTTGCTCATTCCTCTGGTGAACATTGATTGAGCACCCACTGTGTGCTGAGCTGGGCTTGAGGAACACACACAATGGATCCAATATAGACCTGGCTCCCATCCTCCTGTGAGTCATTCACTATTTGTGAGAGAGACAAAAAAAAAAAAAAAAAAAGCAAATGGGTGGATTAAAATAATGATCAATGGCGAAAAGTTCTGTACAACAAAAATATAGGCGGTGGAGGAAGGCACTGTATGCCCTGGGGAGGGTTAGTATCTGCGGGGTGAGGGAGCCAGGAAAGCTCACATTTACACTGAAACACACAGTCAGATGAGCTGAGGACAGCCTTTTCAACAGAGGATGCTGGAACCACTGTGTATCCACATGCAAAACAAGACAAAACAATCAGCCAAGCAACAACAACAACGTTAACTCCAAACCGATCATTCACTTCAACATAAAATGCAAAACTGTAAATCTTCTAGATGATAAGGAAACATCGAGATGACCTTGGGTTTGGCACTGACTTTTCAGATACAAGACCAAAAGCACAATTTGTGAAATGGAAAACTGATAAGCTAGCCTTCATTAAAATGAAAAACTTCTGTTCTGCAAAAGGCACTGTTAAGAGAATCAAAAGACAAGCCACAGATTGGGAGAAAATCTTCACAAAACACCTACCTGGAAAGGGCTAGTGTTCAAAATACACAAAGAATTCTTAAAATCCAATAAGAAAATTAACAATAAGAAAAAGACCAAAAAACAAAAATAAAAAAAAAAGAAAAAGACCAGTTAAAAACTGGGCCAAAGAAGACATGCAGATGGCAAATAAGCACATGGAAAGGTACTCCACATCAGATGTCATCAAGGGATTGCAAACTAACACAAGATACCACCAAACACCTATTAAAATAGCTGAAATACAAAAAAAATTGACACCAGTAAATGCTGATGATATTAGAGATTTAGAGATACTAAGGGAATATTTCACACAAACACAGGCACAATAAAGGACAGAAACAGTATGGACCTAAGAGACGCAGAAGATATTAAGAAAAGGTGGCAAGAAAATGCAGAAGAACTATACAAAAAAAGATCTTAATGACCCAGATAACCACGATGGTGTGATCACTCATCTAGAACCAGACATCTTGAAGTGTGAAGTCAAGAGGGCCTTAGGAAACATCACTCCAAACAAAGGTAGTGGAGGTAAAGGAATTCCACTCAAGCTATTTCAAATCCTAAACGATGATGCTGTGAAAGTGCTGCACTCAATATGCCAGCAAATTTGAAAAACTCAGCAGTGGCCACAGGACTGGAAAAGGTCAGTTTTTCATTCCAATCCCAAAGAAGGGCAATGCCAAAGAATGTTCAGACTGCCACACAATTGCACTCATTTCACATGCTAGCAAGGTCATGCTCAAAATCCTCCAAGCCAGGTTTTAACAGTATGTGAACCATGAAGTTCCAGATGTTCGAGCTGGATTTTAGAAAATGCAGAGGAACCAAACTGCCGACATCCACTGGATCATAGAAAAAGCAAGTGAATTCCAAAACAACATCTACTTCTGCTTCATTGACTACACTAAAGCCTTTGACTGTGTGGATCATAACAAACTGGAAAATTCTTCAAGAGATGGGAATACCAGACCACCTGACCTGCCTCCTGAGAAATCCGTATGCAGGTCAAGAAGCAACAGTTAGAACCAGACATGGAACAACAGACTGGTTCTAAATTGGGAAAGGAGTACATCAAGGCTATATATTGTCAGCCTGCTTATTTAACCAATACGCAAAGTTCAGTTCAGTTCAGCCACTCAGTTATGTCTGACTCTTTGCGACCCCATGGAATGCAGCACGCCAGGCCTCCCTGCCCACCACAAACTCCCGGAGTTTACTCAAACTCATGTCAACCGAGTTGGTGATGCCATCCAGCCATCTCATCCTCTGTTGTCCCCTTCTCCTCCTGCCCCCAATCCCTCCCAGCATCAGGGTCTTTTCCAATGAGTCAACTCTTCGCATGAGGTGGCCAGAGTATTGGAGTTTCAGCTTCAACATCTGACCTTCCAATGAACACCCAGGACTGATCTCCTTTAGGATGGACTGGTTGGATCTCCTTGCAGTCCAAGGGACTCTCAAGAGTCTTCTCCAACACCACAGTTCAAAAGCATCAATTCTTCGGCTATCAGCTTTCCTTATAGTTCAACTCTCACATCCATATATGACTATTGGAAAAATCATGGCCTTGACTAGATGGACCTTTGTTGGCAAAGTAATGTCTCTGCTTTTTAATATGCTATCTAGGTTGGTCATAACTTTCCTTCCAAGGAGTAAGCGTCTTTTAATTTCATGGCGGCAATCACCATCTGCAGTGAGCCACCCCCCAAAAAAGTCTGCTACTGTTTCCACTGTTTCCCATATGCAGAGTACATCATGTGAAATGCCAGGCTGGATGAAGCACAAACTGGAATCAAGATTGCCAGAAGAAATATCAATAACCTCATATATTGCAGATGACACTACCCTAATGGTAGAAAGCAAAGAGGAATTAAAGAGCCTCTTTGACGAAGGTGAAAGAGGAAAGGAAAAAAAATCTGGCATTCAAAAATGCAACATTCAAAAACCGAAGATCATGGCTTCCATTCCCATCACTTCATGGAAAAAAGATGTGGAAAAAATGGAAATGGTGACAGACTTTATTTTCTTGGGCTCCAAAGTCACTACAGATGGTGACTGAAGCCATGAAATTAAAAGACATTTACTCCTTGTCTAGGAAGAAAAGCTATGACAAATCTAGGCAGCATATTGAAAAGCAGAGACATTAATTTGTCTGGAAAAGTCCATATAGTCAAAGCTATGGTTTTTTCAGTAGTCATGTATGGCTGTGAGGCCTGGACAGTAGAAAGGCGGAGCACTGAAGAACTGGTGCTTTTTGACAGCAGGGAGATCAAGTCAGTCCATCCTAAAGGAAATCAACCTTGAATATTCATTGAAAGGACTGATGCTGAAGCTGAAGCTCTAATACTTTGGCCACCTGATGTGAAGAACCAACTCATTGGAAAAGACCCTGATGCTGGGAAAGATTGAAGGTAGGAGGAGAAGGGGACGACAGAGGACGAGATGGCTGGATGGCTCACTGACTCATTGGACATGAGTTTGAGCAAACTCTGGGAGGTAGTGAAGAACAGGGAAGCCTGGTGTGCTACAATCCATGCAAAGAGTCGGACACAATTGAGCAACTGAACAACAAAACGCTGACAAGGATGTGGAGCAACCAAAATTCTCCTTCATCCCTTGCTGATGGAAACACAAACGGCACAGCTACTTTGGAAGGCAATTTGGTGGTCTCTTACACCAAGCTAAATAGTCTTATCCTACAATCCATCAGTTGTGTTCCTAGATATTTATCCAGTTAATTTGAAGACTTGTCCAGGCAAAACCTGCACATGAAACTTTACACCAGCCATGCTGCTGCTGCTGCTAAGTCACTTCATGTCCGACTCGGTGTGACCCCATAGATGGCAGCCCACCAGGCTCCGCCGTCCCTGGGATTCTCTAGGCAAGAACACTGGAGTGGGTTGCCATTTCCTTCTCCAATGCATGAAAGTAAAAAGTGAAAGTGAAGTCGCTCCGTTGTGTCCGACTCTTAGCGACCCCGTGGACGGCAGCCTACCAGTCTCCTCCGTCCATGGGATTTTCCAGGCAAGAGTACTGGAGTGGGTTGCCATGGCCTTCTCTGTTACACCAGCCATAACCAATGTCTATTCAGTTGCAACTATATTGGCCCAAACTGGAAGCAACCAAGACGTCCTTCAAAAGATGAAAAGACAGACTTCCCTGGTGGTCCAGTGGCTAAGACTCCACACTCCCAATGCAGGGGGCCTGGGTTTGATCCCTGATCAGGGAACTAGATCTCATAAACCACAACTAAAGATCCCACATGTTGCAACTAAGACCTGGTGCAGCCAAATAAATACATAAAAATAAATATTTAAGAAATAATTTACTACTATCATCATTACAAAAAAATTGGTGAATGGATGTAAAACTCATGTCCAACTCTCTGAGACCCCATAGACTGTAGCCCACCAGGCTCCTCTGTGGATGGGGATTCTCCAGGCCAGAATATCGGTGTGGTTGCCATGCCCTCCTCCAGGGGATCTTCCTGACCCAAGGATCGAACTGGGGTCTCCTGCAGATTGTTTACCATGAATGGATAAACGGTGGTGTACCCATACCATGGATGGTATGGATATAATTGGGCTATTACTACAAGGGACTATTATTCCTTGATATAAAGAAATAAGCTATCAAGCCACCAAAAGACAAGGAAGAATCTTAAATGCATGCTGCTGAGTGAAAGAAGCCAGTGTGAAAAAGATACATACGTTGTGATTCCAACTGTATGACATTCCAAGAAAGGCAAAACTATGGAACTTAACCCAGGACTTAGAGGGGAGGGAGGGAGGGATTTTTAGGGCAGTAAAACTGTTGTATATGATACTATAACAGTAGATATATGTCACTATGCATTTGTTGCAACCCATAGAGTGTCCAACACAAAGAGTGAACCCTAAGGTAAACTGGGGGCTTGAATTAATAATATTGTATTGACATTGGCTCAATAATGATGCATCAATATGTAACAAATGTATCTAATGCAAGGTGTTAATAACAGGGGAAACTGTGTATTGTGAGGATATATGGGAACTCTTTGTACTTTCTGCTCATTTTTTCTGTAAACCTGGCACTCCTCTATAAAAATAAAGTTCATGAGTTGAGGGAGGAGGGGGTGGGAGATGAGCCAGAGCCCAGCAAGTGGAAAGTGAGAGGACTGAAGGCTTGGTGGAAGGCACAGTAAGTACCAAAGCCTGGGGGGCAGGGGGAAGATAATGTGCTTGGTATGTTTCAGAACCTGCAGGGAAACTAGAGTAGGGAAGGAAGAGGGATGGGCTGGAGACAGCTGTAGGACCTCTCTGAGGGGGAGGACGACCCAGGGGCCATTGGAGCAGAGGTCTGCAATTGCCTGAGAATCACACAACCTGGGAAACAAATTCGCCTCCCTTCGACTTCCCCTCATTATCGTTTGGGGAAACTGAGGCCCAGAGAACGGAAAGTCAATGAGCAAAGCAATCAGCCCTTCAGGTAAGCTCACAGGATCTCATCAACACTTCCACCAAAGAAGAAGCATCTGCATGACTCTCACAGTATCCCTGTGGGGGTAAGGCATTATTATGTTCTGCGGGCTCAGAGACGCAAAGCTACTTGTTCGAGGTCACATAGGGAGTGGTCAGTGGTTAAGACGGACTCTCCACCATCACAGTGGCTGGCCGCAAGAAGCATGTTGGAGCTCAACTTGAAGTCATCAGCTGTGCCTGGGACTGAAAGCACCTCTGGGTGCCCCACAGCTGGCAAACAGGGCTTATCAACAAGTGTTTGCCTAATCCAAAATCTGATGAATCACGATGAGCTGGCATACCCCTGAGGCTCCTTCCAGCGAGGAGGATCCAGGACTGTGGACCCCAAAGGGGGTCTCTTGGCGTCTGTGTGGTGGCAAGGCAGTCCTCCTGCAGTGGCCCTGGGCTTTGGCGGGGGGTGGGTCCAGATGCTATCTGAGACAAAGTCTCCTGACCCCAGGGAAGGCTTTCAGGTCAGGAGCTGCCTACACCCCTCCCCACCTGGCTGTGGGACTCTACCTGATTATGGACACCTCCAAGCCTGAACATGGGTGCTGGTATCAAGAGGCCAAGACTGGATACCAGCTCCAGGTTACACCATGAGATGCTCTCCCTCTGATGCCCACTTGGCTCCCGTTTCCCCCACATCTTGACTCACACATCTCCTCTTGGGTGAGGTTCAAAATTCCACACATTCTCTCTCTCCCCGTCTCACACACACTCACCACCTATCTCCGGCCCCTGCTTTCCCCCTAATAGTTGCTCGTTTGACATCTCCTCCCCACCCCCCATTATAGTGAAAGCCCCGAGGGCAGGGATTTGTCTGCCTGTTGGCAAACGTGTTCCCAGTGCTCACAGAGAATCAGCACGCAGTAACAGCAGGAGTGACAGTCCCTTCCTGGCAGGTCCTTGAGCATGGTGTGGGGCACCTAGCGGGCTGTGTTTAAGATGCTCCCAGGGGAGGCTTGTTGCCACTGGCCCCGCTGGTTCTGGGTCTGTGTTGTCAGATTCCTTGTCTTGAGTCTATTCACTTACATGAGTCAGAAAAGGCACCAAGCCTGCGGACAGCTGTCAGACCTCAAGCCTCTCCCAGCACGTCCAGAATCTCAGTTTCCCCTCCCTGAAGGGCTTCCTTGAGACAGAACGTCTCAAAAACTTCTTGATGTCATCATGCAAGCAGAGTGGTGGGCCTAACAGTGGATCAGGGCTTGGTGGGTCCCAAGGAAATGAGCCGCCGAGTCTCCCCATCCATCAGGAGTCCAGGGAACACCACTCTGAGCTCGCCAGACCCATTACCCCCATCCATCAAGGATTCTGGGGACCCTTCTGTGACTGCGGGGCCCATCTCCCCGTCCGTCAGGGACCCCGCTCCATTCACAGTCTCGGATCCCCGATGCCATCCCCCGCTCCGGGTCTTCCCTGTCCTCGCGCAGGCGGGATCCCACCGGGGGACAGCGGGGATCCCTGAGCGTCATTCTGCTGTTGTGGAGCGTGTGTTGACGCCGTCGCCTGGGAGACGGGCGGGGGCGGGCCCGGGGGGGGCGCGGCCTGGCTGCGCGCGCTAGGGGCCGAGCCGGCCGTTCAGGGCCCTGGCGGCCTCAGTGGCCACGGCCGCCGCCGCCCGCCGGCTTATATACCGCGGCTAAATTTAGGCTGCGCCCGGAGCTCGTCCCCATCCGGGACGCGTTTCCGCCGCCGCCGCCTTGGCCCTGCCCCCGCGCGCGCCGCGCCTATAAGGCTTGGGCGGGCCGGGCCGCGGCCCGCAGAGCCGTCCCCGCCCGCCCGCGCCCCGACCAGCCCGGCTTCGGGCAGCCTCTCACCGGTGTCCCGAATCCGCGTCAGCCCCGGGTCCCAGCCATGGCGCTAAGCGAGCCCATCCTCCCGTCCTTCTCCACTTTCGCTAGCCCGTGCCGGGAGCGCGGCCTGCAGGAGGTGAGGGCGGCAGGGACCGCGGGCGGCGGGGGCGGCTGGCTCAGGGTAGCAGAACGTGGGCTGCGGGGTAGGAGAGCGCAGGCGGCAGGCACGGCGGGCTCAGGGTAATGGAAGGCGGGTAGCGGGCCGCGATTCCCGCCCCTCCGCGCGCTCACGCCCGCGCGTATCCCCTGTCACCCGCAGCGCTGGCCGCGCACCGAGCCCGAGGCAGGCGGCACCGACGACGACCTCAACAGCGTGTTGGACTTCATCCTGTCCATGGGGCTGGACGGCCTGGGAGCTGAGTCCGCCCCGGAGCCCCCGCCACCCCCGCCGCCCCCGCCGCCTGCGTTCTACTACCCGGACCCCGGCGCGCCGCCTCCCTATGGCGCCCCCGCGGGCGGTTTGGTGTCCGAGTTGCTGCGGCCCGAACTGGACGTGCCACCGGGACCCGCGCTGCACGGTCGCTTTCTGCTGGCGCCACCGGGCCGCCTGGTGAAGGCTGAGCCCCCCGAGGCAGACGGCGGCGGCGGCTACGGCTGCCCGCCCGGCCTGGCCCGCGGACCACGGGGCCTCAAGCGCGAAGGCGCCCCGGGCCCGGCCGCCGCGTGCATGCGAGGCCCCGGGGGCCGCCCCCCGCCACCGGCCGACACGCCACCGCTCAGCCCCGATGGCCCCGCGCGCCTTCCTGCACCCGGCCCGCGCGCCCCCTTCCCGCCTCCCTTCGGCGGCCCGGGCTTCGGGGCGCCCGGGCCCGGCCTGCATTACGCGCCGTCCGCGCCCGCCGCCTTCGGTCTCTTTGACGACGCGGCCGCCGCCGCCGCGGCTCTGGGCTTGGCGCCATCCGCCGCCCGAGGTCTCCTCACGCCGCCTGCGTCTCCGCTGGAGCTGCTGGAGGCCAAGCCCAAGCGCGGCCGCCGGTCCTGGCCGCGGAAACGCACGGCCACGCACACCTGCAGCTACGCGGGCTGCGGCAAGACCTACACCAAGAGCTCGCACCTCAAGGCGCACCTGCGCACGCATACAGGTGGGCGGCGGGCACAGGCTGGGGACAGCTGCTAGGGCGCGCCAGAGGAGGGGCGTACTTGGGAACCCCCAAAGGGCGTAGCCCGAGGGTTGGGCAGGGGGCAAGGTCTTAGAAAGCCCCCTGGGGGCGTGGCTCGGGAACCTGGGGCGTGGGCGCGCCCCTAGGATCCTCCTGGGAGCGTGGCTCGGGACTTTGGGCAGGGGTGTGCACTTAGGAAACCTTAGGGGGACGCTGTGTCTGAGACTGTTGCGGAGGCAGGCTTAGGAGCCCCCTGGAGGCGTGGCTCTAGACACCAGCAGCGGACAGGGTGCGCCTCGGACCCCCGAGGAGTGAGGATCGAGAGACCGGGGAGTGGGGGATAATGTGCCTAGGATACCTACAGGTTCAAAAAGCAGCCGGGAGCACTTCTGGGAGCTGGTTAGGGGGTAGGATGGGTGCACCCGAGTAGCCGCTAAGCAGCGGGGTGAGTCCCGGGAGTCTCCGACAGAAGGGAAACTAAGACCCGCTCTCGCCCTCTCTCTGCAGGCGAGAAGCCCTACCACTGCAACTGGGAAGGCTGCGGCTGGAAGTTCGCGCGATCGGACGAGCTCACGCGCCACTACCGCAAGCACACGGGCCACCGGCCCTTCCAGTGCCACCTGTGCGACCGTGCCTTCTCGCGCTCCGACCACCTGGCGCTGCACATGAAGAGACACATGTAGCCCGGACGCCCCCCGCCCCCACCCGCGCGCGGCCGTGGCGGGTCCCACGCGCCGGGCACGGCCCCCTTCCAAACTGTGACTGGTATTTATTGGGCCCAGAGGACCGGGGCCGGGCACAGCGTGGCCACCGAGGGGGCGCCCTTCCCCGCCCCGCCCCCCCCCACGATGCCCGACCCCCAGCAGAGACTGAAGGCCCGGTGGGAGAAGACCACGATCCTCCTTGACGAGTTTTGTTTTCAAAATGGTGCAATAATTAAGCGTCGTCTTCCCCCCGCCCCACCGGGTCTACACTAGAGGATCGAGGCTTGATGCCTTGTGAAAAATAACGCCTTAATTTGTACTGTGCAACCTTTTTTATAATATTGTACATAGAGACTGTGATATATTGTATTACTGTAAATAAGACTACTGGGCATTTTGACAACCTAGTTGTTTTTAATAAGATTTTACTGTTGTTTTTTTTTTTTATTAAAAAAAGTTTTGCATCGTTTGAAAAAAAAATCACAGCCCTGGTCCGGCCGCTTGGATAACTGGGGGCTTGGGACACTTGGGAGGAGTGAGGGGATGTGGGGACAGGCAGCTTATGTAGAGGGCAGCCTGGCAGAGTCTGGGTGAGGGGGGTGCTGCCCCAGCTAGCACCCGGGGTTGCCAGTTGCAGCCCCCAGCTGCCAGGAACCTGTGGGTTTTTCTATAAATTTAAACACTGCATTTTAGGACTGAGGGAGTTATTTTAAGGTTGTTCCCTGAGCCATAAATTGCCTCCTTTTCCCTAGAGCTGGAGAAACTGCTTGCTGGTCTCACTGACGTGGCCTTCTCTAGGTTGAAAAAAGTCTTACCTCTTTTTGGAAGCTTCTGAGGTTTTAGCCAAACTTTTATAAAGCACAGACCTTTTCTTTTTTTGGAAGGGGTAAAATGCTGAGTTTCTGACCTGCATTGCCTTTCACTAGTCTTGCCTTTTAGCAGAATTTTTTTTTTTAAGATGAGTTCCCCATCCTGTTAGGAAAAAAAAAAGAAATACATGTTTGAGGGTCATGGATGGTGAGTGAGCTTTTCCAGAGGAGAAAACAAGAGGTCCAGAGAGGTAGCTATGGAACAGTGATGTCAGGGTGTCAGCCTAGTCTGTCTGCCTCCCAAGGGTCTCCAGATCCCACTAGAGTGATTTCTGTAACAAGCCACCTGCTGCTGATGTTGGAGGGTTAGAAGACCCTCCCCAGCAGCCCTTGTGTGACAGAGTCACATCAGAGCCCCAACCTTGATGGCTGGAGGTGTCCACTCCAGAAGTCTACCTCGTGAGCAAGACAGGATCCCCACACAGCACCCTGGATGCCTCGGATCAGGCAAGGAGGTACTGCTCCCTGCCAGGTTCCCCCTCCTCTTCCCCCTTCTCGGAGCCCTGGGTGGGTAACTATGGCCACTAACAATTGCACAAGTTGTTTGCAGAAAGTGAAAATAGCTTGTAAGCAGTGCCTGTTTTAAAAACACTCTTGCCCTGTTGCGACAGAGGCTGGGATTTCCTCCCTCCCTCCCTCTCTTCATCCTTCCTACCACCTCCACCCCCTCTCCCCGCCTCCCCAGCAGCCCTGGAAACAGCTGAGAGTGTTTGGCAATCCACAAAAAGCAGAAATGGAAGATGACAATCTGATTCATCTTTCTTGAGTCAATAGCCTGGACCCACTTCCGCTAGCGATGCAGGGCATGCGATTGTGCGTGTGTGAGCTTCTGTATCCTCTCTCTGCAGCTTTTGAAAAAAAAAAAAAACAATGATTCCAGAGCAGAGCACTGGCCCCCTCCATCTCTGGAAACACCCCCTCTTTGCTCGGAGCTGGTTTCAGAGGCACTAGGAGCAGAAGAATGACTTGAAAAAGATTTTAAGTAATTTTTGGTAGGGTCCTCTGATCTTTCTCATTGACTTCTTGAACTTGGGGTAAAACCATTTTTCTCGCTGGCTTGAAAACACCTCCCAGAGGCCTCTGGCCCCAATGAGAGGCTACTTGTGAAGGGACTGATGCTGCTGAAGTTTCTGTTTCCTGAGTACCTCCGACTGATACAATAGAAAGTGTCAGGCTCCTACACAGCTGTACCTTTCGGCAAGAGACATGGGCCTGCAAAGAGCCGGCTCGCACTGATTAATGCAGAAACCCTCGCTTATTGTTTTCTCTGCCCCTTTCTGAAACCCAAAGCTTGATTTACGCCTAACATCTTCCAGATGAGCGGTTCTCAGCCAGTGGCAATCCGGTCTCGAGATATTTGGGGTTGCCACAACTGGGGGATGCTGCTTGCCTCGGGTGGGTGGGTGCCAGGGATGCTGCAGAAGCATTGTAGCAGATGTGAGGCAGCTCCCTCCACAGAGAGTCATTCGGTCCCAGGGTCATTTGTGTCGCAATTGAAACACTCAGGTTCCTAAACTATCATCCTCATTCACCACTTTTATCAGCAAGGAGGGGGCTCCATCTCAGGGAGCAAGCTTCCATGACAGATGGTGCTACCCAGAGAAAAGTATGAATAAAAACTTCACTGCTGGGCCCCGTCTCCATCCCTGTGAGAAGACACAGAACACTTTTCCTTCCTGGTGTCCACTTGAGAAAATACAAAGTATTTATCAAAGCAGGAAAAAAAAAACTTTTTCCTTTCATTCTATAACCCAGTTCCCATCAAAGGTTTTTTGGAGAAAGGGATTGCTGGTCAGTGGTTGAGTTGTTTTCACATGGCTGTGACTATCACTGTATCTCTTGTTTTTTTTTCCAGGAAAGATTATAACTATTTTTCCATCTTCCTCCATGATACAGTTTTATCATCATTTTAAATGGCTTCATAATATTCCATTTAGATGGGCCAAGAGTTGCTTATGCAAACAAGCACTGGGAGTCTGTACATACATGCTGGGCCATATTTCAGATTGTCCCCCTAGGGCTGAAAAAGATAACGGTTTTGGAGGGCTTTGGGTATTGCCCAAAATGCTCTCCCAAGAGTGACTCCAGTGATGGGGGAAAGATATAGGAGCTATTTTTCTCGCCCAGGTTTCCTGTATGTCAGGGAGGCCCAGGCATCCTGCAGAATGATGTGGTGTGAAATGGGGGCAGGGAGAGCCTTCAGAGGAGCAGGTGAGTCCCAGTATACGCCTGACTCAGCACCCTACCCCATCAGCCAAGCTGAGCTAGCACACAGACTCAGCCACACCCTACAGAGTTTCAAGGAAACAGGTCAGTGATGAATGGCTCTCAGAGGCACCAGCATGAAGCAGCTGCCTGGACTCATGCTGAGCAGGTGTGACAAGATCAGGGTTTCTCAACCCCATCACCATCAACATCAGGGCCGGATCGTTCTCGGTGGTGGGGGTGAGGTCAGTGTGTGGGACTTTCAAGTCTTTCTCCCCCCACCACTTCTTTTCATGTTTATAGATATAGAAACAGACAGACAGATAGATGATATGGTGGATGGATAGATGACTGGATGGATGGATGGATATATAGATATGATGGATGAATGTGGATGAATGCATGGATAGATAGATGATAGATACGATGGATGGATGGATAAATAGATGATGGTTAGATATAATGAATGGATGGATGAATAGTTGAATAGATGGATGGATAGATAGATGATGGATATATATGATGGATGGATGGATGAATGGATAGATGGATGGATATATAGATATGATAGATAGATATGATGGATGAATGTATGGATGGATAGATGATAGATGATATGATGGATGGATAGATAGATGATGGTTAGATATGATGAATGGATGGATGGATAGATGAATAGATGGATGGATAGATAGATATAATGGATGGATGGATAGATAATAGATAGATATGAAGGATGCATAGATAGCTGATAATCTTTTTCTTAATCTCTCTTCCTTTCCTTCTCTCCACCTCTGTCCCATTCTCTCTCTCTCTCTCTCTCAATCTGTTTCTCTCCTCCACTCATTCATTCAGCAAATACTCCCAGTGCCTCAGTCCTGAGCAGAGTTCTGAGGAAGCAGAAGTGACTCAGCCTCGCCTCATCACCCAGAGCCAGTATCCACAAGTGCTTGTTGAATGACTAAGGCAGTGAGAACTTAAGCTGAGCTCCTGGCTGGGGCAGGTGCTTTTATCCCTTGATACAAATTCTCTTTCAACCTTCCCACTAAGCTGTGGTGTGTGGGGGTAGAGAATGGCCACCCCCATTTTCCAAATGTGGATAGTGGGTGCCAAGAGAGGACCGCTAGCCCCTAGCCCAGTGCAGGGGTAGCTGGTAGGGGCTGGGCTCAAACCCAGGTTGGCCCAATCTTGACGTCACAGCTCCTACCCACACCTGGAAACAGCTACATGCTAAACTGCATCAAACTCACCCTCTTCCTGCACACCACCCGGCGGGCCTGGAAGCCCCAGTGAGTCCTTTAGAGGCTTCCCTCTGAATATCCTGGAAAACTCATATTTCAGGAAAATCTTGGGCAAAGAAGAGCAGGCTCAGGAAACATAGGTGTCTGGGGGAAGGGAGCCTAACTGGGTGGATGGAGTTCCCTGAGATGTTGCAGTGAAAAGCAAAAGAAGGGAACTTCTCTGGTGGTCCAGTGATTAAAAATCTGCCTGCAAATGCAGGAGTCATGAGTTCAATCCCTGATCTGGGAAGATCCCATGTGCCATGGGGCAACTAAACCCATGCCCTACAACTACTGAGCTTGCACTCTAAAGCCTGTGAGCTCCAACTACTGAGGCCTATGTGCCCTAGAGCCCATCCTCTGAAACAAGAGAAGCCACCACGATGAGACCACACACTGCAACTAGAGAGTAGCCCCCAGCTCGCCGCAACTAGAGAAGGTTCACACGCCACAACAAAGGCCCAGTGCAGCCAGAACACAAACCAACTAGGGCATTGGACCCAGAGGCTCCTCTACATGGACCACATATTGGGGACAATTTCTTCTCCCCAGTAAAACCAGATGGTATCATATAGCAGGTTGTTATCATTCTAGAATAAATCCAAAGATTTCACTGTGGTCCGTGGGGTCCCACCTCCTCCTGCCCAACTCTCTTTCATGCCTGCATGCTCAATCAGCCACACTGTCCTCCTTACTGTCACCAGACATGCTCCTCTTCAGTCCTGCCTCAGGGCCTTTGCACCTGCTGTTCTCCAGACCTGAAATGTTGTTCCCTGCATTCTTCCCATAGCCACTAGTAGCAGCCAAGCCAAGCTGTACTGGGGGAATCTTTGAGGCCTCAAAGCCAGACACCACCAGATCTTCAGGGGAAAGGCAGGAGGCCAGCACACAAGGGGCAGGGGCCCCACTGGCTCTCACCAGACACCAGGGGAAAGAAGCTGGCCCTGGAATCTCAAGTCCCAGCACCTCTGCTTCTCGAGCGCAACTGAGGGAAAGCCCCTCAGAGGCATCCTCTCCCTGTCCTTGTTGAGGAGGAAACTGAGGCCCGGAGGTGTTTCCCAGAGTCATTCACTGGTGCTAGGACTCCCACTCTGAAGGTAGGGGTTTTCCCTTCACTGCGCACCTTCAGAAGGCCAGGTTCACTCTGGTTCATGAGAGAGGCAGAGGGAGGAGGCAAACCTCAACACCCCATCCTCCACCCATTTTAATTCTGCTTTCAGAAGAGAGAGAGGGTGGGGGCAGGGTTACATTTATGGCCACACGTGGGCTCTGTGAATAAACAGACATGCCTTCCAGACCTACCTCAGGGCCTTTGCACTTGCCTTTCACGCAGCTGGAAATGCTAGCCCGCTGCTCCTTGCCCTTCCAGGCCCTGTCCGTCCAGCTAACCTTACACACTCTCTGGGATGGAGGAATCAATGCCATCCTCTTGCTGGGCCACACTCAATGACTTCTTTCAAATGACTGGGCTCCTCCGGACCTGACTGCACGTTAGACAATGTTACCCAAACAGGGGGAGCTGGGGCTGGCAGGGCAGATGAACTCTTTGATGTGCCAGGGAGGTGAGCAGTGCACGGGGAGACGCAGAGAAGGGAGGAAAGTGCCTGAGGTCACACAGCAGGAAATCCAGAGTTTCTTGGAGTTCCGTCTCCCTGAATCCTTACCCAGCTTCCCCAAGGCTGAGACCCAGTGGCCATCCAGTCCTAGAAGGTTCTGCACCCCTGCCCCACCGGTCTCCTCCACAGATCCCTGAGCCTCTGCTGGGCTTCTCGGAGGACATAGCTGATTCAGCCTTCTGGGACCTCCATTTATCCTGCCTCCAATGTTAGGGCTCATGGATTGACCCACCTGGGAGGCAGAGGGATGGAAGGAGGTCCCACCTAGGGGGCTTTCAAGAGGGAGAAGGTGGATCTGGCTGGAACCCCCAGGAGGAGGCAGGGGTGAGTCAGGGATGCAGGACTGAAGGGCAGGGTGACCGCCAGCCTTGTGCCATGTCCCTCAAGCCCATTAACATGGTTCCTCCACCATAACCTTGGCCGGGAAGGCACCCCCCTTCTCTCTGAGGCCACACACCCTCCCCTACTCTTCTTTTGGTTCCCTTAGTATTTTTTACCCCAGAACCTGGAGGCTGGCTCTGACTGGGGGCTCCCTGGGTGGGACCTTGGCTGAGACCAACCATGAGAAGTAAACTCGCTATTCTAGGAGTCACACAGAGAATGGAGACAGGGACTCTGTCTGACAAAACCCTGCTTCAGGACTGAGTACCATATCCAGCCTCTGTCTCCTCCATTTCCTCATCTTCCTCCCGTCCATCTCTTGTTTTCTTTCTTTTTTCACTGTCATAACATACAAGACTCTTCAAAGTCCCTTGGACAGCAAGGAGATGAAACCAGTCAATCCTAAAGGAAATCAACCCTAAATATTCCTTGGAAGGACTGATGCTGCAGCTGAAGTACCACCTGATGTGAAGAGCTGACTCATTGGAAAAGACCGTGATGCTGGGAAAGATTGAGGGCAGGAGGAGAAGAGGGTAACAGAGGATGAGATGGTTGGATGGCATCACCAATTCAATGGACATGAGTTTGAGCAAACTCCAGGAGATGGTGAAGGACAGCAGTCCATGGGGTCACAAAGAGTCAAACATGACTAAGCAACTAAACAACAACAACAAAAATACACACAACAAAACTAACCCTTTTCTAAAGTTTTTTTTTTTTAATGTGGACCATGTTTAAAGTCTTTACTGAATTTGTTACAATACTCTGCGAGTGTGTGTGTGTCCACTCTCAAACCTGGGTCTCCTGCATTGCAGGCAGATTCTTTACCATCTGAGCCACCATGGAAGCCCTGTTACAATATCACTCCCATTTTATGTTTTGGTTTTATGGCTGCATGGCAGGTAGGATCTTAGCTCTCCATCCAGGGAGCAAACCTGCCCCCCGTGCATCAGAGGTCAAAGTCTTAACCACTGGCCCCCCAGGGAAGTCCCCAAATCAACCATTTTAACCAGTATTAAGTGTACATAGGTTCTGTGGCCTTAAGTACACTCACACTGTGGTTCAGCCATTATCACCATCCATCTTCAGAAATTTTTCATCTTCCCCAGCTGAAACTCTGGCCCCATTCAACACAAACTCCCCAGCTCCGACTCCAGGCCCTGGCACCCTTCACTCTACCTTCTATCTCTATGAATCTGACTACTTTAGGGAGCTCGTGTGAGTGGAGTCATACTGCATATGTCCTTTTATGGCTGGCCTAGTTCACTCAGCATCATGTCCTCGAGCTTCATTCATGTTATCACATATTTCAGAATTTCTTTCCTGTTTGAGGCTGAGTAATATTCCTTTGTGTGGATAGCCCACATTTGTTTATCTGTTCATCCATTGATGGACCCTGGGCTGCTCTCTCGTCTGACTGCTGTGGGTAAAGCTGCCATGAACATGCATGTGCACACATAGCCTTGAGACTCTGCTTTCAGTTCTTTGGTGATCGACCCAGAAGTGGAATCCTGGATCTCTTGTTTTCTTTTGAAAGCTTTATTCACCCCTTCTCGGAAACTCAGATGTGTTTTTCTTTTCTGAGCAGCTCGCCCAGGCCCAGCTGCAAATTTCTCAGAGTTCCCATCTCGCATCAACACCAGCTCACCACCGTCGGCTCCAACCAGTCACACTCTGCGCCTCGGTTTCCTCCTCTGTAAAATGGGGGCAACAGCAGAGGGGAGGGGAGCGCTGCCAGTGGCCTGGCTTTGGGGTCGTCCGGAAATGGGGTTTTCGCAGCAGCACAGGCTGTGCAGAGAGGCTGAGGCTCCCAGGGAGCTGGACCGGCCTGCGGGCGAGGTGCCACTCACACCCGGCACGCCCGTCCGCCTGCTCAGCCTACAAGATGCTCTGTGTGCAGCCAGGACCCGACCCTACCAGGCACAGAAGGCCCAGGACAGCCTTCTCGAGAGGGCACACAGACGCCTGGAGGCCAGGCCACGAGACCCTCCACCAGGCCAGGGCCTGAGCTAGGCCAACATCATCTGCCTGCACTCCGAAGCAGCAGAGGCCACTCAGCGGGATCGGCCAGCCAGACCTCCTGGGTCCCTTGGCCGCCCTGAGTCACAAGAGCTAGACACACAGGCCGAGTGCCTGCCGATGGCCCGTGCTTCCCAGGACCTGCTCTGTTTCAGCTTAGATCAACGTGAACAGAACGTGTTATTGACAAGCCTTTCTATTCTTCTCTCTCCTCTACCACTGTTTTGTTTTGTTTTCAATAGAGAGAGTCTGGAAACCAATTGGGCTTTCCTGATGGCTTAGTGGTAAAGAATCCGCCTGCAATGCAGGAGACATGGGTTCGATCCCTGGGTCGGGAAGATCCCCTGGGGGAGGAAATGGCAACCCACTCCAGTATTCTTGCCTGGGAAATGCTATGAACAAAGGAGTCTGGCAGGCTACAGTCCATGGGGTCGCAGAGTCAGACACGACTGAAGACGCAGGCGTGGAAACCAACAAGACTGAACAGACGTGTCTAGAACACTCCACCCAAAGGCGGCAGAATACACATGAACATTCCCCAGGATGGGCCACCAACCAACCTCAACAAATTGAAGAGGCTTGAGATAATACCAAGTATGTTCTCCGACCACAGTGGAATGAAATTAGAAACCCCAAACACGAGAAAGTTGGCAACCTTGGAAATACGTGGAAATGAAGTAACAATAGTACAGAGAGACCTGCTTTAAGACAAAGCCAGCAAATCCCAGAGGCGGGAGATTGGTTGCAGGGGCCTGAGCTCCAAGGCTAGGGGGAGGCAGGACGCGCATCCGGCTTTGCCAGGGGGCCTGTGTGGACCTGGGGCTCATCTGCAGATCTGGGGGTGGGGGTGGGACCTGTGAAGTCTCTGGTGTCCCCAGGGGATTTCTTGTGGTTCCCAAGGGGTTGTGGCTTACAGAATGGGAGCCTGTCCTGATGCACTTGAGTGACCCCAAACCCCCAAGGGCAGCTCCTGGTGGTTCCAGTGGGGTTCAGTGGGGGTTGCTTCTGAGAGTGTCCCCCAGCCGTCCAGACATGCTTCTCCCTTGCTTATTGAGAACATGTTGAAAACACTCTCCATTCCGGTCTTTAACGGTCAGCAGTCTCTCTCCTCTGAACCGCTGCTTCTTCCATGTCGCCCTTCACCTTTCATCTTAATCTCTGTCTCCCCACCACTCTGACTCATCCTGGCTCCTCCCCAACCTCACATCATTGCAGAGACTGTTCCTTATACCCCAAAGCCCTTTCCACGCATCCATGGGAAACCTTAATCCATCCTTCAAGGCCTAGCTCAAGCATCACCTCCTCCAGGAAGTCTGCCCCAATTCCCCCAGCCAAACCTTTTCTTCCCACCATGCAGGCCTGACCTCACTGGGGTGGAGACACCTGCATGGGTACCTGGCACCCTCACCCAGTGAGGCCTGAGCAGCCAGGAGTGAGGGCTGCTACCTACTTGGTGGGGGGCAGTTGAGGAGTCAGTACCCATGAGTGGGCCTAGCACTTGTGTTCCCAGGTCCTCATATGCAACCAAACTCCAAATTCAGGCCTTCCTAGGATGATAGGATTTCTGATCGACTCCAGGAGTCTGTGCTAATGCTAATGTGGGGTTGTGTGCAGCAGGCAGTGTAGACAGGACTTGGAGTCTGGTGGCCCAGGTCACCCCAGCTGACACTGGTCTTCTGGCTGTGGCCCCAGGCAACTGCTCAGTCTCTGGGAGTGAGAGCTTCCATCTGGGCTGGTCAGAAAAGTTAATCAAAGTCAGGTTCCTTCCCACACACTATGGGAGCTCAACCTCCGCTCTTTCCTCCGCCTCCATTCCTCCAGGAGAAGTTGAATCTCATCTGGGGGGCTCAGGCAGGGCCCAGAAGTTGACATCTGTGCCGCGCTCTGGGGATCGGCTCAGCCATACTTTGAGATGTGCGGCTGTAAACTGTCACAGTCATTCAGGAAATAGTTCTGCACCCGCCGAGTGTCAGATGCTGTTCACTGTTCGTGAGGTTGCTTTCTGGCCTTCTCCAGTACATTCTGATTGCCCTCCACCTCCAACACACCTGATTTCAACCTTGACCCCGAGTTGGCCTTTTGGGGACTGTCCCAAGACCGAAAGACACACTCCTTGGCTCACCCCCCGCTGTCTGTGGCCTTGGGGGTTCTATGATATTTCAAAGCGAGGAGAGAAACAAGGATCAGGAGTCCAGCCAGCCCCATTTTTCACTTGGCTTTAAAATATGCCCAGAGGCGCCAATCCCAGCTTTCGGGAGCAGAATTCTCCACATTCCCAGTGTGTTTCCGTTGAACCCCAAACCTCAAATACATCCTGATGTCTCATTTTCTCAGTGCACCCCGGGGTGACTTAGGCCAGCTCACTGGGGGCTCGTCAGTTCATTTTGAGTCAACCCGAGGTTTGTCAAAGGAAGGGTTTCTCATCTCAGAAGTTGGCGCCTGTTCCATCAAGCACGGCTGGTTCTCACCAACCCTCTGCCTGCATCTGTGCTGTTCATCTCAGGAGCCTGTGGCTGGCTTGGCACTGCCTGCTAAAATCTGAGCCCCTGCTGACTCAAAGGGGCAGCCCCAGCAGCCGGGCAGGGGCTTGTGGACATTGGCCAGGCGTGAGCCGAGCTCCTGGGTTCACTGTGGTTAATCTGTGACTCCCAGGACACCCTTTCCTCCACTGTCAAAAGAGGGAACTTAGCATGTTTCTTGGTGGCTGCTGCCCAATGGCTGGGGTCTGTGCTATGCCTGGCACACAGTAGGTGCTCAATGAGGAACTTGTTACTAAGTGCGAAGTGAAACTGTTAGTCGTTCAGTCACGTCCGACTCTTTGCCACCCCATGGACTGAAGCCCACAAGGCTCCTCTGTCCATGGAATTCTCCAGGCAAGAATACTGGAGTGGATAGCCATTCCCTTCTGCAGGGATCTTCCTGACCCAGGGATTGAACCTGAGTCTCCTACTTTGCAAGCAGATTGTTTGCCATCTATGCCACCAGGGAAGCCCTCATTATTAAGAGAGAGACAGGGAAATCTCTGGTGGTCCAGTGGTTAGGATTCTGCATTTTCACGGCTGAGGGCCCCAGTTCGATCCCTGGTCGGAGAACTAAGATCCTGCAAGATGCATGGTGCAACCAAAACAAAAAAGAGAGAGAGAGAGAGAGACATAAACACACAGTGGAACTTCAAAGTAACAAGCCATCTCTTGCTGCTTAATCCTGCTGGGCCCTGGGAGGTGGGACTGGAAGTGAGGGGACTGCCACGTCTCAGGACAGACCTGACGCCATTGACGACTGTCGGCCTCCGAGCTGACTTCTGCACGAGAAAGTTAGGAGGCCAGTGGAGATGCACAAGGAGAGCGTCAGTTGGGTGACCTCGCGCTCCAGGGTCAGCACGTATCTCAAGGATGTCTTTTTGAGTGGGAGGGGCTCCTGCGCGATTTTTGCCTGGAAGAAAAGTTCTGGCAGTTATTTTTATTACTGATGTTGCTGTTGTTGGCTTCTCTGTTTAAGAAACAACTGGGATGTTCACGGGCTTCCCTGATGGCTCAGGTGGTGAAGAACCCGCTTGCAATGCAGGAGACCCAGGTTCGATCCCTGGGTTGGGAAGAGCCCTTGGAGGAGGGCATGGCAACCTACTCCACCATTGCCACAGCATTCATAATAGCCAAAAAGTAGGAGGAAGCCAAGTGGCCATCAAATAATGAGTAAATAGGGAACTTCCCTGATGGCTCAGCAGCAAAGAATCTGCCTTCAGTGTAGGAGATGCAGCCAATCTCCAGCTCAGGAAGATCCCCTGAGCCAGGAAGGAAGGAAGCCTGAGAAGAAAATGGCAACCCACTGCAGTATGCTTGCCTGGGAAACCCCATGGACAGAGGAGCCTGGTGGGCTACAATCCATGGGATCCTAAGAGTCAGAGACGACTTGGTGACTAAACCAGTGGGGGTCCAGTGGTTAAGACTTTGTGCGTTCAATGCAAGGGGCATGGGTTTAATCCCTGATTGGGGAACTGAGATCTCTCATGCCACATAGCACAGCCAAGAAATTCTTTTTTTTTTTTCTTTTTTTCCATTTATTTTTATTCGTTGGAGGCTAATTACAAAGAAATTCTTTTTAAAAAGGAGAAACAAACAAAATGTGGCCCATCCACAAAATGGAATATTACTCAGCCATGAGAAGGAAGAGCAGATACATGCTCTAACATGGATGAAACTCAAAGACATCAGGCTGAGAGGGAGAAGCCAGAAAAGAAAGGCCACCTAATACATGATCCCATGTATCCAAAATGTCCGGAACAGGCGAATCCATGGAGTTGGAAAGTAGATTAGTGGTTGTCAGGGGCTGGGGAAGGGAAGTGGGGAGTGAGTGCTCATGGAGACAGGTTTTCTTGTGGAGGATGACAGAAATGTTCTGGAACTAGAAGTGGTGGCTGTGCAGCATGGTGAACATACTAAATGCCACTGAATTATACATTTTAAATGATTAATTTTACTTTATGTGGATCTCACCTGGATAAAAACAAAACAATTTTTAAAAGGAAACAGTTGGGGATAGAGACTTCAGTTGTAAAATGTTGCTGTTTTGAATGAAATTCTTTTCATGAGTGGAAATATAAAATAAAATTTCATCAAGGTATGCACAGATAACAAAATACGGTACATACACACGGGGGCAAACAGTGTGCACAATGTACATACATCTACATGATGGAATATTATTCAGCCTTAAAAAGGACATTCTGACACACACCACGACGTGGATGAACCCTGAGGACGTTCTGTTGAGCAGGATAAGCCGATCAGAGAAGGACAAATACTGCACGATTCCATTTATATGAGGTCCCCAGAGGAGTCACCACCAGAAAGCACAAGAATGGGTGCCAGGGGCTGAGGGAGGGGCGTGGGAAGTTAGTGTTCAACGGGGACAGTTTCAGTTGGGGAAGATGAAAAAACTGTGGCAATGGTTGAACAACAATGCAAAGGTATTTAATGCCACTAAACTGTACACTTGGAATTGGCTAAGATGGTGAGTTTTAAGTTATGTGTATTTTACCACAACTTAATACATAAGCAAATAGGTAGGGCAATCAGAGTCATAACACAGAACTGACCTGTAGCCTCTTGGTCCCACAAACAGCAATTTTGCATCTCCTTTGCTAACAGTATTACCTTAGCCACAGACACACAGAAAGCATGAAAGTTCAAACCCTCTTTTCTATTTTCATTAGGTAATTCTATATAGAATTCTAATTCATTGTAGAATCAGCTAATGGCTACAGTCCATGGGGTCGTAAAGAGTCGGACATAACTGAAGCAACTCAGCATGCATGCACACCAAGGCTCCTAGGAGAAAGTTACAGATGACAAACAGTAGGAAAGGGTGTCCAGGACTCAGGGCTTGAACAGACTAATCCCAGCCTCTTGGGTAACAGGAGGAAGGTGATTTGGTGAGAACAGGGTCTGCTGTCATTTAACCAACTCCAAGTGGGAGGAATTTTCTAGATCCAGTGTCACAGGCCCCACAGGCCCTCGGTGAAGGCAGGACCTAGACAAGAGTAGCTCCCTGAGTCTCACTGGCTGACTTCAGCCCTTCAGATGCCTTGCAAAATCTCCCATCTGTCCAGGGTCTCTGCAGCCCCCAAGAAAGTACACAAGCCCAGGGGACCCCTCAGTCTGTTTTGCGGGGAGTCATCAGCCCATGACTGATGGAAAGCGCCTGCTTGTTTGCTCAGCCACGCTTCCGGAGGATTTTAGTTCAGGGAATACACGTGGCAATGACCTAGGGTTTGGGGTACAGTGTCAGCAAGACAATGTGTGCAAAAACAGGGTTCAAAGGGGCTGGTGTGGATGTGAGAGAGGCAGTCAGAGACAGAGAAAAAGAATTGCTGGAAAACAAAAAGAGACTCACAGACTTAGAGAACTTAGGCTTGCTGGGGGGAAGGATTAGGCAAGGGACAGTTAGGGAGTTTGGAACTGACATGTACACACTGCTATAGCTAAAATGGGTAACCAACAAGGTCCTATAGCACATGGAACTCTGCTCAACGTTATATGACAGCTTGGATGGGAAGGGAAGTTGAGGGAGAACAGATACAGGAATGTGTGGCTGAATCCCTTCACCGTTCACCTGAAACTACCGTAATGTAATCAGCTACACCTCAGTACAAAAGTATAAAAAAAATTGCTGGAAATGTGACAAATGCCCTGAAGACAAACTATCCTCCAAAATGCCACATGCAGGGACTTCTCCCGAGCCAGGACACAGGTGTGGGGAACAGAGATAATGCGGTCATGGGTGACATATCCTATGTCTGAAGGGAGTCCCCCCTTCCACCCTCCCAGCTGCAAATCAGGTTCCTGTCACTTCCTCCATCCAATGAACCACCTTCCTTGGCCCAGTCAATGCTTGAGAGAGAGAGGGCAACTGGGAAAAGCTTACAACTCAAGAAAGTGGGATGAGGAATGGAAAATGGGAGAATTCTCTCCCCATGTTGTTCTTGTTCAGCCACTAAGTCATGTCCTCCCTATCCCTCACTACACCCTGGAGCCCGCTCAAACTCATGCGAGTCAGTGACGCCATCCAACCATCTTGTCCTCTGTTGTCCCCTTGTCCTTCCGCCTTCAGTCTTGGCAGGTCTCTTTCTTTCCTGGGAGGGCCAGGCAGGGGAGGTGAAGTAAGCCTTGTAGATCAGAGAACTGTGACACAGGAGAAAGGACAACAGCTCCGTGGCCTCAAACAAGTGTCCTAAGAGAACTGGTCCTCGGGAAGGCTGAGCATCCCTGGAATTCTTCCGGGGCTGGAAGTGATCTGCTCTGTGGGAACGTCTCAGTCAAGGGCTCATGCCAGGGCTCATGCATTCTAACTACCCAGGTTTACGTGCAGGAGCTTTCTACACGTGAATGCTAAGCCATTTCCAGTAAAGTCTCATCATCAGCTATAAATATAACCACGGTTGAAGTGGTGACAAGCACATAATAGAGTCCTATGGTGCCACAGATGGGCCATGGCATCTGGTCCCCCTTGAGTGGAAAGTCCCCTGGCCAAGCCTCCGGGTTAATGGTACCATCTTGGTTTCTGATAAGACTGCCATTTTCCTGATAATGGACTTGGTACGTACAGGGTGTTCAGTACACTTGAGCCCCCTTCTCTCCCAGGACCACAGAATCATACAGAAAGTTAACAGCAGGGCTGGGTTTCCTGTCTTCTTCAACCCTAAATAATTTCTTTTAGAACAAGACTCCTGTAATAAGGTATAATAGATTAGCTTATTTTTCATATGGACAGAGTTACCTCTCAGCCTGTTCCTGGGTAGTAGAACTCGGATACGTACACCCTACTCTCAAAATGCAAAGCAATCACTATCGAAGCAGCCACAGCTTTAATAATAACCATGTGAATCAGTAATAACAAAACCCGCTACTACTGGCTGGGGGGAGGGGGAAATCGGGAGCTGTTGTTCCATGGGTATAGAGTTTCAGTTTTGCAAGATGAAAAAGTTCTAGAGAGTTATTGCACAACAAAGTGGATGTACATAACACTATTGAACTGTACACTTGAAAGTGGTTGAGATGGTAAATTGCATGTTACATGTTTTTTTTCCAAACCACAGTTAGTAATAGAAAATAAAAAACACAACAACTACTACCGTTCTGACTACCTTGAGCATCTAGAAGCTTCTGGATTCTCACTAAGCCTGTGGATTCTGCTGTGGATTCTCACAACAGCCCTGAGAGGTAGACGTTATTATCGCCACTTTACACCCATGAGGAAAAAGGACTGCAGAGGTAAAACTGGCTTTCCAGGCTCATCCCACAACCAAGAGGGGAGCTGGATTTACACCAAGTCAGTCTGACTCCAAGGCTGTGTCCTCTCCAACACACCCATGGCCTCTGCATAGCTTCATGTCTTCCGTGGTTTCCCTCAAAGAAGAGAAATCATGGGACTCTTATCCTAGGATCTAGAACCGGAAAGGAATCAGAGTTCTGGTCTACCACGTTGTTCTCTTAGACCCAGGATCCCCACTTCCTTTAAAAAGTATGTTTACTGTGGAACAATGGCTACATCTTGTCTTGGGTCTTTTTTTGGCTCTTGGATTGGAAACTCTGCCCTTTGTCTTCAGTACAAAGAAACAGTATTCATAGCAGACCACTATCTCAAGAGTCCTTATGCTTCTGGTCTTTGGGAAGGCCTCTCTCTCCCCTTGGCTGAAGTTAGTGTAGAAGAAAAACTGCTGGCAATTCAGTATTGTTCACTTATTAAACTAGCATTTCTTATACTAGTTTTTTAAAGCTTATAAGATATATACACTTTATTAATATATTTATATCAATATATTATTGCTATTGATATATTACTGATTTACATTACTTACATACTGTATTACACTATATGATATTACACTATATCATATGAAACACATGTTACTTTTTAAATTTTTATTTATTTGACTGTGTCAGGTCTTAGCTGTGGCACACAGGCTCCAGAGTACTGGACTCAGCGGTTGTGGTGCTTAGTTGCCCTGCAGCATATGGGATCTTAATTCCCCGACCAGGGATAGAATTTGCATTCCCTGCATTGCAAGTTGGATTCTTTAAAAAGGAACGCATTTGAGTCAGTGCGAATGAGGTGAATGCACCTAGCGCCTACTATACAGAGTGAAGTAAGTCAGAAAGAGAAAAACAAATGTCTTATATTTACACATATGTATGGGATCTAGAGAGATGGTACTGATGAGCCTATCCGCAGAGCAGCAATAGGAACAGACACAGAGAAGAGACCTGTGGACACAATAGGGGAAGGAGAGAGCGGGACAAACCAAAAGCGCAACATTGAAACCTACACACCACCACATGCAAAAGAGACAGCCAGTGGGAATTTGCTGTTTGATGTAGGGAGCTCAAACCTAGGGAGGTCGAGGTGGTGATATGTGACCACCTAGAGGGGTGGGATGGGGTGAGAGATGGGAGGGAGGTTCCAGAGGGAGGGAACATATATATACACCTATGGCTGATTCATGTTGATGTATGGCAGAAACTAACACAATTTCGTAAACCAATTATCTTCCAATTAAAATAAATAAGTAAATAAGAAAAAAATTAAAAGACGGATTCTTAACCCCTGGACCACCAGGGAAGTCCCTAGTGTTATTTAAATTAATATTTCCCCCTTAGCTATCAAATCATTATCAAGAGTGGGCAAAATATTTTTAGATTTTTTACATTCCCATCAGCAGTGTATGGAATTTCTGGTTGTTTTACATTCTCGTCAATGTTTAACACTGTCAGTCTTTTTTATCTGACCACCTATATAGCACATGGCTTTAGTTTGTATTTCCTAAATCACTATCCTTGGTGAGCACTTAAGCTTGTTTGCCGTTTGCACATCTTCCTTTGTGAAAGGTCTTTTTTTTAAGTCTTTGACCCTTTTTTTTAATGAGTTGTTTGTAGGAGTGGTATATATATTCTGAATACATTTTTTTTTGGTCAGATATGGGCATTGCAAATGTTTTATTTTAGTCAGTTACCTGTTTATTTTTAATAACACCTTTGGTGGGATATTTTTAAAAACTTTATGCATGGAAAATATTTTATTTATTTTTATTCAGAAAATTTTTTGAAATATATTTGACATTTAACACTGGGTCAATTTAAGGTGTATAGCATGCTGATTTTATACATTTCTATATATTTTTCACTAAACTTTCTGTTTTGTATTGGAGTATAGTCAATTGGGGCTTCCCTAGTGGCTCAGAGGGTAAAGCATTTGCCTGCAATGCGGGAGACCTGGGTTCGATCCCTGGGTTGGGAAGATCCCCTGGAGAAGGAAATGGCAACCCACTCCAGTATTCCTGCCTGGAGAATGCCATGGATGGAGGAGCCTGGCAGGCTACAGTCCACGGGGTCGCAAAGAGTTGGAAACGACTGAGCGACTTCACTTCACTTCATAGTCAATTAACAATGTTGTGATAGTTTCAGGTGGACAGCAAGTGACACATTTCTCTATTGTAATATGATTGCCATGGTAGCAATTAGCACCTCTATCTATCATATTACATAATGATCATTTATTTTGAGTGGTGGGAATAATCAAGTTCCAGTCTCTTAGCAAGTTTGATGATTATAATGCAATATGGTTGTCTACATGTGGACAAAACATCTTCAACAAAGATGAGGCTGGCAGGATGACATCCACTCCATTTTCTCCTTATACATGACCTGAGATCCTAAAGTATGTGCCTTTTTAGAGATCTGAACAATCATCTTAAGGACCCTGTAGCTAGAAAGTCTTCATTAGTTGCATAGTCCAAACTCCTCAGCCAAATGAGGAGACTGAGGCTGGGGGACCAAGGTCACGAAGCAGAGACCACACATCACGGCCATCAGAAAGCAAATCAAAGTGAGATATTTAAAGACCCGCTAAAGACAAACACAACTGCAACCATGCAAGCCCACATCACGTAATTTCTTTGGAATACGCTCGTGATAAGATCACATTTCCATTTCCCTCTATGTTTTTCCGACAACAGCTCATGATACAATTTGTACAGCTCCTGGTAACTTTTACCGGGGAAAATTTTGGGGAAAAAAAAGGACCATGTTTCAAAGGCACCAGATCTGATAAAGAGGCAGAAATATTTACTCCATTATTTCAAGAGGCAGGTTCTTTGTTGCTCAGATACTTCCTGTTTTAAAAATAGCTTTCCACCACTGTTCCAGGACTAGAATGTCCTTTCAAATGAACTTGGCTTTGAAGATGTGATTTCATGTCATTGGAGCAAGTGTGTAGATAACCAATCATCCTTTGATAAAATGCTGCTCAGACCAGCTACCCTGGACCCTTGGGTTCCGGTCAGACCATAGCTGGAGCTGGGTTGCTGGACCATGAAGGGGTTGGGAACCAGTTGCCATGGGTGGGAGCCTGGGGGGAGGGCACATCAGCCCCTAAGCACTCCCAAGCACCAGGGTGGTAAATTGATGATGCTGCAGAATCACGAGCTGCCGCCCATCTGACAGATGTGACTGATAAAAGGAAGGTGTCAGTCTTGATTTAGGACCATGCCTGCCGGTTACGAGAGAAGGTCCCACAGGTCTTAGCTGCGTGCACTTGACCATGGAAGGGTGAAGTGATGTCATCACTGAACGGCTTTAAAGCATGTTTGCAGAGAGAGGGAGAGAAAGCAAGGGGTGGGTGAAGAGAAAGTGGCAAAATCCAGAGAGTGAGGCTAGGTGAAGGGAGTTTATTGTACTCTTCTCACTATTATGTTTGGAGAGTTTTCACAACACAGTTTTTCAAACTGGATATTCTTTGTTTTTCAGGAAAGGGTGTGAGTGTTCTCTGCCAAGGAAGAGGCTGAGCGAGAACCCACGGAGTGTGAGTGGATTGGTGGATTTGAAGCTGGCTATTTACACAGCAGTTTCCCAGATGGTGCAGGGGTAAAGAATCTGCCTGCTGATGCAGGAGATGCAGGTTCAATCCCTGGGTGGGGAAGATCCCCTGGAGGAGGGCATGGCAACACGCCCTAGTATTCTTGCTCGGAAAATTCCATGGACAGAGGAGCCTGGCGGGCTACAGTCACAGTTGGACACAACTAAGCATGCACACACATGCAAATTTAGACATCAGGGGTGTGTGTGTGCATGTGTGTGTACCTGGGGAAGAAGGAACAGGGTTTAAAACTGGTTAAGGGGGGTCCCTTAACACCCCACTAACACCAAAAGACAGATCATCCAGACAGAAAAATAAGGAAACACCAGCCTGAAATGACACATTTCAGTTCAGTTCAGTTGTTCTGTTGTGTCCGACTCTTTGTGACTCCATGGACTGCAGCACACCAGGCTTCCCGGTCCATCATCAACTTGCAGAGTTTACTCAAAATCACGTCCATCAAGTCGGTGATGCCATCCAGCCATCTCATCCTCTGTCTTCCCTTTCTCCCACCTTCAATCTTTCCCAGCATCAGGGTCTTTTCAAATGAGTCAGTTCTTCCCATCAGGTGGCCAAAGTAATGGAGTTTCAGCTTCAACATCAGTCCTTCCAATGAACACCCAGGACTGATTTCCTTTAAGATGGACTGGCTGGATCTCCTTGCAGTCCAAGGGACTCTCAAGAGTCTTCTCCAACACCACAGTTCAAAAGCATCAATTCTTTGGCACTCAGCTTTCTTCACAGTCCAACTCTCACATCCATACATGACTACCGGGAAAACCATAGCTTTGACTAGATGGACCTTTATTGGCAAAGTAATGTCTCTGCTCTTTAATATGCTGTCTAGATTGGTCATAACTCTTCTTCCAAGGAGCAAGTGTCTTCTAATTTCATGGCTGTAGTCACCATCTGCAGTGATTTTGGAGCCCCCCAAAATAAAGGCTCTCACTATTTCCATTGATTCTCCATCTATTTGCCATGAAGTGATCGGACCAGATGCCATGATCTTAGTTTTCTGAATGTTGGGTTTTAAGCCAACTTTTTCACTCTCCTCTTTCACTTTCATCAAGAGACTCTTCAGTTCTTCTTCACTTTCTGCCATAAGGGTGGTGTCATCTGAGATTATTGATATATCTCCCAGCAATCTTGATTCCAGCTTGTGCTTCCTCCAGCCCAGTGTTTCTCATGATGTACTCTGTATATAAGTTAAATAAGCAGGGTGACAATATACAGCCTTGACATATTCCTTTCCTGATTTGGAACCAGTCTGTTATTCCATATCCAGTTCTAACTGTTGCTTCCTGACCTGCATACAGATTTCTCAGGAGTAAGGTCAGGTGGCCTGGTATTCCCATCTCTTTAAGATTTTTACACAGTTTATTGTGATCCACAGAGTCAAAGGCTTGTGGTATAGTCAATAAAGCAGAAGGTGACATTTTTCTGGAACTCTCTTGCTTTTTTGATGATCCAACAGATGTTGGCAATTTGCTCTCTGGTTCCTCTGCCTTTTCTAAATCCAGCTTGAACATCTGGAAGTTCATGGTTCACATACTGTTGAAGCCTGACTTGGAGAATTTTGAGAATTTGAGAAATTTGAGAATTTGGAGAATATTACTTTGCTAGTGTGTGAAATGAGTGCAATTGTGCAGTAGTTTGAACATTCTTTGGCATTGCCTTTCTTTGGGATTGGAATGGAAACTGATCCTTTCCAGTCCTGTGGCCACTGCTGAGGCAAAAATAAGGAAACACCAGCCTGAAATGACACATTAGACCAGAGAGATTTACAGGAAGTCACCTACATATGAACAAGTCATTCTGAGAGCATGTTTGTAAGTCTAATTAGTTCAAAGTTAGCCTAGGTAACCAACGAATACAATCAGCTGTACCATACTGTACTGTATTAGGCTTAGGATATTTTTCACACAAACAGTACGTAAAAGACAAACACAAAAAAATAAACAGTTTTAACCTTACAGTACAGTACCACGGCTGACACAGAGGGGCTGGCATCGAGTGAACAGGCAGGAAGAGTCACTGGCTGGAAGAGGGAGAGGAGGTGAGATGATGGAGCTGGAGGATCGTCAGCAACAGGAGTCGGAGGGCAAGCTGCGGTTTCCCCCATGCCTGTGATTTCACTCACTCACGTCAATGGCACAGATTCTGGCCTTGAAGTAAAGGTACCGGCTTCCCTGGTGGCTCAGGTGGTAAAGAACCTGCCTGCAATGCGGGAGACACAGGAGACAGAGTTTGATCCCTGGGTTGGGAAGATCCCTTGGAGAAGGAATGGCAACCCACTCTCATATTCTTGCCCAGGGAATTCTATGACAGAAGAAGCTGCTGGGCTCCAGTCCATGGGGTCACGAAGAGTCAGAAACGACTGAGTGACTAACACTTTCACCTTCACTACTGTACTCTACACAGTACTGTGAAGTACACAGAGGCACAACCATCTGTAGAGAAGGCACACACGTGACAACGGACACCAGACCCGTGAACTAACTTACACGACTGGACATGTGAGCACACGTTTGCATTGTTTAAAAGTTCACAACTCGAAGTGTCCTAGGTAAGGGACCTTGAGTTTTGAGGAGTGGTCAGCTGTGAGCAAGGGCTTCCTCAGTGGCTCAGAGGGAAAGAATCCGCCTGCAATGCAGGAGCCACAGGAGCCGTGGGTTTGATCCCTGGGTCGGGAAGATCCCCTGGAGGAGGGAATGTCACCCCACTCCAGTTCTTCTTGCCTGGAGAGTCCCATGGACAGAGAAGCCTGGCAGGCTACAGTCCCTAGGGTTGCAAAGAGTCAGACACGACTGAAGTGACTTAGCACGCATGCACATGGGTCTGAGCACCTCTGGGAGAGGTGGCCCAGTCAGATCCCCCACCCCAAAGGATGTAATGGGATGAACAGCATGGGTTTTCAGATTTATTCTGATGGTTCTGCGGCAGGAAGAGAAAGCCTTATAAGGATTGCCTCCAGCCATGTTCTAGAAACTGCTTCCTCTTCTAGAGAGGATTAAGGCCACATCAGAGGTTAGGAAGCCTACCAACCTCCCAGCAGGTACCAGGTCCCAGACCCAGATCACCTTCCACGGACACAAAGCAATCTCTCCCCCTCCAGGACCTCAGGGAGATTTATTAAGACTTGCACTGTCCTGGTTGATCTCACTGCCCTAAATCTATTATTAAACACTAGCTTATGGTTCACTTTCAATCTCACAGAGCACCGCTCTGATACACGATGGTGTGACTGAACACCTGGGTCTGAAAAGCTGTGTTTCCAGCACAAACCTCTCAGACTTTCCTGGCAGCTCAGCGGTAAAGAATCCACCTGCCAATGCAGGGGACAGGGCTTCAATCCCTGGTCCAGGAAGATTCCACATGCTGTGAGCAGCTAAGCCTGGGCTCCACACCTGCTCAGCCCACGTGCCGCGACTACTGAAGCCTGTGCACCCCAGAGCCTCTTCAAGAGAAGTCACCACAGTGAGAAGTCTCTGCACCTCGATGACGAGCAGACCCCACTCGCTGCAACGAGAGAAAGCCCTTGCAGAAACGAAGACCCAGCACAGCCAAAAAATTAAAAACACCTGTCCCCAGGTGATGAAGGTCAACATCAATGGTAATGAATCCGGTTGATGACATGGACTCAATACGATGTGACAAGAAGGGCGTTTCACCCCAGAGGTCCTCCCCAAACTCGTCACCCCAGAGTAACCATGAGGAAAACATGCACACGTCTCAACAGGAGACCACATACAAGACAGCAGACCACTCCGCACAACCGTCGAGGTCGTCAAAATCAAGGAAAGTCTTGAGCAACTATCTCAGCCCAGAGGCACCTAGGGAGACACGACAACCAAATGTCATGTGAAATACTGGCATAGGAAAGGGGCATCAGGGTGCAAAACTGACATATGAGCCAGGTGTGTGTGCCCAGCTCTTTGCGACCCCATGGACTGTAGCCCACCAGGCTCCCCAGGCCATGGCATTTCCCAGGCACGAATACTGGAGTGGGCTGCCATGCCCTCTTCCAGGGATCTTCCCGACCCATGGATCAAACCCGCATCTCTGGTGTCTCCTGGATTGGCAGGCCGATTCTTTACACTAGTGCCACTTAGGAAGCCCCATGAATCGGGTGTAGACTTTAATTAATAATCACGTCCCAATACTGGGTTCCTTTGTTATAACAAACATACCAGCCTGAGGTAAGATGTTAAAAAGAAAGGAAGTCATGAGGGGCTTATGGGAACTCTTCCTCTTCTCTTTGTGATTTTTCTGCACATCTAAAACTGGTCTAAAAAATTAAGTTTCCTAAAGTGCAAAAACAAGCAAACAGATGCCTCTCTCAGAACGATTCCCTGGTTGGGCTAAAGCATCTGGGGTAGGAAGGGGGTTGTCAACAGCTGTCCAAGCTGAGGAAAGAAGGGGAGAAGACAGGGACTGGAGCCTAGAGACCCAGAACACGTTCTGAAAAGGAACTTCTCAAGAAAGGGCTTTTATGGGAATTCCCTGGGTGTCCTGTGGTGAGGACTCCACGCTTTCACTGCTGAGGGTGTGGGTTCAATCCCTTGTTGGGGAACTAAGATCCTGCAAGTTGTGAGCTTTGCGGAAAAACAAAAAGAGGGAGAGATAGAGAAGGGCTTCTAGGTAGCAGAGGGGCTCGGCCTGTGTGTGCCCTGCCATTTCCAGTAAAGGCTGCTTCTGACGTGGAACAGTCTGGGCCACGTTAGTCCTGGCAAGGGTGTCTCGCCCCCTTCCTGCCTAGTTTTAAGGTCAGGGCTTCTCTACTCCATTTCTCTGTGCTCAGGCTGCTCAGAGGCATGCGTTTGGACCATGTTCACCTGAGAGATGTCGGTCGGCCTGGGCCGTCTTGTCTCCCTGGGGACGAAAGAGGCCCAGCAGAAAGCAAACGTGTGACAGCCTCAGCTACTCTGGATGTCATCCCAACAGTGATGTCCATGCTTCTGGAAGGTTCTAGGGGTTTCTGGGGACTGCATGCTGGTGGAAGTCTCTCCCTGTGTGCCGATTCTGAATATGGGTGCCTGCTGAGGAGGCCCGCCCCACCGGCCTTGCCCCTCGCACAGACTGGACGGGGCTCCAGTGAACTGTACGGTGGGAATCTCATTTCAAATGGCAGCATGGTGACTGAGGGCTACCTGCCCTGGTTACAGGATAGGGAGGTCACCGCCCACCATTTCAGACGCACTCTGCAATCGGAGCTACAGGGCAACCTCTGAAAACTTCCCAAACTGGCTTTTTTCTGTGGCCTCTGCTCAAACACTTAGAAATTTTTTTTTCCCCCTTTAGCATGTGGGACCTTAGGTCCTCGACCAGGGATTGAACCCATGCCTCTGCACAGGCAGCATGGAGTCTTAATCCCTGGACTGCAGGGAAATCCTGCAGTCCATCATGTGTGGACCTTCATGCAAGGAAAACAACAGGTAAGTGGGAAAAAAAAAAGGATTCTTCTGTTTTGTATTAAAATATTTTATATTAATCATTCAAACTTAATTTTTATACAATGAATGCATACATCACCGGGGTGTCTGTCTGGTAGGGGAGTCAGGGAGGCATCGGCTGGGTGTGCCCGGGTGTGAGCAGCGGGTGAGGGTAAGGAGACAGGCGCTTCCTTTGCTCGCCCCATGCTCTGCCTGCCAGTTCCAGGAGGGAGGCGGGGGTGTCACAGCGAACAGGTGGGTCCTCGGCCTCTCCTCGGGCCTCCCTCTGCTGGGGTGAACCGTGTCTCCTCTTCCTGGGTGAGGCATCCAGTGCCCAGGGCTCTCTGACCAGCAAGTCCTTGACGTAACAGTGGCTGTGACTCGGGGACCACCAAGAGCGAGTGTGTGTGTATATGTAGGGATTTCCACGTCCTCTCCTGCCGCATGCCCGACCCCTGTCCATCCTGCCTCCGGGCACTTGAGAGTGGGGCCGCACCTAGGCAGCAGGCATGTCGGCCTTGCTGAGTGCAATGGCCAGCTCCAGGTCTTCCTGCTCCTGCCGCCGCAGTCTCGCCAGCCTCTCCTGCTCCGCCTTCTCGCTCTCCCGCTTGGCCCATGCCAGCTGCTGCTCCTCATTGCCAAACTGCAAAGGAAAAACGGAGGGTGGGTTACACGGTCCCTGAAATGGTGCCTGCCTGCCAGCTGGCTGGGGCAGAGAGGATGTGGAGGTCTGCTGTGGGGGGATCGCGGGTGTGGGGAAACGCCAGGCTGGGATGTGTTGGGGGGGGTGCCTGGTGTGCGGGGGGTGAAAACCAGGAAAAGCCAGAAGCCGCCTCTTGGTTGGGGATGCAGAGGGGACGCACATGCCCCAGTCCTGACCCCCAGTCTGGAAGGTGGTTACATGCACTGAGACATGTGGGGCTGGGTCTGACCTTAACCTCCACCTCCACCTCAGAGAGAAACCAGACGCCCCATCCCTGCTGGGAGCTGAAGCAGGCGGAGGCCAGGCATCAGATTAGGGACATTAAGAGACTTCCAGGGACACCCCCCCGCCGCCCCTCCGGCCTGGAGGAGGCTTCACGGGGGGGGGGGGGGGGGGGAGACAGAGAAGCTCTACTGGGCCTCCTGTTGGGGGATGGCACGGTCATCTCGAAGTAGCTGGGGAGCAGAGTCAGCTGAACCCCAAGGAGATGGGACGCCGAACCCGCAGAGCCTGGGCCTCCATGACAGGCCATGATGCCTGGGCGAGAGGCGCTGGGGCTGGAGACTTCACACTCAAATAGATCTCCGAGTCTCCAACGTGTTCAGGGGCCTTGAGGCCAAACGAGATGACAGGGTCCTGAGATGCGGCAGCTCTGTCTCAGCCACGGTCCCAGAGGCTCTGGGAGATGCTAAGAGCCACTTTGTACTTGAACATTCACAGGAGCCCTCGGCAATCACGCGGTCATTTGGTCCAGTTTTTCATTCTTGGTGGTGGTGGGGGGGGAGGGTAGGGGTCCTTTTCCAAAAGGTGCAACTTTAAAAAAATTTTTTTTAAAACAAGGGAAGAAACCGTTTTGATCCCAAGATGATGGTTTACTCGCTAAGTCGTGTCCAACTCCTGTGACCCCTTGGAATGTAGCCTGCCAGGCTCCTCTGTCCATGGGATTCTCCAGGCAAGGATTACTGGAGTGGGTTGCCACTTCCTTCTCCCGAGATGGGTGATTTCAAACCATTCAAGCGATGGACTTACAGCTCTATGTAAAGGAAAGGCAGACGTCACACGCTCTCCCCCTGGCGGGAGTCCCCAGCCCCAGAGGTACCCCCGTCACTGTGCTCTGTCTCCAGGTGGGGTGCCTCCGGCACCGCTGACCCCCAGCAGAGCTGCAGCCCGTTTGGGCCCCTAGCCTGCCTGGGTCGGCATCTCTCCTCTATGTGGAGAAGTCAGCTGAACCCCAAGGATCTGGGACAGTGAACCCATGTGCCCCAGAAAGGAGCTAAGATTTTCCCAAGGACACTCCAGGGACAAGCAAAGTGGGGCAGTGGGACTGGCCGTTTGTCAATGTTTCATGACCTGACCACTAGTCTTGGGGTGATGGGGCCAGACAATGGGGACTGGGCAGGGGAGGGATGGCCTAGGGGAGCCTGGTTTGGAGCCAGGTGTGGGTGGCCCCGAGGAGGGGGAGGAGATGGGACAGCCCAGAAGGCCTCCTTCCACCTGTCTGGGGAGTCAGGCAGGGGCAGATGACGGTCAGTGTGAAGAGGAGCCACCCTCCAGGCACAAAGGTCAAGTCCTGGTTTCTTAGAGAAATGGCCCAGAAAAACACTCAGGGATCAGATGGGTCTCCAGCTTGGACTCTTGAAAGCCAGTCCCCGCCCCTCGTATTTCCACCACTGGCCACAGATAACTGCCCTCCCCTCCCCCACCTTTGGGGAATTTTCCAACACCTCTTCAGGAGAAAAACAAGGAAAGAACAACAAATGCCGATGGGAACGACTCCACGGTGCCGCTGACAGCGGTGGGAGGGGACAGGCAGCTGGGCGGACAGGGGACCTCGCCCTCGCCAGCCCGGAGGAGCGGGCGGGTAGCGGGGGGGCCAACGAGAAGCAGGCCTGCACCTCGGTGGGGCCTGCTCAGCCCGGCAACCTCCTGCTCCAGGAGTCTGTGAGTTCAAAGCAAACGTGCTGACGGGAACGTTCTAGATGCCTTCGGGGAGGACTCGTTGGAGGCGAGCTTAGGCTCCAGGATGCAGACTCACAGCGGGCACGCGGTCGGAGGCAGACTCAAGGCAGCGGCTTCTCTGTGGCTCCCTCCGCGTCTTGAATCAGCAGCGCATCCCCTCCGGGGCCTGGTGGCAGCCCGCGCCCAGGCCACGCCCTGGTCCTCGACCCGGATGTGTCAGGTGCGCCACGTGGCGGCCCGACTCTGGAACACCTGCGCGCGCAGGGCTGCTCGGCGAATGGCCAGCTCCGGTTCCTACTTCACTCATGATGACGAGGGGCCGAGGCGACCCAGCAGGTCGTGAGCACTCCGCCCCCTTGAGACACCTCACACAGCGGGGCCCTATAGACTCGGTGGGTTGATTTTGGCGGCCTCTCCGTGGAAATCTGAGGGTCAGAGCCCTCTGCACGTGAAGTAACAGCACCCTTCCTCCACGGGGATGGACAACGTGTGCGCCCCGCCTGCTGTCACCACGCGTGGGGACACTTCTCGCCGCTTCCCGTTAGCTCGCTCATCCTGCTGTTGAAAACGCATCCAACTCGTCTGACGAGGCAAAGCGCAACTTATCCCATCCGATATTTGCTCTTAATGCGGCCTTCCGAAAGAAAGCGCTGTTTGGCTCACCTAGAAATACGACTTCCTAATAAAACACATTTGCCTGAGACAGAAAAGGCTCGTTTTAAAAGAAACACCAGAGAGGCTTCCTGTGAGCCGCTACAAGCACAAGAAACCCATTGATGGAGACTCGGGGTCTGTAAATCAGAGGGTTCCAGAGAGGCAGCGCTGGGGCGCCAAGGGGGCGGGGGAGCGGGACTGGGTACTCCCGTGACACTGGCTTCCCTGACAGCCAACGCGGACCAGGCTGCTTCAGCATGGGTTCACAACACGTCCTGCCGGCATGCTTAGAACGTCTGATCTTAAGAGTCACGTTGCCAGGCTGCTGGGCACTCTGTGTCTCCCCCAGGAAGCTGAAGTACACAGACTCGAGGAACCAGCTTTGGCCTTCTTGGCACCTATCCCTCAGGTCCAGTGAACAAAGACACCATCAGGCAATGGACCAAGTCCCTGGACACCACAAACATGAAAGACACTCCCCAGAGGTGGGGCAGTTCTGTGTGACTGAGGGGACAACATGAATCAGCTAGGTGTCCCGCCTTCCCCCACTTCCCCGCATCGCAAGGGGCTGAACCTCCCAGTCAGCTGATTTCCCCCTGGGAAGACTGGGGTGTCTGAAGTGGGAAAGGTGATTTTAAACATAAGACAGCAGGGCTGCAGACTGAGTGCAAGTCTATCAGTCGTGTCCGACTCTTTGCGACCCCAGGGACTGTAGCCCGCCAGGCTCCTGTGTTCCTGGGATTCTCCAGGCAAGAATACTGGAGTGGGTTGCCATGCCCTCCTCCAGGGGATCTTCCCAACCCAGGGATCAAACCCAGGTCTCCTGTATTGCAGGCGGTTTCTATACCGCCAGAAAACTGGCAGAACCCAATTCCTTGCCTGGAACTGAGGGTGACTCAACCCCGCGGGTGTTTTAAAATAGGAAGTTAACAACTGTGCTGAAATGCCCAGAAATGATGAACTAAATGATAATTTGAAATTTGGGGGGTAAAAAAAAAACTGTTCCAAAAACCATCCATTGGGGGCAGGAGGGGGACTGTAAGAAATAAAACTGTGCATTTCAGAGAGAGAACAATCATTTCTTCAAACTGCTGTTCAAAATCCACTTACCCTTCCCCCCTACCCTAAACACAGTACCCGAGTCACACGTGAAATAGCTCAGTTTTTTTCCATCGGTGTTTCTTTTTTTTTTTTAACCAAAAAATAGAAGCAGTGCTATTCAAGAAACTGTAGATAAAGCAGGTTTTGTTTCTGGCTTTTATTTAACAATATCACCATTTGTATATATCCAGTGTGCACTGGCTGTCAACAAAACCAGGCCAACTGCAGTTGTAAAATATTTACAGGTTGCCAAGAGCCAGGAACGTGTCAGCATCTTGGGCAATTTCAATAAGCCACAGCCTAGCTGTGCATGAGCTGGATCTGACATGAATCAGGCGTGTGCTGGGCACAGGAACGGCGGTGCTTGCTTTAAGACAGACATTCTAGGAGCTGAAGCATCTATAAACAATACACCTCACACCTAACGAGGAAACAAGGTACTCTGTCAAACCGAGCGAAGAAAGCCTTCTTAAAAACAACATTAGGAGCGCAACAGACAGGGAAACTGTTTCTGGGAAGACAACGTCTGAAGCTCTCTGAGAACAAGACCTTTGGGTACTCATGAGGGTGCTGAAAGTACACTAACATGAAAGTCTTTTACAGCCTGGAATCTTTTTTTCAAACCGAGACACAGAGCCAGGCTTTCAAAATCCCCGGGTTAGCTTCTGAAAAGACATTTCACTCTGCTAAACGGCTTTCTGAGTTTTGGTTTTGTTTTTTTTTTTTTTCTCCCTGCACAAGGAAGGGGCTTCAGAGCGGCTGTTCTAGGTTGCATTTCAGTTTTCTCCATAGCTGATAAAAAGTTTTTTTTAAAACAAATCAAACTGCTTTCCCTTGGTGTGACCCGCCTGAATCCTTGCTGCCCTAAACTGGGACCGTGAGAACTCTCGCACAGAGACTTTTTTAGGACAGCAGCACCCAGATGTAACTTTAGCGATCTTGTTTTCGTACTTCAGAAGTGTTTGACGTGGTGGCTTCCCCCTCCTCCCAAAAAAATGAACGAACACAAAAGCCGCTGGGCAACAGAACTACTACAGAGAGTCTACCATGAAAGATAAAGAAACAGGCATTCTGGGCCATCCTGCCGGAAGGAAAAGGCATCCTCATCACAGAGTATCCAAACCAGTGCTCTCTTTTTCTTTTATTGAGAAACCATTTTTTTCTTACAGCAAGCAGCAGTACAGAATAAATAACACGGGTGATGGCGTGAGGTTCCGGGAGACTTGGGGCCAGGAGGAGCTTTGCCATTTGAAAGAGACAAATAATAATAATAATGATAACCCCAAGGAAGTTGCAAGCGGAGCAGGGGGGAGGAAGGGATGGCATGGAAGGCGGAGAACTCAACTTACAGAGGTGAAGTCTGCAAAGCCCAAAGAGGAGGCTTTAGAAGGTTTAGCTGAAGAGGAGGGAGCAAATGGATCTTTTCCACTAAACGGGTCCCCAAACCCCTTTTTAGTTTGGAACGGGTCACTGCTGTCGGCCCCAAGTGGCTGGAATGGATCAGGGGGTTCGGTAAAGTCTGCAGAACCAAGCTGGCTTACGGGTGTACTTTTACCTGGAAAATTTAGGAGAGAAAAAAAAAAGGAGAAAAAAAAAAAAGAAGAAGAAATTCAAGTTACTGACCAGGGACAGAACAAGGGTCCTGACTGAGGAGCCGGGCGCCAGCTCCCTGGGAAGCTCTATCCTTCCCTTGGAAAGAGCTGGAATGTGGCTTGTGGGACGGACTCCGGGGGGAATCGGCGTGGGTCTCCGCTTTCCTCTCCCTTTATCCCGGAGGCTTAATGGTTTTGTGGGCGGTCCTAGAAAACCACTTCAGATGACCCTTCTCCCCTCCCCATCCACCACAGCTAAAATTTACATCATCTTTAGAAAGCTCACATGCAGGCGTGTTTCAAAGTGATTCATTTTATCAGGGCAACACATTCACGATCACACTGAGTTTTTACAAAGTCATGGTCGAGCAGAAAAAGATCACTGTAAGAGCCCAACAATTAAAAAAAAAAAAAGGGTGGGGGATTACTTGCAACTAAACAGGAAGGATGGGGAATTAGTTTCACAACGTGATGTGGAGTTAGCCATGTTAGTGGTGAGGATCTGTGTGCAGCTCACCAGACAAACCCACTCAGCCATCCTGGGTTTAAATTCGTCCTGGGTTGAAATTCATTTCCGGCTCCTGGGTCTGTCCCTTTGGCTCCAAGGGGCAGGCTTTGGGATTTTGTGGGCTCTTGCCGAGAGGGCAGCTCTGGGAGGCCCAGGTCCCAGCAAGGCAGCTCTCCATGAGGACACGGGAGACAGGTGTTCAGAATGGGTGGGAAATGAGGCTGTGAGGCTACACTTGGGGGGTGTGGCCCAAGGACGAGGGGCTTCTCCCAGCAAGGCCTGCCGATATGTCAGAACCATCCATGAGCAACCAGACCTCTCCGGGCGTTTGGCAAGGGGGGCCCACAGGATGAGCCTCCAGGATCTGCTGGGTTTGGAGGCCAGGTTCCTACCTGATACCATTCATTTGCCCAACAGCTGCCTGGGTTACCAAGGTACCCAGGTGGTGAGACAGTCAATTCGGCAGCTCTGTGTCCAAGCCCAGGCTAGGGCATACTTAACATGATTCTGATCTGTTAACTGAGTTGCCCGTGTTTTGCTCTTGCAATTCTAAAACTAATGTGGGAGAAGCCAAAAGCCTGGGGCCACACTCCATACAGAACCCTGGACACCAGCTGCACGTCCAGAGGCAGGCCCCGGCCCTGAGTCACGCCCGACCTGTCTGCAGCGCCTCGGCCCAGGGCGCCTGCCTTCCCACCCTGCTGGCCTCTGCCGCGCCACCTGCCCGCACATCCGCCTCCATGCCCAGCTCCAAGACCACGCTCTCTGACGCTGCTTCCTAGGGCCACACTTCTGAGGGTCCCCAGGGGTCCCTAAGGACTTCTGCCTGTCCCCTTGAGTTCTGAGACCCAGACCAGGCCCAGTGCCTCAGGCCCAGCTGGCCTGCTTCTGTCTGGGAAGTGGGCACGAAGGGTCAGGGGTCAGAGCCCGTGACTGATGCCCTGCTGCAGGCACAAGCAGGGCTCGGCACACGCGGGGCCTGTGACAACCTGACCTCAGGCCCCTCTGGATACACGGGTTTTTTTGTCACTTGACACAGCAGCTGGGCGACCCTAAGGTACAAAGGTCGCCCCGACTCCGTCAGTTCATTCCAAACCTCGAGTCACCAGAGGTGTGGTTCTGCCCCCAGGAGAACCCACGGAGAAGAGACGGGGCGGAGCCCACCAGAAGCCGAGGTGAAAATCCCCACACCCCCTCCCACCTGAGCTGGGACTTCTGGGTGGGCGGGGGATGCCAGTAGTGTGGCTGGGACGCAGAGGCCCCGAGCCACGCCCACCCCCAGAGCAGCCGCTGGTTTCTGTCTGCATGAGTAAGGAAACGCTGAGAGTCTTGACTTTCCGAGGCTCGCACAGGGCTCTTGAGACACAGGCAGCTCTGCACCCGGCTCTCCGTCACCTCCCGAGGCTGCATCAGAGGACTGTGCCCATGCCCGTGGCCTCATGGGGCCCCCGTGCTGACCTCTGACCTTCCCAGGCTCTTACTGTCACAAACAGCACAGCCTCGCCCACGTGTGTCTATTTATAGGAGACGTTCCCTGGTGGCTCAGACGGTAAACAAACTGCCTCCGAGGCAGGGGACCCGGGTTCGATCCCTGGATTGGGAAGATCCCCTGCAGAAGGAAATGGCAGTCCATTCCAGTACTCCTGCCTGGAGAACCCCATGGACAGAGGAGTCTTGGAGGGCTACAACATCCCGTGGGGTTGCAAAGAGTTGGACACGACTGAGCGACTCACACTTTCACACACTTTCTGGAGGTGGGGCTGTGGGTCGGGAGGCGTGCCCACTGCGGCCTGACCTTCCTAGTACCTGCCCCAGGCTCCGACAGGAGACACCCTGACCTAGAAGGGAGGGGAGGGGGAAGGCTGCAGGCTTGGGGAGGCTGTAGGAGTTTCCCGGTGGCCACAAGTCCGGTCACAGTCAACCACGAGGCTCAGTGGGCCAGGCGAACTTCTCTCTGCTGAAGCCCCGGGGTGGGCCCCACCTGCTGGAGCAGGGACACTTCCCCAGAAGGGCGGGGCCAAGTCCACTGCGCAGGGCGGTGGGAACAAGGGCCCCTCTTCCCCAGGGCAGCTGGCTTGTTCAAGTGAAGTCCCGGGGGCTGTGCCCACACAGCACCTTCCGTACAGGCCGGGTTCTCTCCTTCTGGCCCCTCCTCGCCTATTCGTGACAGAGCCACAGACTTCGGGCGGCTCCCCCCTGAGCTGTCCGCCTGGCTGTTGGCTTTGCTCTCCCTCCCAGACCTCAGCCCTGTGGGCTTCAGACCACAGGGAGACATCTGGGTGCCGGCCTGAAGAGCCACCTCCCCCAAGCCCATCTTCCTTCCACAGCAGCCTACTCCCTGGCCCAAGGGATGAGCTGACGGCTGAGCATGGGCCCCCTGGGCCGGCACGGCAGGCAGAGGAGAGCCCCTCTTTGGAGGCGAGCAGGCAGCCCGCCCCGCAGCGCGTCAATTCCAGACTGTGCAGCTGGGAGCAGTGACTGAACGGGAAGCCAGGCAGATCATGGGGGTCCCTGGGAAAGGAGGAGGGTGGGCGTGAGCCCCGGGAGCTCGGGTCCCCACAGTGGCACCACCCCCCGAGGCAAGTGGTCCTCGCCTCTCCTGGGTCTCTGGGAGCCGCGCCTGCCACAGTCCCTGGGCAGCCCACTCTCTCAGCTTTCAGCCCCGCGGGCCCGCCGCGCTCAGCGAGGCGGCCTTTTAACTCAGTGCTGCGCCGACCCTGCCGCGCTCTCCCCAGGTCTTTGGGAGCACCCACCCCAGCCCCGGCCATCCCGCCCCGGCCCAGCGCAGTACCCTGCGCTCACTGCTCCCCAGGCAGGAGCGCCCCTCCCTACGTGGGTGCCGTGCACGAAGAGGCCACCCTCCCCACTTCTGGCTCAGACACCGCTGCAGCCCTCGTCATGCTGTCTTTAGGTCACTCGCCATGTATTTTCTCTCTTGCCCAAGAGAACACAAGCTCCAGAAGGCAGAGCGCTCGGCTGCCCACAGCTGTGTCCCAGCTTCACAGACCGCTCTGCTGACAGAGCTTTCTAACATGCAAGCTCCACCGTGGCGAGCTCGGGAAGCCCCCACAAAACCCTTCCCCATCTCGTCCCGAGCCATACCTCGCTCCCCCAGGACCCCAGGCCAGGGCTTCTCTCCAGACAGTCCCTCTGCCTTAAGTGCCTGAGACCCACCATCTCCCCAGGCCTGTGTTCAGCCCTCCTGGCCCAGCCCTGGGCAGGGAGTAGGCTGTGGACCCCTGGAAGATGGGGAGGAACATGGCAACCACCCCCTCCAGCCTCAGCTTCCTTTTCCATGAAATGGGGTTGTGATGGGATGAACTGGTCCCCCACCCCCAATTCATTATGCTCAGGTCCTCTCCCCCGGTACCTCAGGATGTGGCTGTCTTTGCACATGGGATATTTGCAGAGGTAATCAAGTTAGAGTGAGGTCCTCTGAGTGGGCCCTAATCCAACAGGACTGGTGATCTTGGGAGAAAAGAGGGCAGCAGGACACACAAATTCACAGAGGGGAGACCGTGGGAAGGCACGGGGGTGGGCGCCGTCTACAAGCCAACCAGAGCAGCCTCAGGAGAAATCAGCCCGGACCACACCTTGATCTCAGACTCCCCAGCCTCCACAGCTGTGGATGGTCCATTTCAGCCGTCTCAGCTGCGGTATGGTGGCCCTAGGATACTTGGGCGGGGTAAAAGAGCATCCGCGCGCCATCGCCGCCAGAGCTGGGGTTGGCCCCTGAGGGGGCTGTCTGCTTTTGTAAATCACCTTTTACTAGTCTGCCAACGCCAGGCTGGCGTAGCTCCAATACCCAGAGGTCAGGACAGCTCCACCCCGCCATGAGCTCCGCAAGGAAACTGAGAACCCTGCCTGCAGAGTTGCTCAGATGCCCCCCGCGCAGTGTGGCTGGGTGGGTGTGTGCAGCCCCCGTGGAGGGGTGGCCTCCACTTGAACTGCCGAGTTCCCTGCACTGGCCCCCACCTGTCAGGCTCCCTCAAACCCTCCATGGGACCTCCCCCTGCCACGGTGGAGCAGTGCCACAGCCCAGGCGTGCCCCCCTAGAGAAGAGCCCCCCCGACAGGATACACCCTGACGCAGACCTTGCCTCGCTTTCCAAACCCCAAGGGGTGGCGTCATCAAAGGCTGATTGTGAATACAGACAGGATCCTGAGCGAACCCTGTGCCGGGGGCCCCTGGGACACCTGCAGCCTTCCCCGGGCCCTGAGGGATGGGGCCTCACCTGCCAACCGAGCCAGTGCATGCGCCTCTGCCAGGGTGCCCAGGGGGATGGCCTTCTAAGGCACGGGCACGCTGGCCTCGGCGGGCACGGTCCCTGCAGCCCGGCCACCGCGGTCTCCCTCCCACAGGTACCTCCACCAGGCAGACCCCCCGTACCGTCCAGCACGGCAAATGTCCGAGCATGCCTAACGGGGTCAGTTGACCCCAGCCAGGCCCTGAGAGTGACCACAGCAGTGCACATGTTCAAATACACCATCACCCACGTCTGTGCCGCTTTTTTTTTTTTTTTTTTAAATTAAGAAGAGCTTCCTCCCTTGATTTAGGGTATTTTTTTTTTTTTTATCACTTTGGGGCCAGGGGCTGGGGGTGGGGGGCAGTTAAGAATCCAGCCGGGAAGAATGTCAGGCTGAGGTTTCTAACAAGCACGGAGATGATCGGGGAGATCTTGAAAGGAGGCACTCACACCCAAGAACGGCCCGGGGCCTGGTTTTGCTCGGCTGCCGAAACCGTTGTTATTTAGAAATCATGACTGTGTTAATACGAAACCAGGGCACATCAACTGCTCCTGTTTTGGAGTGGTGGTGGCGGGGGGGAAACGGTTTTTTCTCGGTTATCTGTTTTTGTGCTCGGGCATCGAGGCTGAATTATCGGACCTGACACGTGCAAAACTGGTGGCCTCCCAGCTTCGGCCTGACACGACGCTCCCGAGCAGAGAAGCCTTTCACAAAAGACACCCTTGCCCTGACTGCCCTTGGTCCACAACACTTCCCACTCTGAGCCCCCGTTTATTTTTAGCAGCTACACTTTTCATACATTCTGGGGCTGGTTCCTGCTTTTATGTAACCACTTCTGCTAAGTCCTTAATTGTTTTTTTCTGAAGTGGTGCTCATATTAAACGTGACAGGGTAACTCAGTCTGCCTCCATGCCCCTGGGCAGAACTGCTGCCCACTTTTACGCCTTTCTGTGGCTCCGGGCACCAAGAGTGAAGGAAAGAGGCTTGTCTGGGGCGTGTTTCAGAGAAGAGAACACCAATCTTTTTTTTTTTCCCCCCTTAAATTTTGGTATAAAACTAATAACCAGGATGACACCTGGGCTGTCATTCCTAGACCTCTGCTCAGGGCAGGGAGGCCTGAGTGGACAGGAGGATGTGACTGCAGACAATCAGATAAAGACCCTCCCCCAGCCCGGGGCTGGAAGCTGCTGCTGAGCCCCCCAGTGACTCCCCAGCACTCAGAGGAGGCTTCACTACCAGGGTGGGGGAACCAAGGTTGAAGACAGGACAGAATAGGGCTTATTTGAAACCGCAGCAGTTTCAGCAGCTACCCTAGCGGTGCACCGAAACCGCACACAGGACAGCCTTGAGCAAAAACAATATGAACCTGATGGTTTACCACGGTGTGTGCTGTTAAAAAAAAAACCCTGGTGGCCGGCCCCACCCTGGCAGCAGTGTCTTTAATTCTCCTGCTTCTGAACTTTCTGAGACCAAGAGGGCCCCCAGCACCCAGGATCGGGGAGCGGCAGGCCGGGGGGCGCTGGGGGTCGTGAAGCCCCGCCCCGACCTCTCCCTCCTAGCTTCTCTGGGAAGGTCTCCGCTCGGAGAGTCGGCAGGGAGGGGAGAAAATGATGGGATACAAACCCCTCCACGACTCAGAAATGTGAACACTGAAGGAAGGCAGGCTCTTCTGCTTGAAAACTTTTACCCTGAAGGAGAGTTTAACAGGTTTGGGTGACTAGTGGGGGCGGGGTCTTATAAATCAGATGAATAGAACATAATCAAAAATAGACGTGAGCCAGAATGTGTGTTTTCATCCCGACCAGATAGCGGCTGGGTTCTATTTATAAGATTCAGGGCTGCAGTTGGAAAGTGCAGCTCTGTAGATGAGAGATAAATACAAAAACAACCAAACACAAAAATAAAAAACAAAGGTCTGTGGTCAGGACAGCTGCCCCACCTGAGCTATTACTCTCCACAACACAGGACGTTCCCAAGCTGCCATTTGTGGCAACACAGGACACACACAACTGTCACTCATCCCACACAGCATGGGACACCCACAACTGTCACTCATCCCACACAGCACGGGACACCCACAACTGTCACTCATCCCACACAGCACGGGACACACACACAACTGTCACTCATCCCACACAGCACGGGACACACACAACTGCCATTCATCCCACACAGCACGGGACACACATACAACTGTCACTCATCCCACACAGCACGGGACACCCACAACTGTCACTCATCCCACACAGCATGGGACACCCACAACTGTCACTCATCCCACACAGCACGGGACACACACACAACTGTCACTCATCCCACACAGCACGGGACACCCACAACTGTCACTCATCCCACACAGCACGGGACACCCACAACTGTCACTCATCCCACACAGCACGGGACACCCACAACTGTCACTCATCCCACACAACACGGGGTACACACAACTGTCACTCATCCCACACAGCACGGGACACCCACAACTGTCACTCATCCCACACAGCATGGGACACCCACAACTGTCACTTGTCCCACACAGCACGGGACACCCACAACTGTCACTCATCCCACACAGCATGGGACACACACACAACTGTCACTCATCCCACACAGCACGGGACACCCACAACTGTCACTCATCCCACACAGCACGGGACACCCACAACTGTCACTCATCCCACACAACACGGGACACCCACAACTGTCACTCATCCCACACAACACGGGACACACACACAACTGTCACTCATCCCACACAGCACGGGACACCCACAACTGTCACTCATCCCACACAACACGGGACACACACAACTGTCACTCATCCCACACAGCACGGGACACACACACAACTGTCACTCATCCCACACAGCACGGGACACCCACACAACTGTCACTCATCCCACACAGCACGGACACCCACAACTGTCACTCATCCCACACAGCACGGACACCCACAACTGTCACACACAACACGGACACCCACAACTGTCACTCATCCCACACAGCACGGGACACCCACAACTGTCACTCATCCCACACAACTGTCACTCGTCCCGCACAGCACAGGACACACATACAACTGTCACTCATCCCACACAACGGTCACTCATCCCACACAGCACGGGACACCCACAACTGTCACTCATCCCACACAGCACGGGACACCCACAACTGTCACTCATCCCACACAACACGGGACACACACACAACTGTCACTCATCCCACACAGCACGGGACACCCACAACTGTCACTCATCCCACACAACACGGGACACACACAACTGTCACTCATCCCACACAGCACGGGACACACACACAACTGTCACTCATCCCACACAGCACGGGACACCCACAACTGTCACTCATCCCACACAACTGTCACTTGTCCCACACAGCACGGGACACCCACAACTGTCACTCATCCCACACAGCATGGGACACACACACAACTGTCACTCATCCCACACAGCACAGGACACCCACAACTGTCACTCATCCCACACAGCACAGGACACCCACAACTGTCACTCATCCCACACAGCACGAGACACACACACAACTGTCACTCATCCCACACAACACGGGACACCCACAACTGTCATTCATCCCACACAGCACAGGACACACACACAACTGCCTCTCGTCCTACATAACGCAGCACACCCACACAACCGCCAGACTTCTGAAAGTCGTACTATGGGAGAGCTAAGGCTGCGGAGGTGCCCTCCTTGTCACCTTGGCTGCCCCCTTTCTGCGCCCTGAACCCGGCAAAGAAGCTGAACTGGGGGAGAGAGAAAGCAGGCTGTCCAAAGCGTCACCTTACACATCCAGCACCACTCAGAAACTTTTTATTTACTGAGAAAGGTCGCTTTTCACCAACACACATGAGAAACACCAGGCCCCCTCTGGTGGGACGCGACCCACAGGGCCACGCGAGCGGCTTGCCAGCCAGGAGCCCTGCAGACTCTGGCCCCACTCACTCTGGCTCAGGCTCACGCGAGGAGAAGGCAAACCCCACAGATCAAAGCCGTGCCAAGCAGCAGAGCCCCGGCAAGATAAAATCTGAGGTCCCCACCATCACAACGTTGAGATTTTCCACTAAAAATATTTACTGAATTTTAAGACAAATTTGCTGAATGCATTGAAGGGAGCAGGATGAGGTTTGGTTCTGAACAGTTGAGAAAAGCTGAACAAATATTTACTATCATCCACCAGGCACCCCCACAACTGATGAGCTTGTTTCACCCTCTGCAAGGTACCTGGGATGGTCAGAGGTAGTGAGCCCAGGGGCTGTGGGGTCACTGCCCCGTCAGAGGAAGAAGGTGAGAAGGGGAAAATGTCGCCACACTTCTGGGGTCCTCAAAGGACAGATACCCTTAGGACTGAAAAACACACTTTTTAAGGGGTTTCCACAGAAGACTCCAAAGACATTCGTAAGAAATCTGACAAGGGCCACTTTGGTTCTGTAGCAAACACCGGGAGGGGGTACGTGACTTATCAATGAATTTACAAATCATAAATCAGCCTTCACAACAAAAACAATACAGCCTGGCAGGTCTCACAGTTCTGCTTTTTTTAAAAATTATATTTGTTTTTTGATTTGCGCCTCCAACACTCTGCTGAATCAGCCGTGTGCTGGCCTTACACATCCCCGTGAGGGGCCTTGTGGGGTGCCCGGGGGGGGGACAGGGAGATGCTAGCTACAGCCAGGCGGGGGGAGCCCTGGGGCCGCGGCGGCCCAGCCTTGGTTCCTCCCTCCGGAGCGGCACCCGTGCAGCCAGGACGCCACCTCGGCACGGGCAGGGAGGCACCGTGCCCACACTGAAGACTCCCCAGGGTGCCGCGCGGTGGGTCTGGAGAGGTGAGACAGCGCTCGTGTGCGCCAGAGGCGGGTGCAGAGCCCACCGGGGGCCCCCGGCGTGGGGGCAGCACGAAAAGCACCGAGAGCGCCTGGAGGAGGGGGACCGGCCCCACCACCCACTCACACACACATGTGCCGCTTTCAGCTGACAGTGGCGGCGGGGTTGACTCAGTGCTTTGAATGCAAGGAGTGAAGAGATGGGGGGCAACACTCACCCCGTCAGAAAAGCCAGCACCTCGTGGGGAATGTCTCCCTGGGCCCCCCTCACCTTGCTGTAGGTGGAGGAACCAAGGGGCTGGGGGAGGTACTCGGGGCCTCCGCCCTGGGCGAGGGGGGCGCCGGGGGCAGGGTGGTAGCTGCTGTCTGTTCACACCTACACACAGACGCCAGACTGGGGAGTCCAGGCTCTTGCACCCCACCTCAAGGCCTTGCTATAACCGCCCCCCAGACCCCGGCAGGCTGAGCCCCGACTCCTCTGCTCCAGGCCCCCCGAGTCTGGGCACTTACACCCCGCTACACAACAGGTGACAGTGTCACTCAACTCCCACTCAACCCACCACGCGATTCTGGGTGCAGGAGGGTGGGCGTGGGCTAAGGTAGGCAAATGCTTCTATTTTCGAACTCAGCCGACTTTGCAAAACAGAAATTCACCCCAGAGAACAATTCGTCTCCAGGCGTTTCACACATTAAGAAGCTGAGAGGAAAGTGACTTTTTCCCCCTGGCCAGGAGCCGGCTCACGAGCAGTGCGGTCAGGGGTCCTGCGCAGTCCCAGCATGGACGCTCCTGATAGGCGGCGGGGGTGGTGGGCAGCCCACGGGGGAAGGAGGGCTCCACCAGGCTGGGTGCCTGAGGTTCCCCTGGAGCTCCCCGACCCTGAAGCACCCCAACCCTGGCTGGCCGGCAACTGCCGCGTTTTTCCACATTCGAGCTGGCGGTGAACTGCGTTTGTCCTGTTCTAGAACTATCACATGTACCCACTGAATTATCTCTCTAAAATCATCGTGGGAACGGAATTCAAGTAGTTAAGTTCAAGGCTGAGGTGCTAACCGCTACGGCTCAACTGGAGAAGCCATTTTCAGAGTGGATCTTGCGCGATAAACAAGGGGCCGGGATCCACAGGGGCACTGCGTAACCGCCCTGGTTTCACGCCATGCTGCCTGGCTTCTCAGAGCCGAGCACACACCCTGGCTGGAGCCACGGAGGGACCCGGGGCTTCCTCTGCGATCAGCTCCTGGGTGGCAGCTCCCGGGACGGTCAAGCTGACCGCCAGGCGAATGGGCTGGCCCTGGGGGCGGGCGGACACCAGAAAAGCGCCCAGAAGAAAGATGCCACCTTCTGTGACCCTGTTCTGTTACCGTGTGGGGTCAGTCACAGGTGTGGGAGGGGACTCGGGTTCTAGGGCAGAAATGATGATTTATTTTTTTCAGAATCACTTGAATCAAACAGGACCCTAGTTATTAAATAGTATCCCATTGTCTGGTGTGGGTTGGAAGGATACTGAGGAGGGGGAGAGCGCAGAAAGACACCACCGGAGTGTGCGTGGCTTTATTCTGTGGGTGAAAAGGTCATTAGCTGTAATAATAATTAAACTGGGGAGAGGTTAAAGGTGACTGGCTGGTTAGCGGTGAAGGCACGCTAGCTGGTGTCACCCAGGCGCTGCAAGAACCGCAATGTGGGGCTGCACTTACAGGAAGTGGCGAGGGTGGGGCCCGGGGCACAGGATCCCGCTATCTGTCGCCGCAGGCGCGAGGGCCCAATCACTGACACCCACACAGCCATTTCCTGCACTTGAAAAAAAAAATCTGTTTCTCCCTTTGCAAATCAACAACTTTTACCTAGAAACTCTTCGGCGGTGAGTTCTGACTGATCTCGATCTCCGGTCCGTTGCAGAAAGCACACCGCTGTTTACCTGGGGGAGGTGTACCAGCGCTAATTCTAACTGACAGGTTTCAGCGGCTGCCGGAGCGGTCTGTTTTGCATCTACCTAGAAGAAACCGAGTCTCTCTACCCGAACAGACACCTGCTCGTTACTGCATACCTTGATAGACCTTTCTAGAAAAGACCTCTGGGCTCAGAGAACTCAGTGCCAACTCCAGAGCGCCATGCACATGCCCCAGAGGGTGATTCTCAAAGGTTCTGGAGCATCCACTTTCTGGCCTGGGTCAGAGCAGATGGTCGGCCCGAGGGCTGCTCCAGTCACACGCCTCGGATGCCAGAACTCTTTCCCAGAGCACCCTGGTGAGGCTCCCGGTTGGCAGGACCCCCACCGTGACTGTGCAGGCTGACACTGTGTTGCTGATCGCATGTCAACTAATCTTTCATCAAACTTAAAGATGCAACCAAAACTCAGCTCCCACAGGCTGTGAGCACTGCAGCCTCTGGGGCACAAAGGTTGGCACCCCCAAAGCCAGGAATTAACTCAGGCCCAAACATCCACCTGGTCCCACGTGAGCGACGACAGCTGAGCTTTGCCAGAGAGGACCCTGGAGCCCTCTTTGAAGTTCAACTACCCACGCTATTTTTTTTCAGCTGCAAAGATTTCTGCTAAACTGCCAACTCATGGGGGAAAAGGATCCCTTGAGAACTCCCTGTATGCATATGACGGCCTCGGGCCCAGCCTCTGTCTTTCCCCGGGGAAGGAGGACCCTGAGTCCTGGTCCCTGTACCCCAGGGCCGGGTTGGTGGGTACACACCATGCTCATCACGATGCTCATCAACTGTGCAAGGCACTTACCAGAGAGGCCACACGCTAGGCCACAGCTGCGCCCAAGTTCAGGCGGGGAAACTGAGGCTCAGCAAGGTTAAGACACTTGCCCAGAGTCCCTCCGGGAAACGGAAGCAGCCAGAACGTGAAACCAGTCTGATCGAGCATCCTCTTGGGATTCTAGCAGGACAGGGGACCCAGACGCCAGAGGGATGCGGCATCAGACTTGCCTGTCCTGGCCTCACAGGTCGGGGCTGACGCCAGACACAAAGACCTGTAGGACTCTAGAAATCTCTGGGTCCCCTCCAGGCGAGCCTCAAGCAGGAGTGTGGTCAATCAGACCCATTTCCCATACAGAGTGACAAAGGTGAGCCCACTCCTTCCTCATGGTTTCTGGAGTGTGGGCATGAAACTGTGTGTGTAAAAAAAGCCACGATCACCCGGCAGGCTGCACTGTTTGCTCACCTACCTCCATGGAGGAGGGGGTCACAGCTCCGCCGCCAAGGCCACCGGGCCTCGGGAGCAGGGAGCAGCCCCTCCCTGCTCACCCCCCTAGGACCAACACCCCCACACGTCAGGGGGCCCTTGAACGTGACGACGCAGCACGTTCACGTGCTGGCCACATGGCCCCTCCAAGCAGCAAAGGGCTGCATCAGCAAGAAGCGTAGAAAAGCACATTCCATGATGCCCTCACTCGCCAACTGCTGACTGTTTTCTCAAAAGACAACAACCACCACCCATGGACAGCCCCTTGGACGCTTCCCATCTTTAGGAGCCAAGAGAACGAGAGCTGAGCCTGACGCTTCCATAACAAACATTCCAAGCAGGATTTTCTCTCTCATCTGCTGCCCTGTCTTGCTAATAAGCAGACAACGGCCGGGCGGCTCCAGTTGAAGAGGCCTTGCTCCCTGTGATGCAGACGGGGGAGAGGAGGGACATGCACACGGCTGGGCTCCAACCTCTCGATCGGGGAAGCAGCCTGCAAAGGACAAGCCCATGCCCCCCACCAGCACCCACCCTGCTAAATGACACCTGCTGGGTCAGGCGGCCCTCGCAGGGCCATCGATCGGCCGGCAGTCCCCAGGTTGTTACAGGTTAGTATGAAATCACAGCACCACTGCAAGTGCTCTGACAGCACCCGCCACACAGCGTGTACCTACCACCCAGCAACGTGTACAATGCAGGGGTTTCCTGTTCAGCCACTGCTTCTAGGTAAGAGAATCAGATGAAAGACATTTAGGCCTCTATGCGGGCACGGTGTGGCCGCTCACGGGTTAAGCACTGCACACAGGCTGACTGTTGTCCAGAGCACCCGAAGCTCGCGGCGTGGTTCTCATTACAGCTGTCTAAGGGGGCTTGGGGGAGTGGGAGGCCTGGACAGGGGTAGGGGTCACTGGGTGTAGGGCTGGCCCTGCTGCTCCCCCTTGCTGCGTGACCTTGGGCATCCATGTGAACCTCCCTCACTTCCCTTTCTAGTTCTGCTAAGAGGGCATCATGGTGCCTGTCCAGTCTTGCAGGTCTTGCCAGAATCTGGCGGGTTAACAGTCGTGACCTTGCACCCTGAGGGTCGTGATGTGAAGAGATATTCGGGGCACCCGGCACCTTGCCAGCCTTGGCTCAGCAGGGGTGCAGCAGGCCAAAGCCACGATGAGCAAAGGCAGCCTGAGACCCCCGGGTTACACGCCCAGACTCCCCCAAACACGGACAGGACTCTGAAAAGCCTGAGCCCCGGGGCCAGCCCCCGGGAGCTCAGCTGCACCTCCAGCGGGCTCTGCTTTCCAAGTCCATGGCAACTAAAAGCAGAAGCCGAGGTGGGTGGGGAGGCTCACTGAGGGAGACACAAGGGGAGGTGCCAGCCGAGGGCGACTTCAAAAGCACCCCCGCACTGGTTCAGGGAAGGGGAGGAGGCTGAGATGAATGTTTCCAAGAAACCCTGAGAACGGAGCTCGGCGCCTGCCGCGGCCAGCAAGGGGAGCAGCTCCTCCACGAGGCCCAGCAGATGCCGAGCTGAGCTGCCGGGCGGGGGTGTGTGTGTGTGCCTGTACCTTCACATGCGCACCGTGCATGCAGGCACATGCAAGCACAGTGTGACAGCGTGTGCACGCACACGTGCAGCGTGTCACTGAGTGCACAGGTTTGCCATGGCTCCCATCTTTCTGATGGAGAAGGCCCAACGCCATTGCATCAGGAGACCAGCCAGTGTCCCCCGAGGGTCACAGCCTCTCAGGTGTAAGCGGCCTCTCGCAGACACAGGGAATTCCTTCATAGTTTTTGCTCCCTCCCCCAAACTCCCTGCCCTGTTTCAGGGTAAATGCCTTTGAAGCATGGTTTATAGAAAATCTCATAAACTCACCCCGCCCACCGGGCGTGCTTTCTCTCATGTCCCATCCACAAGGAGGCCAAAGTGGGCACCGCGGGCAGAGAGCCTGTCCTCCTGAGACAAAGTTCTGGCCAGCAGGTGACAGGAGGGGAGAGGGTGCATTTTTAAACAGCTTCCCCTCTGTGCGGTTCTAGGGACAGGTGTAGGAAGGCTGGCCATCCTTGAACTGATGATCCCCCGTAACTAGTGACCTCAGGGGGTGGAGGGGGCATCCACCGTTGCCCAGCCACAAGGCGGAGGCCCTGGGGCTGACTGCGGGGGCAGGGCGTGCTCAGGTGGGAAGGAGAGAGTCAGCCCAACAGAAAGGACCAAGAAAGGAAGGCCGTGAATAGAAGGCATGACCGCAGCAGCACGTGGTCCTTCTATGACACTATAGTCTAGGGGCAGCACAGGAGATTCTGCTAGGGGACCAGAGCAGACCATGAAGGGGGAATAGACTAATGATTGGGAAAATGCAGTGAATCCCTCTGCCACTGGGAGCAACAGCTTCCTGCTTTTAAGTCTGATAACCTGGCCTGCTGAACTATCGCCATCACCCAAGAGAGGTACCCTGCACGAGCTAACCAAATCCTGCGAGAAGCCAGCAACATCCTGTAACCAGGAGAAGGAAGGGCTGCAGGAAGCCCCCTGTTCGGAGCTACCTGCCTAGATGCTGGGGCAGGAGCAGAAAAGGGAGCCCCAAGCCATCTGGCTCCTCTCACATCAATCACAGCCAAGGAAGAACCCCCCCACCCCTCCCCAAGTCCTAAACCAATCTGGAGGTGCAGGATGGGTGCAGTGGCTTCAGCCACTGCTTCTGCCAGCCCCCAGCCCTGGGCCCTCCATGAGCCAACCTGGAAAGAGCTCGGGATGGGTGGGGAGGTCGGAGGGGCCACGACTACATGCTGAGCCAGGGGCCACGCAGCAGCTCTGCCAACCGCCCGGAGGATTCTTAGCCCCCGGCCTCTGAAGACCCCCCTGGAGGTCTTCACAGAGCCCAGAGCCCAGGGGCCCACAGGACGCAGCGAGGGCAGGAGGGATCAGAGGCGCCGCCAGGCACACAGGTGTGTAGAGCCACGTGACGGGCAGAGGGGAGCCCATCTGGCTCCGAACACGGACCCTCTGGGCTGGTGCGCTGAGGGGCCCGCCGTACCCCCGCCGCCCGGCAACGGTGGGCAGGCGGCTGCGAGAGAAGGAAGCGTACTGACCGCTCGGCGGTTTAGGCCGCGGAGGAGCAGGTTTCTTCGGAGGCACAGCGGGAGTGTCCTGCTTACTTTTAAAGGGGTCATCTGAGAATCCTGTCCCTCCAAAGGAGGAGGTGAAAGGCCCAGAAGTTGGGGGCTGCAAGAGAGGACACGAAAAGAGAGGCAGAAACAATCATTAACATGGAGGCAGGGACGCCCACCGAGCCCTCCAGGGTGTGCGGCAGGGCCCCCGCTCGGCCCGAGGGCTGCTCGCCAGACCCCTGCTTTCCTCCACCCTCAACAGACGGGGTCCTCTGGCCCACGAGGGGCAGCTGACAGACACACAGATCAGGCAAGAACACCCAGAGCCTGGATGGGCTTATGTCTTGCGGCGGGGCATGGTGGGGGAGTTGTTCCCTGCCACCCGCCTGGGGGTATCGGGGCTTCCTGCTCATACTTCAGAGATGTGTCCCACCCCCTCTCCCTTTGGTCAGCATCGGGCACTTGGTCAGAGCGGCACCAGACCCTCTCTGCACCACTGAGCTGCCCCCCAGGGACTCAAGCCCGAGCCCACCCGACGCATGTTGGCACAGCCACCGCCGCCTCTGATGGGCTCCTGTTGCCTCTGGCCTGGCCCCTCCACCAGCTTCCTCCTGCCCTGGTCTCACCCGCGCTCCCACTACCCGACATCAACCATCTCACACCCAAATCGGACCATGTCACAGCAGCCACAGAGAGACGCCTGGAGAAATGGGTGGGCAGGAAGGTAGGTGGGAAGCTAAGCATGACAGGCGGGTAGGCAGTAGCGTGAAAAGACCCTGAAGCTTAAAGGTAAGCCCCAGAACTCCTCAAGGCACACACGGCCTTCCTCGCAGCCCCCAACCCCCTCACTGCACAACGCTTCAGCACTCACCCCTGCAGTGGACCCAACCCTCTCTGGGCAATCCTCTGGTGCCCGGAGCCCCGGGTGCCCCACCCCTAGGCCTCCATACACACAGGGTCCCTGATTGGGGGCGCTCAGCCCTTCCCGTCCAACCTGAGCCCCTGTTCCTTCTCAGAGACGGGCTGGAGCTCGCTGCCACCCCCAGACCCCTCCCAGCCACCGCTTCCCAGACCGGCTTGGACGTCCTAGGGGGAGCTGACAGGACACAGCTTATCACGCCAGGGTCGGGCACCCAGGACCCTCCTGTCTACCTGAGTGGCCTGAAAGGCAAGAGGCACCGACAGGGCGCACACCTGCCCGCGGCGGGCACGGATCGTCTGTATGTGCGCCCCTCTGGGAGCCGCAGCACGGCGCTGGGCACGAAAAACCTCCCCTGACGGAGGGATGGGCGCACGGACCAGTGGCGCCCTGAAGAGAGATCGCTTTCTCTATGGGTGGGGATCGTGTTCACTCACACAAAAAAGAACTAGGGAAAAGGGAAGAGAGGAGATTCAGGGCTGCTGGACACAAAGGGAAGTAGCAGACACTAGAGTGAAAGCGCGGATGTGATCCTCAAAAGAGCCCAGAAGGGGAGATGCACTGGGGGCGGAGAGACTACGCACGGGTGCGGGGGGGGGGGGGCGCGTGCGGAGGGGCGTGAGGGGAGAACGACGCATTGGGGCGCGGAGCGGGCGTGAGCAGAGACCACGCACGGAGGGGGGGGCGCGGAGCGGGCGTGGGGGAGACCACACAATGGGGGCGCGGAGCGGGCGTGAGCAGAGACCACGCACGGGGGGCGTGGAGCAGGCGTGAGGGGAGACCACGCACAGGGGGCGCGGAGCGGGCGTGAGCGGAGACGATGCACGGGGGGCGCGGAGCGGGCGTGAAGGGAGATGACGCACGGGGGGGCGGGGCGCGGAGCGGGCGTGAGGGAGCGTGGAGGGGAGAGGATGAACGCACGCCGGGGGTGCCGGAGCGGGCGTGAGCGGAGACGATGCACGGGGGTGCGGAGCGGGCGTGGGGGAGACCACGCACGAGGGGCGCGGAGCGGGCGTGAGGGGAGACCACGCACGAGGGGCGCGGAGCGGGCGTGAAGGGAGACCACGCACGGGGGGCGCGGAGCGGGCGTGAGGGGAGGCGACGCACAGGGCGGGGGCGCGGAGCGGGCGTGAGGGGAGACCACGCACGGGGCGGGGGCGGAGCGGGCGTGAAGGGAGATGACGCACGGGGGGGGGGGGGGGGGGGGGAAGGGAGATGACGCACGGGGGGGGGGGGGCGCGGAGCGGGCGTGAGCAGAGACGATGCACGGGGGGCGTGGAGCGGGCGTGAGGGGAGACCACGCACGGGGAGGGGGCGGAGCGGGCGTGAGCGGAGACGATGCACGGGGGCCCGGGGCGGGCCCTTGCAGTGCTCTCCCCAGCGCGGGTGGGGGGCCAGTCAGGGACAGAAGGAAGAGCAGGGTGAGGGGAGCCCACTTTGGGGACTTCCTTAGGCACCGGGTTCCCACGCGTGGATGGAGCAGTGCGGAGAAGGGCAGGCATCAGTCACGGGGTTGTGGTCACGGGGACACGGATTCGGCCACCCCTGTCCCAGGTACCTAGTCTCAGATACTCCTCTCAGGTGGGAGAAAGGCGGCTGGTCCACAGAGATAAGGAGGGGGCCTGGAGAGGGCGGCGGCACCCTCAGCCAAGACTGCTGGGCACCCCGGCTCCTCCCTGGAACCTCAGAGGGCCCCCAGGGTAGGAGACATCCATTCTGTGCTGATCTCATCACATCGTCCCACGGGCCTGGGGACAGAGTCCTCCGGCCACCCCTTCCATCTCCCATGCAGGGAAGCTTAGGAACTGGGAGGAGACACGGCCTGCTGACCACACAGCACCTCAGGATGGGACCCGGAGGCCCGGCTCCCGGCTCCGTGCCTCTGTTTCCTCTTCTGTGAAATGACCATCATGACTGGCCCGCGCTCGCAGGGCTGGGGCGAGAAGTCGAAAGGGAATGCATAAGCGGCTCCACCCGGCGCCTGACCACATCAGCAGAGACAGCGCAAGCAGCATCATGCCGAGGATGTGCAGGTGACTAGGCTCCTCCTGGATGCCCGCAAGAATCTGCAAATGCCCGCTGGCCACCGACAGTTTCTGCTGCTTCCTATCATCCACAGAGCCTTTCCCAGATGGAGCGAGCCGGACAGCCACAGTGCAGCATAGACCTGCAGCTCAGCTCTAAGTGAGTGGGTTAGGCTCTGCTGTTTGGGAAAGAAGACGGAGCAGCCGCTGAGGAGATGGAGCGCGCGCGCAGCTGCTTTTGCTTCTGCCATTCCCAGGACATGCCCTGGGTTGACAGCGCTCTCCACGCTCGCCACAACCTGAGACGGGCAGGCGAGAACCAAAACCAGTTTCTTGGCAAACAGGGGGCGTGACCAGCTCCGAGGGCCCCTGCGTGGGCCCGTTCTTGTCCTGGGAGCTGGGTATGCGCCAGCTCTGAGGAAGGGGTGCAGAGGGACACCTGGGAGCCTCTGGGTGCGGACCCCCCGCCCCCCGCCCCAGAGCTGCGTGGCTCACGGCGAGGCCCTCATCCACCCAGGCTGTGCACCGCACCCCGGAGCGCGGGCTGCGCTGAGCCTCCTGGCTGGCTGGGGACACCGTGGGCCAAGCCGACTCTCCGCCCCCTCAGCTGTCTAAACCCACTGCATGGCTGGTGGACCCGCTCCAGGGAGAAAGAGTTCGCCCACAGCAGGGAGTTTTATCACTTCTGACACCAAAAAGCCTGCGTCATTTCCGAATCCTGACTTTCATGACTTGAAGTTTCCCAAGAAGTCTCCTCTGGGACCTGACTGGTTCCTACTCAGGCTACGGCTTCAGGGAAAGTTGCTATTTTTAGAAGGGTTTCAGTAAAGCCGGTAGGGGCTCTCTGGCTGGGCTATAGTGAAGTGTGCTCCAAAAAAAAAAAAAAAAAACAGAGAAGGAAAACGCACAGACAGAAAAGCTACTATACAAGATGCAGCTCTAAAAGGTTTATAGTTTAAAGAATTGACTTAAAACAAATGTCCCTCAACTTAAAAAAAAAAAAAGCCCTAAATAGAAATGCATGCTTGAAAAACAACTGAAAATGGGCTGACAAAGGGCAGTCAAGTATTTCATAGTTGGCTTTTTTTTTAATCCTAGGGTGGGAGGGGTGAAATAATTAAGCTGGAGTCTTGTTTTTATTATCAGATGCTCTGAGATCTATTTTGGGGAAGGTGTTCTTAACGCAAGGTAATACTGCCTAGAAAAATCGCCTCAGGTACGAGGGGACCTCAACTAAGGGCGCAAACCTGGAGAAACTCCCAGAGGAATCCAGGGAATTCAGACTGGCACTCTCTCCTCCAGCACGGCCAGGCAGAGGGGAGCACGCACCAGTTTTGGCTGAAGTTAAGAAAGGGCGCCAGCCTGCATGGCCTCCCCACCCCACTCAGATGGAGAAAAGACAGCGATGTTCAAAACACACACACACACACACCCAAGCAGTTAAAAAAAACACCTTCTTGCCACTTTACTTTCATTTCCTTCGGCATTTTATTTATACACACAATGTTATTCTTGAAAAACAGAAAGGGAACCAAAAGGGAAAAACAGAGGCCTACGAGGTTATGGCGCTGAACTGAGCTGGGCAAGTGGCATGAGATCAGGAGCTGATGGGATCGTGGAAACAAACAGACAGCCGGACAAACTTTCCACGGCCCCAGCCAGCCCTGTCCCGCCCAGTGCCACCAACAGGAAGGGGCGCTGGCTTTAAAGTCACAAGTGCACGTGTGTGTGGCCTGATCCAGGACACGAGATCAAGGAGAGGAAAAGCGGAATAAAAGAGGGAAAACGCAACTCTAGGTTGGAACGGGCGCCAAGAGGGAAGGGCCAGGCTCTGAACGGCCTGGCTCGGGCCGCCAGCAGGGACACAGGTGAGCGCTGCCTGCAGCAGGCGGCCACTCCACGCAGCCTCCCACGCTCCCTGGTGCAGAGGGCTCGGGTCATGCCCCGTCCTCGTCCCCTGGGCCCACCTTGGGGGCACTGCTCACCCTCATTCCCCTGACTCTGAGGGAGAGGGCCCACTTGTGCTGGCTTGAGAACACAGTGTGAGCCCCTTCCCTGGAGGCTGCCGCCCCCATGTGGCAGAGGTTTCTTCATTTCAGGGGACAGTTTCCCGCCCACAAAGCAGGGACATAAGCCAAGGACACACAGCTCCACTGGAGGAGTGTGTGTAACAGCCACACAGTGACACGTAAACATGAAGGCACATCTCAGGCTCTGGCCCCTTCTGGCGGATCCCAGACCATCAGCGTCCCAGTTCCCATAGGAGGGTGACTCCCTCCAGGCACTGGAAGGAGACAAGACGGAAACCCTGGCACCCCCAGGCTCCCTCCCGCGGCAGCCAGTGGGCAAACAGATGCTTTGCCTCCAGCCAGGAGTTAGATTTGCTACCTCGACAGTTTACACTCACGCGCTTCTCTGAAAACCTGAACAAAACCTCAAACGTTTCTTGGAAGCCACATGCCACAATCACACGTCGCTAACCACAAGCACTCAGCACCCAGACAGCTGTGCACCCCTCGGGCTGAGTGAAGCAGGCGGGATGCCCCTCTGAGGAGCTGGCATGCGGGGTACGAGGGCGTGGGCGGTAGGGGACTCCGGGCTGTGGGTGCCTGCTCCCACACATTCCAGGGTTCCTCCTCCAGCCACCCCCCCACCCCCCAGCTAAGGGGAAGAGCAGGGACAGGAACGGTATCTGCATGTGGTCACCAGGGCCCCCATGGCCATGGAGCCCGGGCCACCTGGACGGGAGCAGGCGGCTGGAAAACACCGGAGGAATAAACGGAGAACACGGGGGCTTCAACAGGCTGTGCTGCACCCGGTTCTATATCCTGAAGGGGGACCCCACCCTCCCGACGAGGCCAAGACACACACACCGAACGCGTCCCTCAACTCCTGTTAACCCGGGCTTGCACTCGAAACCAAGGGACGCTGAAGGTTAGGACAGAGGACAGAAGCTGCAGATCAGCTCCCCATGGCCAACGTTTTCAGCTTCTCAGCAGTTTCTTCTGGAATGTACCTCAGAGTCATGGGCTTCTACTCTTATTGCTTGCTCTGTTTTGGACAGTCTCTCCCAATGGACTTCTTGCTATGTTAAAGATTTAGCTCTCCAGCCACACCTCCTTCGAGCCCCTCTCGACAGAGTGATCCCACCACGTGTGGGGCTACATTTGCAGTCAGTTCAGGTAATTATGGCTGCGCAGACACCGCCCAGGCCAAACAGGAGTGACTTACAGGCCTTCCTGAACAGCTTACTTTGCACCCGCGTATTTATTCAACGACTGAGCCCAGCCCTCGCTTTCCACATTCTTCTTGGGTTCTGCCCACAGGCAGCTGCAGACATATCTCCTGCATGTGGGCCCACGGCCCCCAGTTCCGGCCTCACGGGCTGCACGCCAGGCCTGGCCCCCTGTGCCCAACACCTTCTTGCTTTGTTTGGCCATTGGGACGACTTTATCACCTGAGGTCTGACGGCCGTGAGACACCAGTGAGGGCAGAAGGGAGCCCCTTGCGCCTATGCCTGGGCGGGGGGGACTCGGCTCTGGCAGCGCCACTTGGAGGAAGGGAAATGGGTCCAGCCACAGCCACGGACACCTTGTAGACCCTGTCTGCGGACTCACGACGTCACGTGAGCGTGCGTTTCGCATTTCAGAGTTGGACAGGTGCCAAGGAAATACATACGTGGCATGAAACAACTATGTCTGGCAGCCACGACAAGACCACAACCACGACCACAGCACAGGCACACTGCGGAGGCAGAGGCTCCATGGGAGAGGTTTACCTTGGACATCTGGCTGAAGTCAGCAAAGCCCTCGGCACTATTGAAGGACCCACTTCCGAAGGGGTCTAAGGCTCCGAAGGGACCTGCAAGCAGCAGCAGGAGAGGCAGTTAACAGTGCGCTCACGGAACACACCTCCTGGGGGCAAGCCCAAGTGCCTCTCTCAGCTCTCCACAGCACCAGGGCAGATCCAGGGTGCTCACGTCTGTTTGCGGGGTGCTGACTCTGGGTGCAGGTCCTCAACCAGGACCCCCCCCCCCCGACCCGCCGCCCAGCCCACTCTGGCTTGTGGTTGGTGCAGCTCAGCCAGACAGTTTGCAGCCACGCGAGCTAGGGGCACTCAGCCCTGTGGCTGGGCTGCCAGCCAGCATCATTCACAGTCACGGAAGGAGTGACAAGAACCCCGTGGAAGGACAGACAGGGCCTGGTGTCTGTCCTGCTGGACCAGGTTGGGGGAGTGAGAGGGAGGGGACTGCCATGCACACGGCTCACGTGGGGAGGGCATCTGTGGGCAGGGATTTCTGCTGAGCTTTTTCCTTCGGTGGGTGGTGTGATTTTCCTGGAGTAGCCCACAAGCCCACCTATGAAGTCAAGCTCTGTAACTAACAAGTCAAGATGCTAGGCAAGGCAGCAGTACCAAGTGGGGCCTGTTCCCACAGGCAAGGTGGGGCGGGGTAGGCAGTCCGCAAACGCTCCCCTCCGTTAGAGGCACACCTAAGGGTTTTATGCTGTGAAGGGAGGGTCCCTCAAATCCAGCACCCACAGCACAAGACTCAACAGAACTTTGGATTTATTTAGGAAAAAAAGTCAAACATACGAACCAAACATTCTTAAGGAAGACTGTGTAAAGAGTAACTAATATGTCGGTGTTATTACTGAATTAATCCCTACAGCCAAGCTTCCTTCCCAGCAGATGCCCACTCCCGCTCAGGAAGATGAGGGCCGTGGCGTGGGCCACACTGCCTCGGGCGAGGATCTGGGTGCTACTTACTAACGACACAAACGCTGAGGACACACCAGCTTTGGAACAGGTGGGCCATTCTGCTGCCCAGGGAAGAGAAGTAAAAGAAGCCATCGGTCTCACCTGATCCTTTTGAGGAGACACTGGAGGATGAAAAAGGATCGCTGGATTCAAAGGGGTCGAGCTGAGGGAAAAGGGGAGAGGAGAGAGTGAAAAGCAGTTCCTGTGCCCATCACCCATTCATTCAACCACAAACTCTCTGAACATCTTCCCTGGCCATGGGGAGGACACAGTGATTTAAACCTAATCCTGGCAGAGTCCAACAGACCAACCCCTCCTGCATGTAATACCAACAAATACTCTGGACCGGGGGAAAAAAAAAAAGCAATCACCTAAAGACCTAGGAAGTGAATCAAAGCAGCAAGACTTGGGAAGAGAACTGAAATTTGGTAGTAAAAAAACAGCACAAGGCTGGGTTTTCCAGGTTTCATCTTGGCCCACTGCTCAGCTTGTGGGATCTCAGTTCCCTAACCAAGGACTGGACCCCGGCCGCGGCCCATGAAAACACTGAATGCTAACCACTAGACCACCAGGGAACTCCCAGGTTTTCCATCTTGATAGCTACAGTCTGAGAATACTGAGAGGCTACGGACTCCAAAAGAAAACTCACTGCCTTTCTGCACTGCAGCTCAGAGGCGGGAATCCCAGGACAGCCACAGCCATGAAAAAGGGATGTGGCCCAGCAAAAAACAAAAAGCCCAGTGGAGAATTAAGCTATCTTCATACCTGCAAATGATGCAGGCTCTTTTTGTTAAGACTCTTGGAATTTACTAACCATAATTACAACAGTATAATCCAAAGAATGTTAAGTAACCTTCTTATCATGTTAATCAACTATTCTCTTATGAAGATCTACTGTGTTGACTAATTGAACAATAATTCAAGTAGAGTATCCCAGAAAGAAACCCGCTTGCACTCCCTCTTTGGAGTCTGGCTGGCGGCGCTGAGTACTGCCAGGGGCCCCGACGGGTCCTGACATTGTGTCCTCCTTTAGAGGCCTCGTCTTCTGCACGTGGCTTCATCCCCACATGGCTGCAAACAACCTGGGGCTGTGTTTTATTTGGGAGTTATTTGGCCAGGGCCTTTTGAACAGCAGTGTCCCAATGAAGTGCTGGATGTTATTTATTTAAGAATGAACTTTTCTTTTTTTTTAACAATAATATCCTTTCAGAAATTTCTTACTACTTTGTAACTGCCTGACTTAACATGGTGATAAAACAGTTATTAAAAGACTATCTTTTCCAAAGCTTAGAAAAGGAGGGTGGGTCTAAAAGGAGAGGCAGAGAATGGGAGTCCCAAATTCCATGATAAGCTCTGCCCGGGTCTCAAGCTGACCCCTACACTGTGTGTGGGTGGGCAGACTCAGAGCAGTCTATAGCTAAGGCCACAGGAATGAAACCACAGGCCAGACAGGGAGAGACTACAGTGTGAGTCTCACCAAGTTAGTTGCCTACTGAAACAAAACCATCCACACTCTTTGGAAGAATGCAACAGAATCAAGTCTCCACAACAGAGTACTCACAACACACAGGATATATCTCTAAGTTATTCAAAATACAGAGGACAAGAAAAATGTGGTTCTCAAGGGAAAAAGACAATCAGTGGAGATGATCTCAAGGTGACCCAGATACTGGAATTCTCAGATGAGGATGACTTTACAGCAGCAGTGACTGGGCTTAATGAGATAAAGGTAAATACACTTCAGATGAACAACAAGATAGGAGATCCTGGTAGAGAAGTGGAAAGTATACAGACGAAACATGGACATTCTAAAACTGTAAAGTACAATACCCATAATAAAAGCTTCAGTAGATCAGCTAACCAACAAACGACAAAAATGTAAGTGAAGTTGAAGATAAATCAGTAGAAATTACACAATCTGATGGAAAAAAAGAGAGGGGAAAAAAAAAAACAGGGCCTCAGGGAACTTTGAGGATATTGAGGATAATATAAACACCTGTGTAACTGGAATCCCACAAAGACAGAATAAAAAAGAAAAAATTGTTGAAGAAATAATGGCTGAAAACATACCAAATTTGGTGAAAGACCTAATTTATAGACCTAAGAACTTCAGCAAACCCCAAGCACCATAAATAAAAAGAAAACTATATCCAGACCCTACACAAACTGAAAAACAAAGATAAAGAGAGGTTTTTTAAAACAACCAGAGAAAAGAACATGTTACATGCAGGGAACAACGATCTGAAAGGCTGGTAACTTTTCATTAAGAACAACAGAGACTAGAAGGCAGTGGGACAACATCCTACAAGTGCCAAAAGGGAAAATGATACTAGATTGGGCACAAATATACTCAAGGATGAAAAGAAAGCAGTCCTGCATCACAAGGGCTAATGTAAGTTCTTCAGGCAGAAGGAAAATGATCATGGAGGGAAAATCAGACCTTGAGAAAGGGATGAAGAACTTGAGAAATGGGGACTATATGGGTGAAAACAAGAACTACTTTTTTCAACCTTAAAACTGATCAGTTCAGTTTGGTTCAGTTGCTCAGTCATGTCCAACTCTTTGTGACCCCATGGACTGCAGCACGCCAGGCTTCCCTGTTCATCACCAACTCCCGAAGCTTGTTCAAACTCACATCCATCGAGTCCGTGATGCCATCCAATCATCTCATCCTCTGTCATCCCCTTCTCCTCCTGCCTTCAATCTTTCCCAGCATCAGAGTCTTTTCCAGTGAGTCAGTGCTTCGCATCAGGTGGCCAAAGTCTTGGGAGTTTCAGTTTCAGCATCAGTCCTTCCAATGAATAATCAGGACTGATTTCCTTTAGGATTGACTGGTTTAAAACTGACTTTAAAACTGGTTTAAAACTGATACAGTGGATTAAAGCAAAAATTATTATAACACTGTCTTAAGGCATTTAATATATTTAGACGTGTTACATTCATAGGACAACTATAACAGAGACACTGCTGTTTAGGGGTGGGTGCATAAATGGATCTACACGATGGCAAGTTTTTTACATTTTACATTAAGTGTTGTTTGTTGATACTGTTCAGTCGTTGTGTCCGACTTGCTGCGACCCCATGGACAGTAGCACGCCAGGCTCCTCTGTCCTTCACTATCTCCCAGAGTTTGCTCAAATTGATGTTCATTGAGTCTGTAATGCTATATAACCATCTCATCCTCTACCACCCCCTTCTCCTTTTGCCTTTAATCTTTCCCAGCATTAGGGTCTTTTCCAATGAGTCGGCTCTTCGCATCATGTCTTCAAAGTATTGGAGCTTCAGCTTCAGCAAATGACATAGTATTAATTCCAAGTAGCCTACAAAAAGCTAAGTGTGAAAATGGCAATCCCTAAAGTAACCTCTAAAAATAATAAAAAACAGTATAGTTAAAAGAGGCCAATAAGTATTACAAAATGGAATCCTAGAAAACATGCAAATAACCCAAAAGAAGACAGAGGGGAACAGATGAATAAAACACAGAGAATAAAAGGAAGTAAATGATAAAATAGTAGACGAATCTAATTATATTGGTAACTGCATTAAATGTGAATGAACTAGATACTCCATTTAGAAAACAGAGATTTCCAGACTATAGAAAAGCAAGGCCCAACTGTTGATACATGCTCAACACAAAAGACATCAACTTCAACTCCCAGATAGGTTCAAAGTTAAGTGGATAAAAAAAGCATGCAGAGAGTAAGCATAAGAAAAATGAGGTGGATATTTTAAAATGTGATAAAAACAAATTAAGACAAAGATTATCCCCAGAAGAAAAATGGAAGCCTTTTAAAGATAAAAGGTCACTGCATCAGGATGATACAACAATCATCAATATGTAGGCAACTGATAGAGCTTCAAAATACATGTAGCTAAACTTGACAGAATTAAGGGGGATATGGACAATGCTGCAATCATAGGAGAGCATTTTAACACCTCAGCAACTAGTAGAGCTAACAAACACCTTAAAAATAGACAATCAGTCCTCTAATAGAACATAATGGAAAAGAATATGAAAAAGAATATATATATATATGTATAATTAAATCACTGTAGTATACACTAAAAACTAACACAACACGGTAAATCAACTAAACTTTCAATTAAAAAAAAGCAAAGGGGGAATTCCCTGGCCGCCCAGTGGTTAGAACACAGCACTTCCACTGCTGTGGCCCAGGTTCCATCCCTGGTTGGGGCACTAAGATCCCCCAAGCTACATGGGCGTGGTCCCCTTAAAAAAAATGGGGGAAAAACATAGACCTTCAGAACAACCACCTTGACCTAGCTGGCATTTACAGAACATTATACCCAACACTGGCAAATAGATATTCTTCTCGACTGTACCCTGTACATTCACCAACAAAGACCAAAAACGAGTCTCAATAAATCTAAAAGGACTGAAAACATACAAAATAGGTTCTCTAATAACAATAAATCTAATTAGAAACCAATATTATAAAATACCTGGAGGGGGGCAGTACTTCGAAATGAAACAATACCTTTTAAATAATCCATGGTTCAACAGAGCATTCACAAGGGAAATTGAAAAATATCTCAAACTGAACGACAATGAAGATACAACATGTCAAAATGTGTGGAATGCACCGAAAGCAGTGCCTGAAGAGAAACGCGTAAGTTTTTATAAAAATAATTGTATTTATTTTTGGCTGTGCGGGGACTCTGCTGCTCTGCGGGCTTCCCTCTAGTTGTGGCAAGTGCGGGCTATCCTCTAGTTGCGGTGTGCAGGCTCTCGTTGCGGGAGCTCCTCTTGTGGAGCACAAGCCCCAGGCGCTTGCAGTAGTTACGGTTCCTGGGCTCTGGGCACAGGTTCAATAGTTGCGGTGCGCGGGCTCAGCTGCCTCGCGGCACGTGGGATCTTTCCGGACCAGGGATCAAACCTGTGTCTCCTGCAGTGGCTAGGTGGATTCTTTACCACTGAGCCACCAGGGAAGCCCAGAAATACACAGCATTAAACACTCACATTAGGAAAAAAAGATCCAAGATCAATGACCTAAGGTTGGATCTTAAGAAGTCAGAAACAGAAGAGCAAAGTAGGAAGAAGGAAATCATGAGCAGAAATCAGTGAAACAGAAAACAAACAGGAGAGAAAATTGACGTAGCCAATAGTTGGCTTGTGGAAAAGGTGAATAAAATTGATAAACACAGAGGTGAGAGCACAGACCACCAACATTAGGAATGAAAGGGGGACCTCACAACGGGTCTCAGAGACAGAAATGTTCCAGGTTAACCCTTGCCTTCAAGGAGCTCTGGGGCTAGTCCTGCAGACCAGTAGGTCCATGGACAAGTGAAAAACCAAGGCATGGGTAAAATGAGGACAGAGACGCAGCCTAGAGCATGCAGGAAAGCTACACATGGCCCTCACTCAGACACAAAATTCTCATTCCATCACAAAGTCAATTTTCTGCTTTTTAAAGCCTCGCTGACAGCAATTTAAACCAGTCTGTTGGGCCTCATGTACACGACACATGGCTGACTGCTCGCTGGGGGCAGGGGAGCGCTCTCAGTGCAGCAGGCTGTGTGTCCGGATCCCCTCCGGCCACGGCGGGGCCCCCGGGGCAGACTGATGCCAGTGTCCCCTCAGCACTGGGCACTCAGGGGCAGCCGGGCAGACCCGTGGGAGCGCGCCACGTTGTCTCGTCTTTGTTGGGGGCTGCAGTGGCCAAGCAGAGCACCCAGCCAGTGGGCCTGAGCTGGAGGAGAGGGGCACCAAAAGGGATGGAGGGGTGACAGCCGCTCCGGACACAGTCCATCCTGATGCGGGCTCACCGGACTGCTGGGCGTGACACCTGGCTTCAGAGGGCAAGCCTCTGCAGGGACCAGCAGGGACGGTCACCGTGCCGTCCAGGAAGGAGGCTGGGCCTTCTCGCCAGCTCCCAGGGAATGGCCCGGCCTCTGACGGCTCTCACTTGCCAGGCTTAGCAAGCTCAGTCTGAGAGAGGGAGGCCCTGACTTGGTCCAAGGTGGGTGGGAAGGGCTGCCTTCATACACGGAGAGCATGCAGACGGGCAGGACCCAGAAAGCGGCCCTCCTGAGATCACTCACCTTTGACGGTAAGGAAGGGTTTTTCGTGAACGGGTCTGAGGTAAACGGGTCGCTCTTTGTCTGCTTCTTAAAGAAGTCATCAGGGGTGGAGCCACGGAATGGGTCACTTTCTTTGAAAGGATCCCCACCGAATGGATCTGGGAGGTGTTTTGGAAAGAGAAGGAAAAAAAGCCCCATGAATAAACACTATGCTTAGTGAGAGAACTCCCATTAAAAAAAAAAACAAAAAAACACCACGACTGACTGACACCACTTACATGAAATTCTAGAAAATGGAAAAACTATAGTGGCAGAAAGTAGCTGCCAGAGCCCTAGTGGCACGGGGTGGAGGAGCACGAGGGGACCTTTGGGGACAGTGCAAATGTTTTCTTTCTCATCTGACTACACACATGTTGAAACACATCTGATTCTACATTTAAGATGGGTGAGTTTTGTGGTATGTTCATTATACCTCTCAGTAACACTTATTTTTAAAAATAAAATCAGTAGAAACAAGCAATGTGGGTAAGTCCATAAGGACAGAAAGCAGACTGGAGGTTGCCAGGGGCTGGGTCAGGGGGAACTGGCAGACACGGTCTCCTTTCAGGGTGACAGAAACATTCTGAAACTACATGGAGGTGGTGAGCGCACAACACACTGAACCGACTGCAGGTGAGTGACATGTGCACTTTAAGATGGCTAATCTGTGCTATGCAAATTTGTTAGGCTTGTGTTACATGAATTGCACCTCAAGAGAAACAAATAAATAACCAGGCAGGAGGAGATAAACAGGCAGCAAGATGCCAACACCACCACGCCCAGAGTGTGTTCATGTGGGGTGCAGGCCTGGCAACCGAGAGGGCAGCCCCCATCACCCGGAGCAAACAAAATGCTGGGCTTTTTTTTTTTTTTTCTTTATGATGTGGACCAATTTTTTTAAAGTTTTTTTTTTAAACTTTTGTTTGTTTATTTTTAGCTGTGCTAGGTCTCCGCTGCTGCTCGGGCTCCCCTCCGCTGCGGTGCTGGGGCTTTCACCGCGGCGGCTTCTCTTGCTGCTGAGCACGGGCTCTAGGGCCCATGGGCTCAGTCGCTGTGGAGCCCAGGGCCAGCTGCTCCAAGGCATGTGGGGTCCTCCTGAGTCAGGAACTGAACCTGTGTCTCCTGCATCGGCAGGTGGGTTCCTCACCACTGAGCCACCGGGGAAGCCCAAGATGCTAGGCTTCTGTGCGAAGCGATGCTGTCCTTCCCTGCTCACTCCACGGCCACCCCGAGTGTGTGCGGGTACCACACGGGACAGCCTGACGCCACCACAGGTGACAGCAGGCAGGAGCGCGCCCGTCGGCTCCCGCGACCGTCGGGGGCTGGCTTTCCCGTCCTAGCTCTCACGGCGCCTGCAACGGGCAGGAAGGGGCACCGGACTGAGAGTGGGAGGCGCGACGGGGCTGCCTTCAGCTCCCCTGGCACAGGAGCGGCAAGGTGTTTCTCCGTTCCCCTCACCCTGAACTAGGAATGGAACACTCTTCTTTTTTAATTTTTACTGGAGGAGGGCACCGCAACCCACTCCAGTGTGCTTGCCTGGGAAATTCTATGGACAGAGGAGCCTGGCGGGCTGTAGTCCATGGGGTCATGAAGAGTCAGACATGACTCAGCGACTCAAGAACAACAACAAAATAGCTGCTTCCCAACGTTGTGTTGGTTTCTGGTGCAGAGCAAAACAAATCAGATACATCCACACATGCACCGCCTCTGTTTTGGATTTCCTTCCCATCTAGGTCGTCACAGGGCACGGAGTCGAGCTCCCCTGCTATACAGGAGGTTCTCATTAGCTACTAGGAATGGGAATATTCTGAGGACCAGTTCACACAACGGTTCTTCTAACGAAGGCTTTTTTTACCTGTTGAAGCTGTCTGTTGCTCGGCAAAGGGGTCACTCTGGAATGGGTCACCTGGATTAGAGAAGAGAGAACCATTCAGCTCTGTGTTGGAAATGACCTTGGCAGAGCAAAGTGGGAAAGCAAGGGTGGCCAGTGGCTGAGGTAGTTCATCATGGCAAGGATGATGAAGATGAAACGAAAAGAACTCTGGCTACTCAACGTGGGCCCAACGGCGGGGAAATGTAGGACCAGCCTGAATTCACTCTCTTTCTATGCCCTGCTTAAGGCTCACCGCTCCCCTCCCCATCACCCCCGGGTTCCAAGAACCTGAGCGCCCAGAGCTGCCCCCTCCTCCGCCTCCTGGGACACCTGAGCCTCGGCAGCTGCCCGAGTCAGCCCTCAGAACCCGGGTGCTTCCACTCCAAGTCTCTAACTGGAAAGGCACTCCCACTGCCCCCTCCCTGCCCTGGCATTTTTCTCAGGAAAATACAGATAGCCTTCTTGGAAATAGTTTTGCTCTGCAAAGAAAAAAAAAAAAGAAAGAAAACTTAGGAAATCTTGTTTCTAGAATTCTTAGTTATTCTCAACTCGTGTGTGGCTCTGGGTGAACTCGCTGTGTTAAGACCTTAGAGACTGTGTGTGGGGGGATCTGCTGTTTACCAGGGGCTCCAAAATCACTACTACATCTACATATCTTAGTCCTGCCAGGTGGACGCAATCTCTGGGCCGAGCCTGTCCCTTGCACGAGGCCATCTAGCAGTGATCTTGGAGCTCTTTCCACCCGCCACTCAACACCACAGCTCCTCATAACCAGGTGAAGTGAAAAACTCAAGAGGCCTGTTAGGCTCCAAGAATTTCTTTCCTTCCCCCACGTCAGAGGGTGCTGCCAGTCACGAGACAACCCAGAGGGGCAGAAAACAAACAGCCTTTCGGTGACAAAGTGGGTGCCAATGAGGTACCTTTGAAGGGATCGGCTCCTTTAAATGGGTCGGATTTGAAGGGGTCTTCTGCCTGAAAGGGATCCGGATGCAATTCTTGGGCGTTGTTGCTAAATAACAAGGCTTTATTTTTGAAAGGATCATCCTGTAATTTTGCAAAGAGACAGGACAGGGATTTCATTATTTCAGATTTAAAGCCAAGCACAGAATTCTATACCAAACTGGTATATTTTCCCCTCTTACGTGATGTGACCCTAAAGAGAGTAATTTTTTAAAAAAAAAACCACAGAAGATGGATTTTAAATAATAACGTCAACAACAGTCCATTAATTGTGATAAATGTACAAGACATTAATAACAGGGTAAGCTGGCTGTGGGTTATACAGGAACTCTCTGTGCTATCTTTGCAAGTTTTCCTTAAGTCTTCTAAAATGAAAGTCTATTTAAAAATTGTCGAGTGGAAGCAACCCCGGCATCCAGTGATGGATGAACAAATAAGCGTGGTATGTCCATACAATGTATTATCATTCAGCCTTTAGAAGGAAGGAAATTTTGACACACACAACATGGATGAACCCTGAAGACATCAGGCTGAGTGAAAGAAGCCAATCACCAGAAGACAAATACTGTGTAATTCTACTTACATGAAGTCCCTAGAGCCATCAAATTCATAGAGATAGAAAGTAAAATAGTGGGTGGTCAGGAGGATGGGAAGCAGTGCTTAATGGGTATGAAGAAATTCTGGAGCTTGACCGTACAACATGAATATACTTAACGCTACTGAACTGCATAATGAAAGATGGCTATGATGGTAAACTTTATGTGTCTTTTACCATAATTAGAAATATTTTTTAATAAATCACTGTGTCAGAAAAAAAAGTCATATTTTTGGAAATGTCAGAAAGAAAATGTAACAAGTCCCTTCAATGACTACAGCTCAAAGCCTCCTTGTTCAAAGGTGCACCTCCCTCCACCTCCTCAGAGAGTGTGTGCCTATGTGGGCATTTTTTAAAATGCCTGTTTCTACACCAAGAGGCATGATGGCTATTTACATCCAGAGAGGAAGTGCGTGCTTATGCAGTTAGAACTACTAGAGCATACACAGCACTTTGCATTTTTTCTTTAAAAAGTGCTTATTTGTAGAAACAAACAGCATATTTAAATCAGGGGGGGAACTTTGCTTTTGAAGAGCAAGTTTTTATAGTGGAAAAATTACCTGAAAGGGGTTGGGGAGGGACCTCACAATATATGCGGGAAAACAGTGCACTTGGTTTAGAAATACTGAGATATTTTGGTTCAGAAAGACACACCCTCAGTGAAAACACACAGGTTTCAGTATGACATTAAAAAGCACAACATCCTCCTTGAATGTGGCAAATGTGTCAGCATCCTTGGGGCTGGCGAACTCAGCCATTATTCCAACTGACCGAGACCAGATGATGAGAGAGCCGGGGCTTCCGTGAAAATACAGGGCAGTGACGTCAGAGGTGCCCACGGGAGGGTCCTGACAGGGCTGGGTGACTCCAGGGAGCAGGACGTGTCTCAGAGGTACCAGGCCAACAGGAACCCCCAGGCTCCCAAGGAATGGACCAACACCCCTGCCCTCTGACGGGTGTGGAACGATTTTCCTTACCTGGAGGTGGGGAAGCCAAGCCAGGTCTTGGACAAGTGAGTACCGACGTCCGCAAGCGCGGCGTCCAAGTCTGCAACGCACAGACTCAGTAAGGATGCTGTGGTGCCAACTACCATGAGGCGCCTGCGCCAGCAAGCACCCAGTGGGGGTCTGAAACACAGACCAACATCAACAGACCTAATCAACGGAAGCCAGGAGGCCGGCATGGAAAAGCAACGCCCTGCAGCCCTGGGGAGAGGAACGTGTTTGTTCCAGAAGAAGAGAGAGAGATGATGAACGACCTGGATAAAGTAGTGAATTAAGAATGACAACGTGGAAAACTACATAGAACAGAAGCTTCTATTTGGTTTTTAATCAGCAGTAATGTACCACTGCTAATTGGTACTTTTTTTTTTTTAATGTTTTCAATTGCCACTTGGAAAGACTTGTCAAGTTAACAGTGGACAACGGCGGAGAGGACCCCGATTCCTGGGTGCTCTGGCTGCAATCCCCCAACCGAAAGGCAGGTCTGCTCTCTCTCTCTAGGAGCAACTGCTCGGCCTGAGACAGCAGCCGCTCCCTCCCCTTCAAAGGAGAAGCCTGAGGCCACCGGCAGGACTCACGAGGTTAGGGTAACCACGGGTTCGGATTCCATTTCAGGCTCGGAGCAGAAAGTAGATTTGCCCTGGCACAAAGGGGCCATCAACTCCACCACCTGCTGACCACCTACTGAGGAGCACAGAGCCATCTGCCCACCTGGGAGACGCAAATGTGGTGGCCAAGCTTGGGGTGATCGGCGCCGCTTGTGGCAGAGAGCAAGCACTGTGAACAAGAAGCTCCCTGGCCAGCCTTAAGTTCTGCACCTCTCAGGAAACAGACGTGACAACTCCGAACGGGCATCAAGGTGGCATTCCGCAACATTCCTCCCCTTTAGACGGGGGCTGGGTGGTGGTGTGCCGGTGCAATCAACACTCTCAAGAGAAAATAAAAGCTCTGCTTGATAGCCAGCGCCAATTCCCATGGCATCACTACCCCCACTGGGGCTGATGTCCACTTACCAAAGGTGGAGCTAAGCTTTACAAAATTCCTATTCAATCATCAGCTCTGAAGAGTCAGTAAAAGTGGCTCCAGTAGGCCAAGGGCTGAATGTGACAGACAAGCCCGTCCTTCGTGATGAGTTTGTGGTGAAGCTGAATTCTGCTTCTCTCTAGTAGGCTGGCTGAGCATAAGAAGTCTGTACCCTTATCAGCAGATGAGACACAAGGAATAAACATGGCTTTCAGAACCCTGCCATCTTGGACAAAGTAAAGTCATGTGAGCCCAACACTAAACCCAGTGACTTCAGTAAAACTGTGCAGACTAAGAACGTTCTAGACGCACCTCTTTGGTTACACTTGTTCTCGGGAAACTAAGCCCCTTACTTTCATCCCCTTTGAAGAGAACTAAGAAACCTCCCTCTCCTTGGGAACAGTCTTGAAATGTCCAGGAGTGAACAAAAGCCCTCTTCACACTGTTTATTAAGAAATGGAAACAAACCAAAAAGTGAGTGCTTTAAAGATTGTATTTGTGCAACAAGATATAGTTTTTCTTCCAAACAGTGGTTGTGGGTTTCTATGTAACACATGTGACGTCAACATTTCAAGATGGATTGACCATCATATAAACATCTGTAATAAGATGAATAAAAAATAAAAGCAAAAAAATCTGTGGGGGGCAGGGGTGGGGGAGAATCCCTATTTTCCAAATGACACTTCCCTGCCAACTTTTTATCCAAAGAAACCCGTCTTATCAAAGCCTGTGCGACAGAATTTAAGAGTGAGCTGTCCCATGAACTAAGACAGGACAGGCAAGCCAAGAGCTGTGAGGGCACCTGGAGAGACGCACAAGTAAGAGCGAGGCTGTGAAGCTGGGACACACAGACGGACGGTCAGGCGGGAAATTCCACCTCAGGAAGGAGGACCGTTCCCAGTCTCTATTCAAACGATGAAGCTGCCTAAATGGGCCCTGGAGCGGATACGAAATTCCCTCGTTTGCCATTTCCAAGTAGAGAGGAACGTGTGAATGGCAGGGGGAGGCAGGGAGGGCCAAAGATGGGAGTCAGATAACACCAGGAGCATTTTCTGAGCACTCTGGAGAATTAGGCATAAGCTTTCCCGTAAATCCTAGGGACAGAGAACTTGGCCACTGAGGAAAGAGACATGTCGAGAAAGGCCCAGAGTCTCACATGAAGAGAGACAGAGAGGCTGAACTGTTATGGGGAGGGGAAGGAATCCACGAAGCGAACAAGGCCAGGAGCAGGAGCCTGGAGGAGAGAGACAGCAGCGCAGGGCGTGCGGCCAAAGGCTTTGGGGCAGAACACAAGGAAACTAGAGACCAGCTGTGTCCCCCCGGCTCCCACAGCAGCACAGAGATGCCCTCCTCAGCCCGAGTGAGCCGGAAACGGCACACGCCAGGACTCGGGACCACAGCAGTGAACTCTGGCCAGAACAGGGGACTAAGTAACACTGTCTGGATGCCAGCAGCCCCCCACCAGGACCCCCAGGGTCATGCGGCATGAACCCAAGTGCTGACATTTCAAATGTCACGAAAATTTCAGGAGATGGGCCCATTTGTGGGTGACGCAGCAACATCCCGGGAGGGCTGATTGCCATTCCTATTGATCTTTATCTCCACCTGTGATTTTCCAAGGTGCTCCTTGTAGAAACACGGACACACACACACACACACTTTTCCAGCCTCCCAGTGAGGAGAATGTGGGGTTTCACAATGTGTAAGAATTGATCCCACTGGGGGAAGCCCTCCCAATGGGAGGCACTAGCCCACAGAGATGGAGGTCTTCACAAACTGGTTTCACAAAGGATCCAGGCCTATGCTCGGCTCTGCCCCAGATGCCGGGCTGCAGGGCTGGTGGGCAGGGGCAGAGCAGCGAACACGAGAAACACCCTGCACGTGGATGGGATTAGGCTGGTGAGGGCTGGGTCCAGCAGGAGGGGCCTTCTCTGAGCCCAACACAGGACCCAATCCCAGGACTGGAAAGCACTTATTCAACCTTTACCATGGCTCCAAAACCGCCCCTCTCTGTCAGGGAGACACCCGCGCTCAGCTCTGCCAGGGCGGTCAGGCCGACGCCGGGGGCCCCGTCGAGCGTCGCGTCGTACTGCTCCAGGCTGCGCTGGGCTTCCTGGCGGCTCTCGTGCAGCTGGGAGAGCTTGCTTCTGGCCTGGACGAGAGAGGCATGGTTGGCACGGAAAGCGTTGGAAAGCAGGTGGAAAGCATCAGGCCACACATTTTTCTCTCAGGGCATCCCGCCCCAGATGATTCACGCAGATAACTGAGTTACCTGTCTACAGAGCAGATGTCCCTGCAGCCAAGTTTACAAGACTTGAAGCTGCTCAGAAACCGAGAGAGAGAGATCCCGTTATGACTGCCCTCAGGCGGCCTCTTTGTATCCCTGGTCCCTGAGAGAGGCAAGTATTCAAATACATGTTTGCTGATTCGGAATGAACTGGGACAAAATCCAGATTCACTATTCAAAGTGATGTTCAGCAGTCATTTTGCTTTATGGGATTTTTATTGCCATTTGCTCCTCCTTGTTCCTGGAGAAGGCATGTGAGGCCAGGGAAAGGATGGCAATCTGTGGAGGCAGACAGACCCCTGCTTTATCTTAACTGTCTCCTGCACACTGGTGACCTCACCTCTGTTTCCTCTTCTCCAAAATGGAATTGATGAGTAAGAGCCCTCTTGCACTGTCTGGCAGGGTGGCCTTAGTAAGTAGTAGCTATCATGTTTAACATCATTATTATTATCACTAACATACATTTATGTCTTGACTGCTGTTTTTTGTTTTTTATTTTCATTTATTTTTATTAGTTGGAGGCTAATTACTTTACAATATTGTATTGGTTTTTGCCATACACTGACATGAATCAGCCATGGATTTACATGTGTTCCCCACCCCGATCCCCCCTCCCGCCTCCCTCCCCTTGGCTGCTGTTTTATAAAGGCTGGAGGACTGATGCTGAAGATGAAGCTCCACTGCTTGGGCTACCTGATGCTAATAGGAACCGACTTACTGGAAAAGACCCTTAGGCTGGTAAAGATCGAAGCCAGGAGGAGAAGGGGGCGACAGAGGATGAAATGGCTGGATGGCATCATCAACTCAACAGACATGAGTTTGAGCAGACTCCGGGAGATGGTAAAAGAAAGAAGAACCTGGCGTGCTGCAGCCCATGGGGTCGCAAAGAGTCGGACACTGAGCAACTGAACAACAGTAACAAAAAGGCTGACTGGGACAGGCCTCTACAGACATTAATCAACAATAAAGCACATTGTTACTGTCAGCTGCTCAGTCGTGTCCGACCCCGTGACCCCACGGACTGTAACTCACCAGGCTCTGCTGTCCATGGAGTTTTTCAGGCAAGGATACTGGAGTTACAGTAGCTATTCCCTTCTCCAGGGGATGTTCCCAACCCAGTGATCAAACTCAGGTTTCTCACACGGCAGGCAGATTCTTTAACCATCTGAGCCACCAGGGAAGCCCCATAAAGCACAATATATGTTATCAAATCCCTGAGGTTTGAGTTTGTAATTAACTTTTGCCTGTAAACTGGCAAAAAGAGCCAAGAGATCAATTCGGTCAAGAAAAGAAGCACAGATATGCATTTTGATTTCGCCAAGGTCAAACATAACCCTCCCTATGTAGGTGGGACATCCGAGGGCCAGCGAGGAGGCCTTTGGCCATTCCATACAGGGCAGCCGGCTGCAGGCCTCGGGGCCTTCTCCCCAGAGCAGGCCAGGGAGGAGCGGGGCTCCTGAGAGGGTGGGGCCTCCTCGCTGTGCTGCCTCTTGAGCTGCATGGGGACAGAAGGCATCCTGGACTCTGTCTTCTTGCTTGTGCAAGGGCCCAGGCTGGTGAGACAGGTCCTGAACCTAGGCTCTCTTCAAACCAGTTAACATCATGTGCTCACCCAGCCCGCACCCACTCCTCCAAAAACGATGCACACTCCAGCAGGGAAGCAGAAGGCTGGTAAGGCAAAACAGACCCCACCAGGCCACAGTCAATATGACAGGGAATATATGCTGGGGGGTCTCCGCACTTCACCTGCAGGCTGAACAAAGCCTCCCAAGGAGAGAACCTAACGTGAATGAGGTGGGCAGCGCACACACCTCCGTAACTGCTTGCTTGTGGCAGCCACCCTGCTCGGCAGGAGACCCCAGAAGCCCCACCCCACCCGCACCCCAGCCAGGGGAGGCAGGCCTGCCCCACCCCGCCCCCCGGATACCTGGCTGATTTCCTCTTGAGTGGACTTCAGGGACTTGATGATGGTTTCCAGTTGGACTTTCCCAGCCTGGATGCTCTGCTCCAGCTGCGTCTCCTCCTGCTGCAGTCGGTTCAGCTCAGATTTGGCCCGGTTCAGGTCGTCTTCCTGGGACTTGAGGTCAGACTCCTGAGACTGGATCTGTGTCTTCAACGAGGAAATCTGAAATGAGATGAAATGTGACTTCGAGGAAGAATTCTGGTTTGTGTTTCTTGAGATGAGCTGACCCAGGGAGGGAGATACCAGCCCCAAAATGTGGACACCGGGCTTCCTTACAGGGACCCCTCTCCACACATGGGAGAAGCATCGGCAATCTGACTGACTTGGCGCTGAACATCCCCTCGTCTCAGAGATCTGCTGAGGTCACAGCCTCCCTGTTTTGTGACAAGCAGCAAAGACACCCGGGGGAGGTGAGACGGGCATGCTGTGTCGCCCGGGCCCGGGTGGGATGTCCACACATAGGTTCACACTTATATGTGTGACAAGGCGGGTAAGATGGAGGTCAGGCCACAGATGCTTGGACACTTTCCCAAATGATAGGTTCAACTACCCTACTAAACCAGCAGGATGTCTCAGCCTTGATTCCAGGTCAGGGTGAGCTCAGGGAAGTTCCTAAAAAGCCTTCTCCTCCTGCTGGGCTGGGGGTGTGGAGAGATAATGACTCACCATCTGGGTCTCATCCTGGCACTTCTGCCTGACGTCACTCAGCATGTCTCGAAGCTTGGCCTTCTGCTGGTCCATTTCATCCAGGCGGTCTTGGGCATCCTGTTTTTGAGCTTCTAGCTCTTGCAGACTGCTTGTTTCCCGGTCTAAATCGTTTTGTAATTCCTAGGGAAGGGTCACATGAATTTACCTGAGATTCATTAAAATGGGGGCACATCCAAGCCAACTGTCACAGCCAAGGCCGGAGCCCTCAAGACAGCCTCCAGGGACTTCCCTGGGGGTCCAGTGGCTGGGACTCCATGCTTCCACTGCAGGGAGCCAGGGTTCAATCCCTGGTTGGGGAACAGAAGATCCTGCATGCTGTGTGGTACGGCCAAAAAATAATAAAAATTATTTACAACAGAAGATGGCCTACAGAACCATACATGCCACAGCGAACAATGCACACATCCCAGCGTGGCGGCCCCAGCTGAATCTCTCACTAAGGCCCTCAAGAAGCATTTACTGACGTCCTAAGAGAGGCCAGGCAGCAGCAGGGGCGGGGTTCCTGGCAAGACGAGCTCTCCAGTGACTGGTGGTCATGAGGGGAGGGAAGAGGCATCACTCAGACATAAGTGAGCAGAGACGAATGGACAGCTTGGGTGCTGTCAGAGTCGCAGGGGCGTGGGGAGACCAGACCAACGATGCATGGGTGGAGAAGAGCCCAGGGAAGCGCACTTCAGTGGACCCAAAGGATGAGCAGGTGGCAGCCGGGAAAAAAGCCAGAAAGGTGAAGAGAAGATGGGGGGCCACAGAGGACCTGTAAGAGGAGGGGGTGCCGTGCTCTCCCTGGATCAAAGGAGAGCAGGCTGAGAGCACCAGAGGCCACGTGCCACTCCAGAGATGCCACTGGCTTCTGCAGCCAGAAGCCCCTGCGGATGTCCAAACTCGGGAGCAGGACATGATGGGTCCCGACCGCTAAAGCTCCTCCAAGTGGGGGGAGCCTGGCTCCAAGACAGACAATGCAGGTGTCCTCGGACTTGACTGTTAAGACTTCTAGGGGAAGGATCCTAGAGGTGGAAGGGCGAGTGTGAAAACGTGCACTGTCTATGACGACAAAATCTGAAAGCGATGCAAATTTCCCAGAGGAGCTGGCTGGACTCTCAGCACAATGCACCCTGAGCGGCACGGCACCTAGCGGCCGAGTTACAGAGAGAAAAGAAAAAGGCATGCGGCAGAGCATGCACCTGCGAGGCACACCAGCACTTGTGCACACAGGAAGGCAAGAATAGGCACAGACGTCTCTCCTTAAACACACACAAGAGCTTTCTGCAAGGCCTTGTGGGAGCTGATGGACTGCGCCTCTGGGGGAAAGGGGGTCGGGGGTAGGAGGCGCCTGTCTTATTTTCAACCAGATGAATGTCACATCTACCTGTAAGGTAGAGAACTAAAGGAGACACAGGATGGGAGGGGAGAGTGCGGCCTGAGGCTGACAAGAGGAAGCAATGGCGGAGAGGAGGGGACTCAAGCTGGGGCCGAGGGCAAGGTGATGGCAGCCTGGGCAAGGTGGGGGCTGTAGGACTCGAGGGAAGAGGTGGACTCGAGGTGACCACTGGGAGGTCGGGGAGACAGAAGTGGTGAGACCGAGCCCCAGAACTGGCTGGGGCTGCCAGAGGCTGACGTCCCTTCAGAACACAACCCAAAGGAGGTGCAGGGTCTCCGTCTCCCCACTTTTTTAGTTTTTACGGAATATTTCTTCATTCATTTGGCCGCGGCGGATCTTGGCTGTGTCACTCGGGACCGTTTGAGGCTGTGCGCAGACCCCAGCTGCGGCACCTGGGAGTGTGGGCTTTCAGCTCCCTGGCCAGGGAGCGACCCCGCACCCCCACACTGCAAGTCAAGACTTCACCACTCAACCACCAGGGAAGTCCCTCCCACTCCCTGCTCCGAGGACAAAGGGCCATGGCTCGCTCCTCTTCGTCCGCCAAAGCACATCTCTGAGTTATCCATGGGACTGGGTTTCCTGCTCCCCAGTCGCCTTGTCCCTGACTTTTAATTTGAAGAACAGACCATGAGTGTGACAAGTCTGGAAGGGATAAAATCAAATGTTTTTGAGAGAAGGCTAGTGGCAGAGTAGAAACGTGGGTCTGCCACATCCGAGGGAAGGACAAGTGATGGTGGAGGTGGGGAGACAGAGGCAGAAGGAGGGTCAGACCCAGCAGCTTGGACAGAGGGACGTCAAGGAATCTGGGCCTCTTTCTGTAACGCAGATGCAGTCGTGGAGGAGCCCAGGGGAAGACGGGCTGCCAGCTGCTGGTTAAGAAGGATGCCGGGGTCAGAGTGGAGGAGATATCTGAGCAAAGAGAAGACAGAAAAAAAAAAACACAGACAACCTACAGACACAGTTCAATCCCAACTGGAATGCCTGCCATCTTCTGACAGGCAGGCTCCAAGATTCAAAAGGAAATGCATGGGATCCAGAACAGACAAAACAGCCTTAAAAAATCCGAAGTTGAAGATGCATACTTTCCAATTTCAAAACTTACTACAGAGCAACAGTAATCAAGACAGTGTGATTCTGGCATAAGGAGAGACAGGAATCAATGGGACAGAACTGTGAGTTCAAAAACAAATCCACATGTCTATGACCAATTGATTTTTGAAAAGGGTGCCACAACAATTGAGAGAGGGGAAAAAAAAGAGCAGTCTCGTCAAGAAAAAAAAGAGCAGTCTCGTCAAGAAAAGGCCCTAACTCTAACTGGCCCTCCTCGTGCAAAACAGTGAAGTTGGACCCCTACCTCACACGATATGTAAATATTCACTCAAAATGTATCAAAGACGTAAATTTCACAGCTAAAACTACAAAACTCTTAGAAACGAATGTGGGGTAAATCTTTGTGACCTTGGATTTGAGAATGGGTTCCTGGGTATGACACCAAAAGAGCAGAGACTTCCCTGGGGGTCCTGTGGTCAAGACTCCTCACTTCCAATATAGACGGTATGGGTTCGTCCCCAGTTGGGTAACTAAGATCCTACAGGGTGAGTGGCACAGCCAAAAAATTTAAAAAAAAAAAAAAAGAGCGAAAAATGGAATAAATAAGCCAGACTTCATCAAAATTTAAAACTTTTGTGCTTCAAAGGACCACTGTCAAGAAAGTAAAAAGACGACCCCAGGATGGGGGCATGATATTTGCAAATCATATATCTGGATAAGAGAATTTATCTGGAAAATATAAAGAACTCTTAAAACTCAGCTACAAAAAGGCAAATAACGCAATAAAAAATGGGCAAAGGATATGAGTTGGCCTTTCTCCAAGAAGATAAGCAAATGGCCAATGAGCACATGGTAAGATGCTCACCATCATTAGGGGAAGCGTTATGGGCAGTGAGATACCACTCCAGACCGACTAGGAAGGCTATTAAAAAAAAAAAAAAAAAAAACAGGACTAACATCAAGTGTTGGTGAGGATGTGGCAAAACTGGAATCCTTATGCATTATTACTGGTGAGGATGAAAAATGGTGCAGCCACTTTGGAAAACAGTCTGGAATTTCCTCAAAGGGTTAAACACAGAGTTACCAAGTGACCCAGCAATTTCACTCTTAGATATACATACCCAAGAGATGTGAAATCACAGGTCCACACAAAAACCTGCACGTTACTATTCATAGTGGCATCATTTGCAATAGCTAAAAAACAGGAAAACCCAGATAGCAATGAACTGGTGAACAGATGAATAAAGTGTGGTGCAGCCACACAATGAAGCATTTACTCAGCTATTTAAAAAAAAAGAAGGGGCTTCCCTGGTGGCTCAGTGGTGAAGTATCTGCCTGTAAATGCAAGCGACATGGGCTCAATCGTTGGTCCGCGAAGGTCCCACATGCAGCAGGGAAACGAAGCCGTGCACACAACCACTGAGCCTGTGCTCTGGAGCCTGGGGGCCGCGGCCACTGCAGCCCGCGCACCCGGAGCCCGTGCTCCGCGGCAGGAGAAGCCTGAGCAGCCCAACTAGACAGCAGCTCCTGCTCACCGCAACTGAAGGCCCACACGCAACAACAGAGACCCAGCACAGTCAAAAATAAACAAACAAAATATAGAATAAAAAATAAACAAGAAACAAAAGATAAATAAATAAATCTTTAAAAGAAGAAAGGAAGCACTGATACATGCAACAACATGAATGAACCTTGAAACGACGCTGAGGGAAGAGAGGCCAGACACAAAGGCCCACAGTGTATGATTCTATTGATAGGAAATGTCCAGAACAGGCAAATCCAGAGATGGAAGGGACACGGGTGGATGCCAAGGGCTAGGAAGGACTGGGGACAGCTAATGAGCATGGAGTTGCTTTTTGGAGGGATGAGAATGTTCTGTAATTGACTGTGGTGACGGCTGTGCAACTTCATGCATATTCTAAAAGCCACTGAATTACATACTTTAAATGGATGAATTGTAAGGTATGTGAGTTACAGCTCAATAAAGCTGTTGTTAGAAACACAAAACAGAACAGTAAACCAGGTAAAGATGCCACAGGATCTCACTAGGACGATAGTCATGGAAATGGAGAGACCCCCTCAGGCAGGAGGGGGAAGGGGAGGCCTTTGGGGGCTGAAGCTGAAGCTCCCATTGCTTAAAACCAAACATAAACTGGCCCGAGGACCAAGGCCTCCTCGTCAATGCTGGGCCCTATCCTAGAGCCCATGCTAGCAGGTGTGACATATGATTTCCTCGTTAAACCCATCTGGGAAAAGGCAACAGGAACCAGAGTCAGACCTGGTTTTCACAAAAGAGCTTTAGTACATATAGTGTTCTGAGGGGACCCTGGTGGTCCAGTGGTTAAGACTCTGCCTTCCAACGCAGGGAGCACAGGTTCAATCCCTGGCCGGGGAAGTAAGATCACCCATGCTGCACATGGCATGGTCTGAATAAATAAACAAATAGTGTTCTGTGGCTGCCTAAGGAGCTGCCATCTCGTTAGAGTAGAGCCCCGTCCTGGTCTGAGTACAAACGAAGCTCCCACGCAGCAGGGGCTGGCCTGGCTGGAGCTGGCCTCGCTCCAGCTCCGAAGAGCTATGGGGGTGCACAGGGACACCACGTCTCGAAGGCTGCAGGAGTATGCTGTCGGAGCCCGGCAGCGAGGTTCTGGGGGGCCTCACGCAGCCTGCTGTGCAGACCAAGGGGACAGCAGCTCCAGCCGTCAGACCGACCCGACGGCTTTCTCAGAGTCGCGCAGGAGCAGGTCAGAGACCTGGGGACTGGCTTCCCTGGAATTCAAGGACATCACAGCACCCAGATCCCCAGGGACAGAAGCCCGTACAGAGTGACAAAGACACGAGAGGGAGGACCGCCCAGGCATTCGTGTGGCTGGCTGGGCCAGGGCCAGGGTGAGCTGGAAGATGAGACCAGCGTCCCTGCACCAAACAACGTGGAGGGTCAGTGATACGGGAGGATGAGAACTGAGTCTGAGGGAGGGCAGTTCCCAGACACGGGTAGGAATCAGAGGGCTGAGGTGAGAGGAATACACCAGAACGAACATGCAAACGCCCAGAAAAATAGAGTCCCTTCACGTGGCCTCATATATAATGCAGATTATTTGAGCTGAAAAAACAAAACAAAAAATATGATAGAGGCAGGCTGTTCCCTGCCTTTTGATCCAAAACATGCCAGGGGACTATCAAAGGCCCAACCCCTGATGCCAACGTGTACAGAGTGAGAAGCCAGGAAAGAAGAGTCTGGACACTGCAGCGTGGGGACCAGTGAGAACCACCCTACCCCAGCTGCAGACGGAAGCTGCGACAGAGGACACTTCCTGCCTGGTGAGCAGGCGCTGCACGCGTCTGTCCGCTGGCTGTCTCATGACATCCCCCAGCCCTCGTGTGACAGGGGACGGGGAGGGGCATACAGTGCTACCCAGACCCCCGAGCCTCACTGAGTCAGGTGCTGCCTCCCCGGCTTGGCTCAGGCTGCTGCCCTAGCAGGCGGCCCAGAAAGAACCAGCCACTGCAGGGTGGTGGGAGAGCGCTGCTCCCGGCGCTGGTCCCCGCGGCCGGGGGGGAGACCGAGGCGGGGAGGCTGCGCCACGCGCCTGCAGTCTCCCAGGTGAGCCACGGTGGGGCCACAGCGCTGAGTGCTCCGCCCCACTCCTCTCCCCAGCTCTGAGCTCAGAGCACTCAGAGGCCCCACACAGGGACCAGCAGGCCCAGCAGTGTGCATGCTTGGGGGAGCGGGGGCACAGACAACTCGCATCTCCCCTGGTGGCAGAGCCATTCTCTGTTCATCCAGACCTGAGACATCTTGGGAACCAAGGTCTCTTGGAGCGTGCAGCTCCCAGGCACTGACCACTGCGTTTCCAGCACAGCCTCACTCTGCCCAGACGAGTGAGTGCGGCGTGCCTGCCAGACCCCGGGCACCAGCCCACGGCCCGGAGGAGCGGAACACTCATTACCAATGTTGCATAAGGTCTAGAGATGTTACATAACTTGCCCAAAGGCACACAGCTGCTAAGACGAGCCAGGTTTGAGCCCTGGCACTCAGACCCCAAACAGCTGACTCAGAGGAAATGACCCTGATGCTTGGAAAGACTGAAGGCAAAAGGAGAAGGCGGCAGAGGATGAGATGGTTGGAGGGCGTCACCAATTCAGTGGACATAAACTTGAGCAGACTCCAGAAGATGGTGAGGGACAGGGAGGCCAGGCGTGCTGCAGTCCGTGGGGCTGCAAAAAGGCGGACCCAACTGAACGACTGGAAAACAACTCAGACCCCCAGTGTCCACCGTCACCACCCTCCGCAAGGAGACTCTCCAGGCAGGGCTGTCCCGAGGACAGGTTAGACAGCACTGTCTGAACCTCAGAACCTCAGGCTAAGCGAGAGAAACCAGACATCAAAGATGGGATGTAGTATGATTCCCTTTCTGTGAAATGTCCACAACAGGCAAATCCATAGAGACAGAAGAGAGCTCATCAAGGGCTAGACGAGGAGATAGGAAGTCACTGCTGATTGTGATGGGATCTCCTTTTGGGGTGATGGAAATGTTCTGAAGCTAGACAGAGGTGATGGTTAAGCAATATAAAGAATATGTTAAAAATGACTGAATTATATACTTCAGAAGAATGGATGCTATGCTGCGTGAATATCTCATTTTTTTTTAAAAAATCCACTATCTACAGTTATAGGAAACTCAAAATAAATCACTTGTAAATCCCCAAAGCCTGAGTCTCCAGTGAGTGCCACGCTGCCCCTCTGCCCTGCGCCACTACCCCCGCCGGGCATCCCTGAACCACACCTGGTACAAGGTCCATCCTACCAAACCCAGCTTGCATGCTTACCTGTACTTCATTGGTTTTCTGTCTGATGGCCTCTTCCTTTTCTCGAATGTCTTGTTCCAGTGAGTATTTCTCTCTGTGTTTGAACAGTCCATGAAAGCACAGAGAGACAGCATGAGGAAGTGAGCTGACCATCTCCCCCACAATTCTCCCCAACGACCATCTGCTTTCAGTCACCCCCTCCCCTCCAAGGGTGGGTGGAACCTGTGGGTGCCACAAGGCTTGGCCCCCAACATGGTCACGTGAGCCTTTTAAAGTAGAGGGTGTTGGAGTGACGCCCAGGGGGAGAAGGGCTGGACGTGCCTCTGCTGACTTTGAAGATGGAGGGGTCACAGGAGGGGGCACAGGGCTGCCCCTCAGAGCAGAATGGGCCCCACTGACATACAGCAGGAAGGGAGGCCCCAGACTCCCAGCTCTGAGGAACCTGGACAGCACCCTGGACTCGGCCCTGTGAAGCCCTGAGCAGGGGCCCAGCTGAGCCCTCCTGGATTCCCGGTCTGCAGAGCTGCGCATGAATGAATCTGTGCTGTTTTAAGCCATTCCACACACAGCAAGAGAAAATGAACATGCCCTCTAAATCCTTGGTTGCGCCTGCTCATGAATGGTGAGCGCCTCCTTCTCAGAAGACCGAGCGTTGAGGACATGTGGAAAGGGGCCTGGCTTTCAGGGAGCTCACAGGGGACAGATGAACACACAAATGCACACAACCTATGTACCATGGAGGGAAATCCAACGGGATAAGGAAAGGGGGTGGGAGTGTCCTGCAATGGGAGACCAGGAAGGACTGAGGACGTGGCGTGTGAGGAGAAAATGTGACCGAAGAACGTTCCTGTCAACGGGCACAAGAAGGCAGAGCTCAGTAGGGGAGCCACGGTTGAGTCCACAGTGATGCAAGTGGGCTAGGGACTCCAGAGGGCTGGCCGCAAGGAGTGGCGGGGAGGGTCTCTGAGCCCGGCTACTCCTCACAGGAGGCTGCGGTGGGCCGCCGCGCACACCGGGGACCTGCTGGGGCCTTGTCTGCCACCTCAGCGGCAGACCGCCCCTCACCCCGGCAGCAACCAGTCTGGTTCTTCTCCTGGAAGACAAAGGCTGTGTGCCCCTCCCCCAAATTCATACAATGAAATCCTAACCACCCCCGTGAGGGTGTTAGGAGGTAGGGCCGTTGGGAGGAGACTGGGGCATGAGGACAGGGCTCCCAGGAAGGGGATTAGTGCCCTTACAAGAAACCCCAGAGACCTTCCCCCCCCCCACCATGGGAGAACACCCCAAGAAGCCGCTGTCTGTGGACCAGGAGACACACCATACCGGACACCGGACCCATCTATACCTCCATCTGGACCGCCAGTCTCCATGATGAGGAGACTATGTGTCTGCTATTTAAGCCCCTTCAGTCTGGGGCGGCCTGTTACAGCAGCCTGAATGCACCAAGTGCCTGAAGCGGCTGCCTCCATGTCAGAAACCTCACGTGGCCCACACACCCTGCCTCCCCTGCCAGGAACCCAGCACTCGCTCTCGACAACAAGGCCTCTTCGGGGTCACTGAGTCAGACATGAAACAGCCGTGAGCTTGCATATTCGTTCCTCCAAGTCTAAGGACCACCTAACAATACAACGCCCCTTCCGGTCCATTACGACTGGGTCCTGTCTCCAGGGGAGAGGCACATTTTCACCACGCTGCTAGGCAACAGGCCTGAAGGTCACTCTCGAGGCCACCCAGGCCCGGCTTCCTGCACACGCTTGCTCTACACACACCTGCCTCTCACCTTCACAGGGAAATGCTCCAGGCTGCCCGAGGCTACACAGCTGTGCAGAGGCTCTCCTGGCCTGACTCAGACACCAAGACCCCAACCCTCACGTTACAGGGTCCCCTCCCTCCTCTATCTGCAGTCCTGATTAACAGCCTCACCCCGGCTCTAAGAAACTGGCCCTCCATCCTCACAGGCCCTCTCTGCCTTGCCAGGCTGCCTACGCTGACCTCTGGTTTGGAAATACAGCCCTGGGGGAGCCGGGGACAGAACAGGAGCTGTGTCCTGGGCTGACACAAAGAGGAGAATCTGGCTTCAGAGGCAGCCAAGGCTGAGCTGAGTGGCCAGCCAGGCGCCCACCCGACTGGTCTCCCACGCCTCCTGGTCAGCCTCTGCCTCTCAGAGCTCTGCCTCGCTCAGCGTGCAGACCGCCCAGAGGCGCCCGCTGTAAGCAGGGTCTCACCTGCTCCGGCAAAGGGACACCGTTTCCACTTTCGGCCCAGACACACTCCCTTCTGGTGGATGGCAGGGTGCCCTTGGTCCTTCCGCTGGCTAAGCCCCACTCCCCGGCCCTCGGAAGTGATGAGAGCCCACCCCCCACCCCCCGAATTAGCTGGTAAGACGATGCTGCTGTACAGAAGACCACAGGGCACACCGCAAGTAGAAGTCTGCTTTCAGCCACACGCTGAGAATACAGACACACCCGCCAAAGCCCTTCTTTACGGGTGGGCGCTGGGAGTGAAGGTGGAAACCTGGACCCAAGGCCTCTCACAGAGTTCAGTGGTTCCTCTAAGTCACAGGCTCGCTACCTGAGGCTAGCTGCTTTACATGTTTGGATGTTACAATGCCTTCCTGCAGAGGGGATGGGGTGCCCTCAGTGCTGGAGACCCCACAGCCCACACTGGCTCCCACTGAGGAGGTCAGGACTTGAGCTCATTAAGTCAACTCAGGAACTTGGGAGAATCTGTGTCCCTTCGCTCCTGCTGAGCAAACTCGTGATGGCCAAGTTGAGAGGTAGTCCACAATCCTCTGCTGCTTGCAATGTTAACCTGGGGAAACAGGCTGGAATCGGAGGGGAAGGGGACATTTTAGCATACCTCTGTAACTGGGTGATCTCCTGACTGATGTCGTCAAGTTCCTTTACACCGGTAAACTCCCCCGATCCAAGAGTGCTTGAACTATCCTGGAACCAAATTCAGACACAGAATTACAAACTGGCAAGATGACCTCATAAGACAGCAGGGGCGACAGGTCTTGGAACGAGGTGTAAAATCATTCATCTCCAGCCCCCAACCTGGAAACCATCTGGGCAGTCCAGACACACCCCGCGGGCCCCCGCGAAGGCTGGGCAGACCGCCAGCACCCGCCTGCTCGGTGGGCTGCCGGCGCCACCTGGTGGCGGGCTGAGGGGAGCGCCGCGAACGCTAGGGGAATGAATGGGAATGAACGGGCCTACGCTACTCACCGGGATGGGAGTGCCTCTCTCCGAGGGCGGCACCATGTCCGGCGAGAGGACTTGAGGGGGGTCGATGCCTTTACTGACCTTCTGCTGAATGAAATACATAGCTAACGCGAACTGGTCTTTGCTTAACTTCCCCGTTTGCCTCGTATCGGCCAGGGCCCTGGGAGAGACACGGCAACGCTGATTACACACCACAAGCACCAGCATCGGTTCTGAGTAAGAGGAACCCACACTTCTGAAAAACGGACCACGACAGTAACTGAAAACACCAGAGCACAGCCGCGCCTCCTTTTCACTGAGAGCGGCCCCACCACGGCAGCCCCCAGCCCAGGCGCCAAGGCAGCAGGGCGCGCCTCTGGGCCGGAGAACCGCCTCGGGCCCACACACTGACCACCAGGGCCGGGAGAGAGCCCACTGAGTGTCTCCACCAAAGGCTGGTTTACAGACATCTTTGTTCTCGCTTCCACTCAAGGGCAGGACAGGAAAGCTTGAACCACAACTATTTCTCCCGGTGCTCCTGGCGAGGGCCAGTCTGCAGCACGCCCAGCCCACAGCGGCTCTCAACCTGCAGTCTCATCTCTCCGGCCCGCCCCTCTTCCCAGTCACTGAAGGCGCAGGGGCTCCGGCCCACACGTTGGGGCTGCTCTGTCCGAGTCCACTCAGGCGGCGTCGCTCTGCTTGTCCTGACAGGCTCCCTGGGCACTTGCAGGGGACAGGCCCACAGCCTTGTGCGGTCCCTGCGATCCTTCCTGGCATGTTATCTCCACTTTAGTCTCGTCCCCCTCCCCTGCCCCCAGCCACCCCAGACTGTCCTTCCACCGCACCGATGGTTAGTCTAGAGCTCGCTCTTCTGGTCCTCGGCCTTCACTCTCTGTCATCCCTTCCACGGGCCCTCCTTTAATCCGAGTATATCTGTGATTTCGTTGTGTCATTTATGGGTCGGCCCTTACAGGTCGAGATCCACGTTATAAATTACCTTCCTTTACATGATGATCGGGCCATGACTTGAATCCCACTCACAGGCACTTCAGCACCCAAGGCGCAGGCCGCCCGAGTCGTCACCAGCAGCTGGGCCTCCCCCAGGGACTGACCGGGAGGCACGTGCTCCCTGAGGAGGCACAGTCCGTTTTCTCGGTTGGGGCCTCGCCTCACAATGCGGCCATCTCTCAGTTATTGCGAAGGACAGTTATTTCCCCCAGTCACTCCAGTGAATGTTACAGCTCTGCCGGGAGGGCTTCACTGCTCAAGCTGCATGGGAACTCTCTGACAGCTCCCAGGTAAAGCCCTCTAAGCGAGGGCTCGCCCCCAGAGAAGACAGCTGGGAAGTGGTTGCCACCGCCGGCCATCGCAAGGCCGTGAAGACTGTCCTGCCGGCCCGGGAGGGAACGGCCGCGGAGATGGCGCCCTGACCGGTCCTGAGGTGCAGGCTGGAGCCTCCCTCTCCCCACCCCCACGTCACTGGCCTTCACGAGGCACGGCCTCTCAGGGATGTGGCCGCAGCCCTGAGGCCCAGGGTGGCCCTGCTGGAGCCTTCGGCGTCCTCACTGCACACAGCACCCCCAAGGGGCCAGGATCGAGCACCTGCAGCTCCACTGGCTGTGCTGAAAGCTGCAGGACCACCAGCAAGAACTGCCCTGGCCATTCAGATCGCCTCTGAGCTCCCCAGGGGGACAAAACAGGAAGCCTTCCCACTGGAGGAGACTATGTGGACACGCATAGAATACAGGGAATGGGCCCTCACACTCGGCCCCGACAGCCGCCCGCTCCAGCCTTGCCCACACACACAAAACCTCACTGGGAGGGTCAGTGAGGCCCCCAGTGCTGAAGAGCAGAGGTTCATCAGTCCGCGCTTACCATATGTGTGCTAGAAGGTTCTGGGTGAGGCCCGAGTGCATGAAGATCTCCTTCACCTCCTGGCCGCTCACATAGCCGTCCAAGTCCAGGTCGGTCTTCAGGAAAATCTCGTCAAATCGCATCTTGTCTGCCACTGGCACCACCCAGTTTACTGTTGGCTGAAAGGGGTTTTCAGAAGTTAGTCAAGCTTTGGGACTTCCCTGGTGGCTTGGTGGTAAAGAATCCGCCTGCCAATGCAGGAGACATGGGTTCAATCCCTGGTTCGGGAAGACCCCAGGTGACATGGAGCAGCTAAGCCTTTGTGCCACAACTATTGAGCCCGTGCTCAAGGGCCCAGGAATCCCAACGACTGAAGCCCTAGAGCCTGTGCTCCGCGACCAGAGAAACCACTGCAATGAGAAGTCTGCACACGACAACCCTGCTCTACACGAGAGAAAAGCCTGAGTGCAGTGACGCAGACCATGCGCAGCCAAAAATAAACTTTCATTTTTAAAAACATCCTCAGGCTTTTTATCACCTACAGGTATCACACTATTAAAGTCTTCTCATGCTCATTTCAGCAAAAGACCCTCCGTGAGATGAACGGGCAGACAGGATCTCTGGTCTGTAGATGGGAAAACTGAGGCTCGGAAAGGTGAATGCTGACTCGGTCAGTCTCACCCGATGGCCCGTCTGTGCCTCTTGCAACCCCATGACAGCGCCCTGAACCTTTGTCCCGAGAGAAAGGTGAAGACCCAGCAGGTCTATCTGCCAACAGCCCGCCCACCCCCGCTGCCTGGGACACAAGGGAAAGGCGGTAACCCCTGCCGGGGGGAGGCTTCACATGCACCCGAGAGGACCCTCCTGATCGCTGGTTCTGGAAGGCCTGGCCCCCGTCTTCCACCCGCAGGTGCTCTCTGCTGCCGCAGGGCCAGCCTCACGGCCTGCAGCTGCAGACCCTGAACTCCCTGAGACACAGCAGACCCCCTGGGAGGCGTCAGCACACACAGGGCACTGCCACGCAGTGAGTGGGGCTGATGTACAAGCTGCGCCCGTGGGAGGGTGGGCCCCCAGAGTCCGCAGTGCTGGTGCGGGAGCCCGGGCTTCGGAGGAGCCCTGCTACGGCGGACGCAGCTGAGAGCCCGGCAAGGTGTTGTGACTTCAGTGGTCGGTCACCCAGCACCCGTGTGATCCCTCCTCACACGACCTGCTCAAGTCCTACACAAGGAGGGCAGGTGCCAGGGTCCACCAGGGCCAGGGCAGGGCTCCCCCGGTGCCTCAGTGGTGAAGAGTCCACCTACCAATGCAGGAGACATGGGGTTGGGGCCCCGTAACTGGCCCTCTGGGGGCCCAGGTAGGGCTTTGCTTGCCTAGGGATGAGGAAAATAGCAGGGATCGGGTCGGGGGGCGGGGGGAGGCATGGAGTTTGTGGGTCCACAGAGATGCCTGCTCTCATATCCGTGATTCCTCAAGCTGCCCCTATTCCTGGGGAAGGGGACACACATACCCCCACCTCTGACCTCCAACCATAGCCAGCAGTACACCGTCTAGTCGTGGGGAGGCAGGGGGGGAGGTCAGCAGCAGCATGCTCCTGGGACCCGGAGAGAGCCGTCAAACCACTGGCGGCAGGGGGCGCCTGCCCCCATCGGGAACCTCAGCCCCACTTGCTCCCTTGTCAGTAAAACACACCACACACGGCCTAACCTATGGTACTTAAGAACTCTTGGCAAGAATTCTGCAGACTCAAGGTCTTGGTCTGGGACTTCCCTGGTGGTACAAGTGAAAAGGAATCCACCCGCCAATGCAGGGGACACAGGTTTGATCCCTGATCCGGGAAGATCCCACCTGCTGTGGATCAAGCAGAGCTGGTGTACCCAGAGCCCACACTCCCCGGCAGGAGCAGCCGCCACACAAAGGAGCCCGAGCACCGCAGTGAAGAGCAGCAGCCGCTCACTGCGCCCAGAGGAAGCGTATGCACCAACAAAGACAGCACAGCCACAGATAAGCAAACTAACTTTTAAAAGGTGTTGGGTCTTGGAAAATAGCAGCTTGTGTAAGTCTAAGTCACTGGGCCCAGCCCCACCTCTCTGAGTCCAGCTCACCATCTCCCGGCTCACCCTGTCCCAGCCTTCTTCCTGTTTCAAGGACACAGGGAATGTCCCCACTTCAGAGCCGGGCCAGGCGCTAGTCCTTGGGCGGCTTCTGATCGCTCAGGTGTCAGCTCAGATGTGACCGCAGCAGGGGCCTTCCAGCTGGCACCACCTGCAGGAGGGCGACCCTTCCTCACCCTGACACTTCCAGGCCAGGCCAAGTTCTGCTTTCTCAGGACTGCTGGAGCTTCCTCAGTTTACCGATGTAAGCTAAGCTTATCATCTGAAGCTTAGTTTATCGTCTGTCTCCCCTGAGGGCAGCCCCAGAAAGTACTGGGCACAGCTGGTGGGCTGGGAAACGTGCCTGGGCCAGGCCAGCTGCGACTGCCCTTCAGCGAGAGCCACACACAACTCACCAGTCGGAGGCCATGCCTCTCCAACGTGCTCCTAGGACTAAGCCTCCTCCTCCCTCTCTGATACCTTTTTTTTTCCAACTCCCAAGATACGTGAGCTCCTTGAGCCTCATAAGTTGAAAACCGAGCTTTAAAGATGTCACGATCACTGGAACTCCCCTGGTAGTCCACTGGCTAGGAATCCACCTGCCAATGCAGGGAACACGGGCTCCATCCTGGTCCAGGACGATCCCACATGCCCTGGAGCAACTAAGCCCGTGCACTGCAACTACTGAAGCCTATGTGCCCGAGCGCCTGTGCACAAGAGGGGCCACCACAGTGAGAAGCCTGCTCACCGCACAGAGTAGCCCCGCTTGTCGCAACCAGAGTAAGTTCATGTGCAGCAACGACGACCCAGTGCAGCCAAAAATAAATAAGACTGGGGTTTTTTTTCGAATGTCACTATCAAGAGACCTCACTGTCTTCTTACACGTTTCTCATTTTCATCATATTGCAAACATGCATGTGGTGCTGGCTGGTCTTGTCACAATTCATTGCCTTTGAAACCACAAGTGAGGCAGAGATGGATCTCCTGTTCTTGCACGTTTCAGACAATGTCAAAGGTGCCTTTTCATAAAAAGCCCCTTACGATGCTGCCACAGTGAGAAGCATCTTTTTTGACAAATAAGGTGCTATCATGTGGAGAGGTGGAGCCCCTCCTGTTTTCCTAACATGAGGCAGATGCCTCCCTCCATCATCTGATTACTCAACATGTATTTACTGAGCATCAAAGCACCAGAGATTCTTCTCGACGCTGACATTATAATCAGGAACTAACTCTGCCTTCACAAAGCTAACAGCAGAGGGCCGGGGATGAGGGGGGACTTGAACAGATGATGCATAATTAACTGCAGACCAGGCCAGGTGTGCAAGATCTAGAAAGCAAGTAGAGGGTCAGCAGTAGTCACACCAGGCTTTCCAGACAAGTGACCTATGAGCAGAGGCTTTGTGATGCTGGGTGCCTCGGTGTGCAATCTGGGGTCTGCCTGGGGTAGGAGGGGCGGGGGATGAGCAGAGAGCCCCGAGGTGGGAGCGTGCTCAGCGTGTTTGGGGAAAGGTGGTGTTAAGTGAAGTGAAGTCTAAGTGAAGGAGAAAGTCAATTCTGCAGCCCTGCTGCTATGGGCTGAATGTCTGTGACCCCCTCAATTCATACACAAGCCCTCATCCCCAGTGTGATGGTGTCAGGAGTGGTGGGGGGCCCTCCGGGAGGTGACTAACTCGTGAGAACAGGGCCCTCGTGAATAGGATTAGTGTGCCCTTGTAAGAGGGACCTCAGAGAGCTTCAGCTGTGTGACGACACAGCGAGAGGACAGCCATCTGTGGACCAGGAAGCGGCCCCACCAAACACCGCGTCTGCTGGCACCGTGACCTTGCACTTTTGCTCCCAGAAGCGAGAAGTAAATCTGTTGTTCAGAAGTCGCCCAGTTTATGGCACTGTCACAGCAGCCAGATGGCCTAAGACACGTGCTATAAAGGTGTGATTTAATCCCAGACTTTACCCCTCTCGGGCCACAAACGACTCACCCCTGAGCGACCTCTTACTGGGACTCCACGCGGCAGCGCCAACAGCTGCTCTGAGGCGTGGCCAGCACGCAGAGGGCTGTACCTGTGCTTGCTTGATGCTGTGCTTGGGAGACAAGCTTCCAGTGCTGTTGAGGCTGCTGACGCTGCCGTGGGAAGGCGTGGAGCGGAGGCTGTCTTTTGGTGGGGGGCTGGCGGGCAGGACAGGCACGGCACCCGCGAACATTGTCTTCTTCCTCTTGGAGGGCGGGATGAGGGATGGGGGCAGGACGGAGGGCACAGGCTCCTTCTCGAGGGCTCGGTACACCAAGTGCATGGCCTGTGAGGACAAAAGAAGACATCTGGGGCACGAGGCCCAGGGCCAGGGCAGGTGGAGGGCAGCTCTTCCAGTGGCTCCAGGGATGCCATGAAGACGGCTCTTTCTGAGGCTGCTTCCAAACGGAACGAGTGAAAATAAAACTTTTCTGATGAGCTATGCCACCAATGCATGATTTTCCAAGACATTGATTCAATCATACAACACTGAAATGAGTAAAAAAAAGAGGGACTTCACTGGTGGTCCAGTGTTAAGAACTCCACAGTCCCACTGCTGGGGGCCTGGGTTTGATCTCTGGTCAGAGAACTAGATCCTGCCTGCCACAACTAAGACCTGGGGCAGTCAAATATATTTGAAAAAAAAGAAATATAAAAATAAAGCATGAGGGGCTTGGGGATTAGTGTTTAATGGGGACAGGGCTTTAGTTTTGCCAGGTCAAAAAGCTCTGACGAGGGATGGCAGTGATGGCTGCACAGCCACATGAATGCATTAAACCCCCAAACCTAAAAGCGGCTATGATGATACATTGTGTTACATGTATTCTACCATAAACTAAAGAATAATAATGGTCAGTGAAAAGAACAGGATGATACAGAAACACAGGAAATGCTCAAAGAAGTTGATGTGTGTAGGGGGAAAAAATCACAACTGAATAGTGTGGGGTGTAAGGAATTATGAATGGAATCACATGAGAAATTTGTAGTTTTCTTGGAAAATGTTTAAATTTAATCTAGAATTTTAAAATTTCAAAGGCTTTATACCACAGTATAGTAAGATAGTAATAAGCTTTAACTCATTTGTATGTTGTAAAATTTCATCTTAAATACATTTAAAATTCCTAAAACAGAAGATGGATATGGCTGTATTTCGTTGTTTTTCTATTACTTAGGAATTCCCAGATTATTCAGCAATTTTTTTTTTTGCTCGAAGTTAATCATGTGTGTGCTTTTTAGTCACTCAACCACATCCAACTCTTTGCAACCCCACAGACTGTAGCCCGCCAGGTTCCTCTGTCCATGGGGCTTCTCCAGGCAAGAATACTAGAGTGGGTTGCCATGCCCTCCTCCAGAGGACCTTCCCAACCCAAGGATCAAACTCAGGTCTCCCTCACGACAGACAGATTCTTTACCGTCTGAGCCACCAGGGAAGCCCTGAACTTAATTACTATTTATTAAAGCACTGTCCTTAACTATAAGGGGCTACTTTATTCTATTTTCGTTTGACATTTAATGGAATGAGATGAGTGAATAAATGTCATAAAACAGAGAGAAAGATCAAAGATGCGAATGAGGAGGAAGGAAGAGAGAAAGAAAAAGAGGGGACGAAATGACACTGGCCCAGGGTGGGGAGAGGGGGCCAGGCAAAGTCAGCCCAGCAGGCAGCTGGGAGAAGTGGGTGGGGAGCTGCAGGGGTGTGGAGGAAGGGCAGCTGCATAGGAAGGCAGCCCACGGGACCTAAGAGCCCCCAACTACACAGCGATCTAGCACTGCTGCTAAAGGAGAAGAGGGCAGGAGTGTCAGGGATCTGGCATGGACAGAAGCCGACACGGAAGCGTTGCGACACCCGGTGGTCATGTGTATACACACCCCTGCTTCCCAGCTCTGTCTGCTGAAAGGGCCAGAGGAAGCCGTGGCATCCCAGGGGTCACTGAGCACTCCAGAGCCCAGACCGTGGTCTCTTAATACCCTTCTCCACTATAAGGAACTGGGGGTCCTGGAGAAATGGCTGATAATGGAGCTGAGAGAATGCGTACACAGCAAGAGCCGGGAACATCGCATCATGCAAGGAGTTGGGCTGCAAGGAGCTCTCGCCAGGCAAAATAAACATGCGAGTAAAGGATTCTAAACCACAGAACAGAGAACAGGAGACACATCCCTAAGTGCACTGTGATGTGAACAAATCCCTCGCAGTAGAGCGCGAGCTAGAAAATGTACAAGGAAGGACAGAACCAGAAAATCCTCACGAGGCAGCTCTCAGAAACCTGAGCGATTCGGGTGAGACTCCTGGGAGGATGCGACAGCTAGCAGGTGAGAGGTGCAAGGGTACAGGGTGTTCACATGTCATCTCTCATGGAAGACAGAGCACAAAGGAAAACAGTAACTGCGGAGGGAATCCCGAAGCCTCCACCTGACCTCGGTCAGGGGGACATCAAGGTAGAAGACACGTAATAAGACATCACACGTCCTTTCGATGGCCTGTGCCCTGCGGAGAATAAGTACAAGCGCCGGATCATCACAAGGAAACAGCAGACAACCCCTCACCAAGGGACACTCTACAAACCGCTGGCCCTAAAATGCCCACAAGACCACGAGACAGGAAGACAGTTGCAGGAGCTGACCTAGATTACAAGAAACAGGACTAGACACACAAAGCTGGAGTCTCCTTCACTATAAAGGACATTTTGGGGAACTAGCAAAATGTGAATGATATCCTTAGATCAGACAACAGATTAATAAAATAATACACATAATATATATACACGTGTATATCTACAAAGCATATATGGTATAACCTATAATAACAGATACTACAATAAATTACACAATGTCAATGCCAATTTGCTGATCTTGAATTAGACGGTGGTAACATAAGAGAACCCTCTGGCTTGGGGATATACACACTGAAGTATTTCAAGATGAAAAGGCCCATGTCTAAAACTCTAAAATGGTTCAAAGGAAAAATCAAAGTGTGTGTGTATGTATGCCTGTATACCTTCATATGCAAATGAGAGGAGAGAGGGGGGGCAAGGAGTGGAAGAGAGGGAGGGAGAAAAAAGTCACTGTAGTAAAATGGCAACACTGGGAATCTGAGCAAAGATGCAAAACAATTCTGTCAAATTAAACCCAAATTATGTCAAAATAAACATTTTTTAAAAAAGTTAAACAAGAGGAATCTCTTGGTGGCCCAGCAGTTAAAGATGCTGCTTTTCCAATGCAGAGGGCACAGGTTCCATCCCTGGTCGGGTAACAAAGATCCCACATGCCGTAAGGCATGGACAAATAAATAAAGAAACGAAGAAAAAAAAAAATATCCAGGGTGGGATATGTGTATATGTACACATACAGCTGCCTCACTTCATTGTATGGCAGAAACTAACATAATATTGCAAAGCAACTATACTCCAATAAAAAAAGAAGGAAAAAAGTCCAGAAATCCCCACACGAGTGGCATGTCCCCACCCTCAGGAGGCGGGGAAAGAGTCTCGGCAGGGACCTACCACTGCAAACTCATCTCTGTCCAGGTGCCCGTCCTTGTCAATGTCGCTGAGGTCCCAGACCTGCAAGGGAAGAGTAGCAAGGCTTAGTGGGGGACGGCACCTGGGCTTCCCGCAGGCAGGAAGGGCTGTGTGGTGGCAGGCACGCCCACCAGAACTCACATTCTGACTGCACACCCAGGTTAAGACAAGGAAATCAAAGTGCATTTAAAAACCAGTCTTTAGGTTCTCTGAAAAGCCATCATCCGATGAAGCGTTATCAATTCCAAGATCCTTTCCACCATATTTCCACCATTTTCACTAACAGATGACCATGATTATAATGACGTCTAATCTGGTTTTTAGTCTTTGGTTTTAGTACAGTTGCTGCTCTGAACACAAGCCTGCCCCCCTACGCATGTGCACACGCACGCATGTGCGCACACAGGTACCCACCCACCCACCCTATCCCCATTATGGCTGGGGAAGGCCACGGGCATGCACTTGAATAGGACTATGGGATCTTGCCTCCTCTCCCCTATCAGTGGATGGCGAGAAAGAGGCCACAAACTATGCCAGGTCAACCTAGCACCCAAGAAGACAAGGCAGGCACAGATCAGATGCCATGTGCTAGGTTTTCCAAAGCACAATCAAGGCACGAGCTTCCTGACCCAGGTGAGCCATCCAGGACCAGTAGGGGGGCCGACCTGACGCAGACACCAGTGCCCAGAGCCAGGCAAGGGGCCAGAGTCCATCCATGACGCTATGGATGCTAGTACCCGACCCCCAGTCAACCACTAGCTGCTTCAGCCCAGGGTTGCTTGTCATGTGTAGACCCTCCTCTTTACCTCCTGCTGCTGTGTCCTTGGCCTGGGCCACTCCATCACTCCACAGACGCCAGAGCTTCAGCTGGACGCCCTGCCTCTAGTCCTGTCTGTCCCCAGGGCAACCCCAGGACCTGCCCTAGAATGCACTCTCACCCCACTTCACCCCACCGACAGCATTCAGACCCTGCCCCTCTGCCTGGCACAGGGAGCCCTGTGCCCTGAGCTGGTCTCCACAACCCAGCCCATCCTCCTGGGACTCCACCTTGACCTCTAGGGACCTCAAACTGATCACAGTCGCCTCAAGCACATAGATGCCCTTTTAAGTGTCTGGCACTGGGTTGAGTGCTTCACGTCCATGGTCTCAACTGAGGAAGTAGCAGCTCAGGAAGAGTAACATTCCCCAAAATACAGCACACAGAGGTGTTCCTGGCTCCACAGTCCTGCCCCACCCTGGCACCACTGATGTTTGGGGCCAGATCATCTCTGTGGAGGCCACCCTGTGCACGGTGGGATACCGAGCAGCATCCCTGGCCTCTGCCCACCTGCGATCCATAGTACACAACCCAGGTGGGGCAACCAAGCATGTCTCCAGACACTGCTCAACATCCCCCGTGGGTGGAGCTGCCTGGTGAGAACGCCAGCCCTCCTCGGCATGCTGGGCGGCCTCTGCGCATGCCATCGTGCACCCGGCCTTCTCAACCCATCATCAGCCCCTGTTCCATCCCTCTGGAGGCTATAACCCAGGGCCATCTCCTCTAGGCAGCCTTCCCTGCCTGCCCTGAACCCCTCCGCTCAGGGGGGTCAGGTACCTCCCCTTCTACTGTCCCCACCAAGCAGAAGTATGATTACCAAGGAGGCAGTGGTGGGGCACGGGAGCACCAGGGAAAAGCGAGGGCTGTGGGGCCACCAGGACCTCATTTCCTTCTCCATGAAACCCTGTGCAAACGACTGCCCATGCTCAAGGCCCCCATTTCGTCATATGGAAAATGGAGGACCTCCCTGGTGGTACAGTGGTTAAGACTCTGTGCTCCCAGTGAAGGGGGTACTGGTTCGGGGCACTGGTTCAAGACCCGGTTAGGGAAGATCCCACATGCTGTATCCCAAAAAAATAAGAAAGAAAACAAAAGTGACACCATCCATAATACCATCCATAACAACGTAGTTACAAGTTACTCAGTGACTTCATTCCTGCAAAGCCCTAGAACTAGGTCTGGCACATACTAAGCCCTCGATAAATAAATACTAGGATCTTAACTATTACTTACTTATTTGACCTCCAAGGACTGTATCTATTAATAATTCTCTCCCCCTCTTCCCAGTGCTCAGCACAAGGCTGACCCAGAGCAGACGCCAAAAAAAGATTCTAAATGACTAAATGGATACCCAATGTGTGGGTGCAGGGGGGCACAGATGAATGAGTGTGCAGAGATGCATGGATGGATGCCTGAGTGCACTGATATGCGCATGCATAGATGGGTGGGTGTGTGGACGTGGAGGTGTGCACGCATGGACGGGTGGGTGTGTGGACGTGGAGGTGTGCATGCACAGGTAAACGGGTGCACATGTGGGTTGGTGTTTGGAAGGAGAGAGAGAATGAGAGAAGAGCAGAGAAGTGACCCCTGTGGACAAAACCTGGTGCCAGGGGAGAAGATCTGCAGAACCCACCCTTCCAAGCTGCAGCTCCCCTTCTAATAAGGCACACCCCACTTCTGTGATCTCCTTGCCTTGCACGTGACTTGGCTCTATGACACTATCGCAGCCACTGTCAGGTACCGTGAAGAACTGCCACGTAAAGGCACACGCCTTGCAGGAGCAGGCCACCCCATCCTGCCTCATAAAGACCACTGGGGTCACCATGTGTCCCCTTCACGGTCTCCATCTACACCACACCACGACCAAGAAGACACGGGGATCTGTGAGAGCCCCTTTCTTAGTGGCCTCATTTCCAAACAAAGTCCTATCTGGGTGCTATAAAAAGGGCCAGAATCTGCAAATGTGCAACTCAAACAGGGACGTTACTAGGTGAATCCTAGTGGGCAGGAATCTGCCCCTTTCCCCACGGTTCTACCAAATGTCATGAGCTTGACCCCCAGGTGTGGCCTAGGGCAGCAGGGACCTTGCTCTGTCCTCCTGCTCTAGGTCTGCACCTGTCACATCAGCAGTTCCATCCAGACAGAGGACAACATCCATCCCCCTCGATCCAGAGCAGCACAGAGACAGCCACTGCAGAACTCGGCTATGTGCACAGGGCAGACGTGAGGGGCCATAACCAAATCTCGTCAGAAGGAAAACAGTCAGGTTTCGAGAGCTGTATCTAAAAAAACTTGTAGCGACTTCCCTGGTGATCCAGTGGCTAAGATTCCATGCTTCCACTGCAGAGGGCATAGGTTTGATTCCTGGTTGGGGGACGAAGATCCCGCATGCCGTGCAGTGCGGCCAAAAAATAAAATTTTAAATACTTGTGTTTAATAGGAACAAAACTGAGGCTTTAAAATAAAGGGGAGGGGGGGGTGGAGAATGCATAAAATTTTATCTAAACTTGCAGCAGAACTGAAACTATCTTTACCTTAGGTTCACAGGGAGTGAAAAAAATTAAAAATAGAAAGGAAATAGACATATATGACCATACTCTTCCCCTAGAGGTCTGGGTTCAAGTCCAGCTTGGCCTGTCCTCAGCCCTGGGCAGCGAGAGCACCTCTGAGGTCGCCACCCCATGCGTGCTGGGGAACCTCTGTGAGCTGCACCCTGTGAGGCCCCGAGCCAGCCCAAATGCAGTGACTACTCCATCCACGTCAGCTCCCGTGAAAACTGATGGTGCACAGCTGTGCCGTGAGTCCTTCAAGTGTCAGGGGAGGTGGCAGGGTGGCGTACCAACCGGATTCAGCAGTAGAGCCCTGTGCGAGAGAACCACTTACCCTGCCCAGGACATCAAGAGGCAGCTTTGAGTTCATGAGGACTGGCTTGACTTTGTCTCCAGACAGCAAACCACTGACAGGTAAGAGGCTTTCAAAAATTCCATCAAATTTTGCCTTTTCTTCTACCTAGTTGAAAAGAAACAGCCTGAGTGAGGGAAAAAGTATGAGTGTCCAAAATGAGCCCTGACCTTAAAGCTGACTGAAAGTGGGCAAGGATCCAGCATGGGCTCACCTAAGAGCATGGGACAGTCTTCCTGCACTTCCAAAATCAAGTCTAGGCAGAAGGATACAGTCCTCGAGTGACTACGGATATGATGGCAAAGGTCAACAGAGGAGAGAGGGGCCTAGCAGACTATAGTTCATGGAGTCACAAGAGTCGGACATGACTTAGTGACTAAACAACAACAAAAACAGCCCAAGGCAATCCAGAGATTCAATCCCTATCAAAATACCAATGGCATCGTTCATAGAGGAGAACAAGTAATTTTAAAATTTGTATGGAAATGCAAAAGACTTCAAATAGCCAAAATAGTCTTGAGAAAAAAGGCAGAGCTGGAAATATCAAGCTCCCTAACTTCAGACTATACTACATAGCTACAGTAATCAAAACAGTATACTACTGGTTCAAAAACAGACACAAAGATAAAGGGAACACAACAGAGAGCCCAGAAGTAAAGCCATACACTTATGCTCAATTAGTCTAGGACAAATGAGGCAAAAACATACGCTGGAGAAACGCCAGTCCATTCAGTAAGTGGTGCTGGGGAAACTGGGCAGGTACATGTCAAAGAATGAAACCAGAACACTGTCTTACACCACATATAAAAACATGCATACAAAAAAAAAAAAAGTGGATCAAAGACCTAAATGTAAGACCAGAACCCAAAACATAGGCACAACACTCTTTGATATAAATCGTGGCAATACTTCTTTAGATCTGTCTCCTAAAGCAAACAAAAGCAAAAACAAAAACAAAGAAATGGAACCTAATTAAAAGCTTTTGCACAGCACAGAAAACCATCAACAAAACGAGAAGGCAGAGAGACGAGATGGCGGAGGAGCAGGTGGAAGTGGAGTACATCTCTCTCCACAGACGCATCAGGAGTGCATCTTCAGATGCAGAAGATCTTGCAGAGAACAGCTGAGTACGGGTAGGAGTCCCTGACCACCAGAAAGGACCACACGGACTCAAGACCCAGCACCTCCCAACTGCCGGTAGCGCCCAGCGCAGGACGCCGCACCCAAATAGGAGCAAGGTAAGAACACAAACCCAGTCATCAGCAGACAGGCTTCCCCCAGACACCCCAAAACACACCCCGTCACCTGCTCCCACCAGAACACAAGCACAAGCCCCTCCCGACACAAAGCCTACACAGGCCACCGGACCAGCCTCACTCGCCGAGGGCAGAGACCAAAACTGAGAGGAACTATGACCCTCTGACCGCAGGAAAGGAGACCTCACACACAGTAAGCTAGACAAAACGAAAAGATGAGCAACGCTGTGCAAGTGAAGGGGTGAGGTAAAAACTCACAGGACCGAATAAAAACTCACAGGTCCCGAAAAAGAATCCAGAGCAACGTTAGCAGAGATGGTCCAAAATCTCAGACAGAACGGGGAAGACGCAAGAGTCATTTAACACACTGAGCAAGGGCCTAGAGAGGTAAAGAGAAAACAAACAGTGACGAACAACACAACTACTGAAATTAAAAACACTCTAGAAGGAATCAATAGGAGAATAACTGAGGCAGAAGAATGGTAAGTGAGGTGGAAGACAGAATGGTGGAAATAACCACTAAAGAGCAGAATAAAGAAAAAAACAATGAAAAAAAACTGAGGACAGTCTCAGAGACCTCTGAAACAATATCAAATGCACCAATATTCAAATTATAGAGGTCCTAGGAGAAGAAGAGAAAAAGACAGTGTCAGAGAAAATTTTTGGAAAGATTATAGTTGAAAACTTCCCCAACATAGGAAAGGAATAGGAAAGTCCACCAAATCCAAGAAACACAGAGAGTCCCATACAGGATAAACTGAAGGAGAAATACACTGAGACATTTATTAATCAAACTAACAAAAATCAGACACAAAAGAAAAGTATGAAAAGCAGCAAGTAATATACTTGGTGTTTTGGGAAACCTCATATGATTAACAGCTGACTTTTAAGGAGAAACCCTGCAGGCCAGAAGGGAGTGGCAGGATACATTTTAGGTAATGAAAGAGAAAAATATCTACAACCAGGATTACTCTACCCAGCAAGGATCTCATTCAAAATTGACAGAGAGATCAAAAGCTTTAATGGCAAGCAGAAGTAAAGGAATTCAGTAGCACCAAACAAGCCTTACAACAAACGCTAAAGGGACTTCTATAAAACAGGAAACACAAGAGAAGGAAAAGACCTACAAAAACAAAGCCAAAACAATAAAATGCTAATAAATGCTAATAGGAACACACATATCAATAATTTCTTAAAATATAAACTGATTAAACACTCCAACCAAAGACACCAACTGGCTGAATGGATACAAAAACAAGACCCATATATATGCTGTCTACAAGACACCCACTTCAGACCTAGAGACACATACAGACCAAAAGTGAGAGGATTGGAAAAGATATTCCATGCAAATGGAAATCAAAAGAAAGCCAGAGCAGTAATTCTCATTATCAGACAAAACAGACCTTAAAATAAACAATATTACAAGAGATAAGGACACTACGTAATGATCATGGGATTGATCCAAAAAGAAGACCTAACAACTGTAAATATTGATGCAACCAACACAGGAGTGTGCTCAGTCGCTTCAGGCGTGTCCAGCTCTCTGTGACCCCATGCACTGTAGCCCACCAGGATCCTCAGTCCACAGAATTCTCTAGGCAAGAATACTGCAGTGACTTGCCCTTTTCTTCTCCAGAGGATCCTCCTGATCCAGGGATCAAACCTACATCTCCTGCATTGCAGGCAGATTCTCTACCACTGAGCCACCAGGGAAGCCAAATACATAAGGCAAACACTAACAGAATAAAAAGGGAAATCAACAGTAACACCATAATAGTGGGTGACTTTAACACCCCACTTACACCAATGGACAGATTATCCACAGAGAAAATTAATAAGAAAACACAACCCTTAAATGACACATTAGGCCAGATGGACCTAATTGATATCTTCAGGACATTTATCCAAACACAGAATACACTTTCTTCTCAAATGCCACAAACAACATTCTCCAAGATAGATCATATCTTGGGTCACAAATCAAGCCTTGGTAAATTTAAGAAAATTGAAGTTGTATCAAGCATCTTTTCTGTGACTACAACACTATGAGACTAGATATCAATTAGGGATATCTAGAGTCGGACACGACTGAAGCGACTTAGCAGCAGCAGCAAGGGGGCAAAAACGTAAAAAACACAAACACGTGGAGATTAAGCAATATGCTTCTAAATAACCAACAGGTTATTGAAGAAGTCAAGGAGAAAATTTTAAAAATACCTTAAAAAAAAGTGACAAAACACGATGACTCAAAACCTGTGGGATGCAACAAAAGCACCTCTACAGGGAAGTTTAGAGCAATACAATTCAACCTCAAGAAACAAGAAAAACATCAAACAGACAACATTATCTTATACCTAAAGCAACTGGGAAAAGAACAAAAACCCCCCAAAGTTAGTAGAAGGAAATAAATCATAAAGATCAGAGCAGAAATAAATGAAAAAGAAATGGAGGAAACAATAGCAAAGATCAATAAAACTAAAAGCTGGTTCTTTGAGAAGATAAACAAAATTGACAAATTATCCAGAATCACCAAGAAAAAAAGGGGGAAGACTTAAAATCAATAAAATTAGAGATGAAAGGTAGCTTATGAATGGGAGAAGAGATTTGGAAATGATTTACCTGATAAGGGGTTAATATCTAAAAATATACAGAGAACTCATTCAACTCAGTATCAAAAACCAAACAACCTGATTAAACAATGGGCAGAGAATCTGAACAGACATGTTTCCAAAGAAGTATTACAGATGGCCAACAGACACGTGAAAAGATGCTCAATGTCATTATCAGGGAAATGCAAACCAAAACCACAATGAGGTATCACTTCACACCTGTCAGAATGGCTACTGACAAAAAGACAACAAATAACAAATGTTAGTGTGAGTGTAGAAAAAACCTTGTGCACTATTGGCAGAATTATAGAATGGTCCAGCCACTATCGGGAACAGGATGGAAGTTCCTCAAAACGTTAAAAACAGGACAATCATACAATCCAGTAATTCCACTTCTGGGCATTTTTCCAAAGAAAATAAAAACCCTAATTGGAAAAGACGTGATCCCTATGTCTACTACAGCATTATTTACAACAGCCAAGATATGGAAGCAACCCAAGGGTCCATCAATAGAAGACTGAAAAGAAGACTGTGGCAGAGGCTTCCCTGGGGGCCCAGTGGTAAAGAACTTGCTTGTCAAAGCAGGAGACACGGGTTTGATCCCTGATCCAGGAAGATCCCACACGCTGCAGAGCGACTAAGCCCACGCGCCACCACTGGTGTGCCTGTCTGTACTCTAGGGCCCAGGAGCCACAGCTACTGAGTCCACGGGCGCCAACGACAGGCCCGTGTGCCCTAGAGCTCGCGCTCTGCACGTGAAAAGCCACCACAGTGAGAAGCCTGCACACCGCAACTAGAGGAACGCCCACGCAGCAATGAAGACCCAGCACAGTCAAAACTAAATACAATCATTTTTTTAAAGATGTGCTGTGTGTATATGCATATATACACACACACATACATACTTACACACAATGGAATTATTACTCATTTAAAAAAAAAGAACTCTTGCCATTCATGACACCATGGATCGATCTAGAAGGTTTCATGCCAGATGAAAGAAGACAGAAAAGAAGGAATACCATATGATCTCACTTACATGTGGAATCTAAGAAACAAAAGGAAAACTCTCCTAGATACAAAGAAGAAACAAGGTGGTTCCCAGAGGGGAGGGGGTGGAAGGTTGGGCAAACACCTGAAGGAAAGTAAAGGGTACACACTTCAAGGCACAAAAGGAATAAGCCAGGGGATGCAACACACAGCATAAGGAATATGGCCAGCAACACTGTAGCAACTTTATACATAGAAGATGCTTACTAGGCTTACCATGGTGATCATCTCATCAACATATGCAAATGTCAAATCGCTATGAAAACTAACACTGAGACTGAAGCTAATATAATGCTGTACATCAACTATGTTTCAATTTAAAACAGTTAAGACAGTGTGAACGGGGCTTCCCAGGTAACTCAGTGGTAAAGGATCCACCTGCCAATGCAAGAGGCATAGGAGACTTGGGCTCCATCCCTGGGTCAGGAAGATCCCCTGGAGGAGGCAATGGCAACCCACTCCAGTATTCTTGACAGGATAATCCCGTGGACAGAGAAACCTGGCAGGCGACAGTCCATGGGGCCGCAAAGAGCACGCGTGCATGCAAGACAGTGAATGAGCGATGTGTATTTTACGACTCAAGAGAAAGAAACTGAAGTCAGAACAGAAGCAGACACTGCGCGCTCGAGTCGCCGTCAGCGCCAGAAGCCCACCTCCCTGCATCTGCCTGGGGTGTGGAATTCGCGGATCTGGCAGACTTGCCCACTCTGGCTCCAGGAAGCCCAGGGACTTTCACGACAGAAAAGAATGCTAACACTCGTCATGATCTCTGAAGGGACTCGAAGCTCTCTGCCCCGTCACAGCACCATTCCTTCCCCGACTCCCCTCTTCAAGGCCTCACAGGCTCCTCAGCCACCAGCTCTTCTCTTGAGGACTCAACACAGCCCCTCCTGGAAAGGGGCTGAAACAGTTTGAGGAATAATAAGAGCCGTTTAGAACCGTCTTTCACAATGAAGCAGCTGCTTTTCAAAGTAGATGCCATGCAACTGGACTACACAGAAAGAAATCCTTCGGTATTATGATCATGGCTGGCAAAGTGCCTGATTTATCACAAAGGCAACTCCTTGCCCCTGGGTCAGCTGAGGCCTCTCCGCCCTGTCCCTGCACAGACCTCTCCCCAGGGTTCCCTCCTTGAACCCTTCCAACCCTATAAAAAAGGACAAAAAACCACCTGGGGCTGGGAGGTGTCTCTTTTTTTAAAATTTCCTTTTAATTGGAGGATAACTGCTTTACAAATGTGGTACTGGTTTCTTCCGTACAACGACATGAATCAGCCATAAGTACACATGTATCCCCTCCCGCTTAGGCCTCCCCCGCCCCACCCCCAGTCCCAGCCCTCCAGGCATCACAGCGCTGAGCGGAGCTCCGTGCTGGACACAGCCCCCCACGAGCTGTCTGCCTTACACACGTGGTGTACATGTGCCAGTGCTACTCCCCCAATGCATCCCACCCCCTCTTGGCTTTGCTGTGGCCGCAGGTCCGTTCTCCACGTCTGTGTCTCTACCCCTGCCCTGCAAATCAGCACCATTTTTCTAGATCCCGTACATCTGTTTTTCTCTTTCTGACTTACTTCACTCTGTATAACAGGTTCTAGGTTCATCCACCTCACTTCAACTGAAGAGAGGTGTCTATTTGATAGCAGGACTGCTATTAATACTGGTATTTAAGCCAAATAAAACTGAGGCAATGTAATAACCATGAGTGGGGAGGAAGTCTCATTGGGAGACCATCTCTGACCATCTCTGTGACTCATACACAAATTGCCTTCAGGAGTAATTCTGCACTTATTAAGAAACACATCACTCATTTCTTTTCTTTCTAGAAGCAGTAACACAGCTCTGTGGCCTCAACATCCTATCTTTAAAAGAACACTTTAAGTGGTGAGCGTTCTTCAAAAAGCAATGACAGCAACAGAGAGGAAAGAACTGTAAAGCATAAACTGGCTGGAAATAAGGGAGAAAGCTATGAAGACATTCTGGAAGTCTCCACGCTTGAAAGCTCACAATTTCTCCTTCTATCCTGATTAACCTACCCGGGCAGCAAAATCACAGAACATGACCTAGAAGTACAAGGTAACCACTGTGAAATTTTCAGAATGCAACATCTGCCTGCCTTAGTTGGCAACAATACCCAATTACAGGAAAAGGTGATGGTTTTTGCAAAAGACTCTAATTTGGAGAAGTATTTCATCCAAATTCTGTGGCACAGTCACTCTGAAACAAAGTGGATGATACAATCACCCTATGAAACGTGCTGAACGTCATAAAGACTAACAGAAATGCATGTGAGAGAGCTGAGGGGGCGCCTGGCCCGGGCACTCACCCTCACAGCCCAGTGGGCCTCTGCAGAAGGCGGCGTGACCATCAGAGGGCTGCTGCTGTCGTGCTGAGGAGAGAGAGAGACATTCCACTGTAGCTGGCCCCGAATTCTACCACCGGAGCACGGGTTCATGGTAGGGATATCCATTTCAAAGTGCTTTCAAAAGGGAGAAAGAGCTCAGCAAGTTAAACACAGAATCACCACATCACTCAGCAATTCTCCTCCTAGGTAAAGACCCCAAAGAACTGCAAACAGGCGTGCAAACAATTCCTTGTACATGAATTATTATGCCCACCAACAGACGAAAGGATCAACAAAATGAGGCAGACCACAGAATGCAATTTTATTCAGTCATGAAGAGGCATGAAGTACTGACACATGCTACAAAGTGGATGAACCTTGAAAACATTATGCTGAGTGAAAGAAACACGATGTATGACTCTATAAAATGCACAGAGATAGAAAGCAGATCAGTGGAAGCCAAGGGCTGAGGGCCGGGTTGGGGGCAGGCAGAGTCAAGAATGATCACTTCGTGGGTACACGGTTTTCTCTGGGGGACTGTGACAATGTTCTAGAACAGACAGGTGACGGTTACACAATGCCGTGAACGCGCTGAACAGCCCAATGGTTCATTTGTTAAATTGATTTTAGATTATGGGAATCTCCCCGCAATTAAAAGAAAATTAGAGAGAGAAAGAAAAAACATGGAGCGAGAGAGACGAACAGACAAAGCAGAGAAGCACGGAGGCTTCCGACACTTACGAATTTAGGCGGCGGCATGTTCAAGCTCAGATTGCTCAAGGCGACTTCGTGGCCGCTCTGCGCACAGGCCACCAGCCTCAATGCGACATAGAAACCCTGCAATCCAAGAGGGGCAGGCGTAAACCCCACCCGGCGGGCAGCGGTGGCGGACGAGCTGTCTGCAGTCAGGGGCTTGGGGGCCCGAGGCGTTTCATTTCGCTTCAGCAGGGGAGCCCGTACATGCTCAAGTCTCTTACAGACTCAAGCAAAGCCGGTCTCACCCTGGGAGCACTGCTTAAGTGAATGTGCTAAAACAGACTTAGCCCATTGCTTTCTGAACGCTATAAAATTTCAAACAGCTGTATTTTCAGAAACAATGAGCTCTCAACATTTAAGAAATGCTAGAGTGTACAGTTTTAAGTCTAAAGGGTGGTTGAACTATGCACTGACTTTTTAGAAATGGTTTGGAATAGACACAGCTGTTTGGGGCCTGACACTCACAGCTCAGTGGATCCCCCTGGCCTCGCTGAACAGAGCATCCCCCCTCACCCCCTGCTCCTCAATGGCCGGGCGTGGACTTCCTCTCCCACACAAGGACCAAGGACCTGAACTAGGGGCCTTGCCTCCTCCTCACCCTCCTCCGAAGCGAAGACTGATCATGCCACAGGCTTAGAGGACTTGTGCAGGATCACCTAGTTTTTCTAAATTGATCAACAGGCCTAAGAACATGAATTCTTTTTAAAGCTATAAACACAATTATGGTTTTAAAATCTCCTTCACAGAAATGTGAGCACTAGAGCAGCCTGTCTCAGGCTGATGTCTACAGAATGTCCGTGTAGCATGCAGAGAAATGGGGACATCAGTAAAGTTAGAAGAACTGCATTCAGCAAAGATAACAGCGTTCTTGGGGCTTCCTTGGTGGTCCAGTGGTTAAGACTCCACACCCCCAATGCAGGGCGCAGGGGTCTGATCACTAGTCAGGGAACTGAGATCCCACATGCCACATGCTGCGGCCAAAAAATTTTTAAAAAGAGAAATAAAACAGGGTTCTCTCCCACAAAGGTCCTCTGAACCCTCAACACACAAACGTGCGCTATGAATCTCCAGCAAGGGAGGAGGCGCGCATGGTGCTAATTCCACAGGTCGGATCATGGACAGTGAGACACCAGGAACCACACCCCTTGGAATAGAGTTTGGGGAAAGACTGAACTAAATTAAAATATGACCAGTTAAAAATCATAAGTACTAGCTTCCCAGGTGGCACAGTGGTGAAGAATCCAACTGCCAATGCACAAAAAATCTAAAGCACTATAACATTCCACTTATGGAATATTCTCAAAATGATGGGATCACATCAGAGAAGGAACCAGTGGTTGCCAGGGCTCAGGGTGTGACACCCAGGGGGCAGCATGAGGGGGACTCGTTGGGGGCAGTGAGAATGTCCTAATCCTGACAGTGGCCGTGGTTACCTGAATCTATGCGAGTGATGCAATTACACAGAATTCTATACACCAGGGACAACACCAGACCAAAGTGCCTACGCACGTGGTCAGCTCTGGGTGAGGCCCCTGGTCTAGCGCTGCACGGGACCTGAGCACCGTGCCTTGGGGAGACAGGGAAAGCACACACGGGAACAATCTCAACTCTTTTCTGCAACTTCCCTGAGAGTCTAAACTTACAGAACGTTGGGAAAACATCTGAGTCACTTGTAACCACACAAAATATTAAAAAGATTACGCTAACCAGGAAACATGGCTCCAAGAGCTCAAGAGGCCTTTATTTTGAAATGAAACCTTGGCGCTTTAACGGTCTGATGGCCCCACTTATGTCTGGTGACACCTGTCGGTGGCGACGACAGGGAGGAAGTGAGGGGCGACCTGGCCTGGGGGCTCTGGCCCAGCCCTTCCACTTACTGTGTGTGTACGTGTATGTACCTGTTTGTCCAAGTACCCTTTACCTTCTGGGTCGGCCAAGTCCCATATCTGTGGAAACACAAAAGTGCTCGTGAGTGTGACCTCCGATCATTTCCTCACCACACAGGAGCCACCGTCGCCACTCACCCATACACGTGAGCCTCATGTATAGGTCCCAGCAGGCAGACCCAGACGAGGTGAGCAGCCTGGACCCCTCCCTCTCCCCAGGGAGGCACATAGCAGGCAGCAGCATAGTCCAGAGAACTCCCAAGTGTACTAGGCTCCAAGGCCAACATAAAGCCACAGCTAAGACCCCAAGATCGCTCAGGCCTCTTGTCCGCTACCCATGCAAAGGGGGGCAGCAACCCTTAGAGCATTTGCATCCACCAGTTATAGCCCTGAGAGGTTCGCAATGGCCAGCCCGCTTCCCAAGAGGAGTACAGACCCCATGAAGAGGGGTCTGCACAGGCTGGTCTCCACCTGCCAGGGGAGCCCTGAGGGTGTTTGCAGAAGAGAAATCGCTATCGTTCATCACATACCTTCCCAAGGATAATGTCTGAGAGCCCAGACTTCTTTAGAAAAAGTGCAGCTTCACTCGCCCCAACTCGCCCTGTGTATGCTGGGTCTACCTGGAATTGGGGAGCAACACGTGAGATAAGGCTTTGGCAGCTGAGCAGCAGGTAAAGCAACACCCGTGACACTGGCCGCTGGCTGACAGCTGGGAAACAAAGGGAGGGGAGGCCTCTCTGGGTTGCAATTCACAGCTGGGGGTTTCCAAGTCACTCCCTCTCTAAGCTCAATCCGGAAAGACACTAGTGAAAACTTACCTGCTTGTAGTAAGACTCATATAATGGATTTCCGGTGGGAATCTGTAAACAAAACCACAGACATTGGTCAAACATGGACACAAAGCCTCTCTTTAAAAAAAGCGTCATCCCCTCAATCTGTCATCAGGAAAATACATAAATATCAAAATCAAAATGTAGGCACTTTAAATGTCCTCTCTACACAGACTCCCTGGAGGAGGAAATGGCAACCCACTCCAGTATTCTTGCCTGGGAAATCTCAGGGACAGAGCAGCCTGTCAGGCTCCAGTCCAAGGGATCGCAAGGAGTCAGACACAACTGAGTGACTTAACAACAAAAAACAGAGACTGCAGTTTATTCTCAGACAGACATCTCACACTTCCTCAGTTTAGAAAAAGGAAATGCTAATGCTCTCAAATAAGTCCTGATTCCAACACAAACCACGCGGTTGTTCAGGAGGAGTGGCAGCCCGGGCTGGTTTCCACTCACTGACCGATGGGATTTCGGTGCGTCCGGGAGCTCACAGGAACAGACACCATTATCCTTTGAGACTGTGCTCTGGCTGCAGAACCGGAACAGGAATCTCCACAAGTCACCATGAATCACCAGTCACACCAGCTTCAGACTGGTTTCCCTGCTCCAAGGCTTATCCCCACCCATCTGGTCTTCCTCCAGCCATCCACCCGAAGGACTGGGCAAAAAGGTGCTGACCAGCCCCAAGCACCAGGAAAGACTCGGCCGGTGACAGCCTCCACTAGGACAGGCAGGAAGTTCAAAGTCCTGAGCTTGGCACGGAAGACACTCCGCGTTCCGGCCACCAGATTTCCTAAGATGCTGTTCAGAGAGATAACCACCTGATCTACAGTCAAGAGGCTAATTGAGACACGCCTGGATTCAGCTTGGTGGTGGTGAAACCCTCACACATCCAGCAGCCTCTGTGGGGTCTTCCCAACCTCAGCAAGCCGCCCCCCAGTGGCGAGAAGATCCGCGGGAGTGTGCCAGCAGGGGCAGGAATTCAGCACCCCTAGAGTTGGACTGTGAAGAAAGCTGAGCGCCGAAGAGTTGATGCTTTTGAACTGTGGTGTTGGAGAAGACTCTTGAGAGTCCCTTGGACTGCAAGGAGATCCAACCAGTCCATCCTAAAGGAGATCAGTCCTGGGTGTTCATTGGAAGGACTGATGCTGAAGCTGGAACTCCAGTACTTTGGCCATCTCATGCAAAGAGCTGACTCACTGGAAAAGACCCTGATGCTGGGAGGGATTGGGGGCAGGAGGGGAAGAGGACAACAGAGGATGAGATGGCTGGATGGCATCACCGACTTGATGGGCATGGGTTTGGGTAGACTCTGGGAGTTGGTGATGGACAGGGAGGCCTGGCGTGCTGCGATTCATGGGGTCGCAAAGAGTCGGACACAAATGAGCGACTGAACTGAACTGAACTGAAGGTGTTTTATTGCGTGAAAGGAAAAGAGTAATTCACCACCTCTAAGGTCTTTTATTGAGTGAAAGGAAAAAAGCAGGACACGGCAAAGGTGCTGCTGATTCAGGGAGCTGAGAAAAGCGAGGAAGACAACATCGTGCTTAATCGTATGGAAGGACAGGTGTGTAAACAGCTAAAGAGAAGAACGCCGGGAGAAATGAGCACCGGATGACAGCTGGGATGACAGTGTTCATTTTAAAAGTCTTCAAACACTGTTGTGCAATTTTTCATAATGAACAAAACAGGGGAGGTGGGTTCCTTTCAGCTACATTCACTGACTTGAACCAGCTCAACACTTGCACGCTACTGTGTGGTAAAAAATCACTTCAGTTTAAAAATAATGGCCAGATTACGGTCAGCTTCTCCAGGGGATGGCAACACCTGCAAACACAGGAAGAAGTGAAAGTACACGAACAGCGGCAATAGAGAATGAAAATAGAAGAAAAGGAGTATAAAGCCCAGAAAGGGAGGCAGAGGGAAGTCAAAACAAAAGAAAGAGGGGAAGTCCTGAAAAGACAGAAAAAGAGAGGCAGAGCAATATGAAAAAGCAAGAAACGGGCCTTCCCTGGTGGTCCAGTGGCTAACACTCCACCTTCCCAAGGCAGAAGCCCACGGTTCAATCCCTGGTCAGGGCACCATTCCCCAAATGTCGTAACTAAGACTTCCGTGGAGCTGCACCTAAGACCTGCTGCAGCCAAAATGAATAAATAAATATTTTTAAAATACACTACTGTGATAGATAGCTTTAAAAAAAAAAAAAAAAAAAAAGGAAGAAAGGAGGGTAAAGGCCGAAGCTTGAGAAAGAAAAGACAAGGACACCAGTGAGAAGACACGAGAGCTAAGCGGGGACTTCCCTGACAGTCCAGCGGTTAGGACTTGCTGCTTTCATTGCCATGGGCCCAGGTTCAAGCTCTGGTCAGGGAATTAAGCAGTGTGGCACGGCCAAAAGAAAAAAAGCTAAGCGTATAGCAGCTACGGCAACTCCCTGGCCGGCAGCTTCCTCCCACCCCAGGCCCTTGCAGATACCATTCTGGGGGAGGCTGTCCCCTTAGCTTCTTATGACTTAGACAGTAGTGACCACCATCACACCCTGTTTGATCACCAGAATTTAAAATTCCACTTGAAATCATAGAATTCAACAGCAAAAAACCAAACAACCCACTATGACCTGAAGTCTTCATATGCCTATGAAGAAATAGGCAGAGGATCTGAACAGACATTTTTCCAAAGAAAACATTACAGATGACCAACAGGCATGTGAAAAGACACTCAACATCACTAATCATTAGGGAAAGGCAAATCAAAAACTACAGTACCCCACCTCACGCTGGTTAGAAAGGCTAGCACCAAGAAGATTAAAAAAGAACAAGTACTGGTGAGGATGTGGAGAAAAGGGAAGCCTTGAACACTGCTGGTGGGGTGTAAATGGCTACGGCCGCTATGAAACATAGTACGGAGAGTCGTCAGAAAATTAAAACTAGACCTACCATACGATCCAGCAATGTTACTTCTGGATGCTGATCCAAAGGAAATGAAAACACTAACTCAAAGGAAAACAAACAAACAAACACCTCCATGCTCATTGCGGGATTATTTACAATAGCCAAGACCTGGAAGCAACCTAAATATTTACTCATTGATGGATGAATGGATAAAGAAAACATGGTGTGTACATACACAGAGAGAGGAACACTGCTCAGCCCTTAAAGAAGAAGATCTTGCCATTTGTGACGATGAACCCTGAGGGCATTATGCTAAGTGAAATAAGTTACACAGGGAAAGAAGATCTCACTTGTATGTGGAATCTAAAAAACAAAAAACCAAACCCACAGATACAGAGAACAGACAGGTGGTTGCCAGAGGTGGGAATAGGGGGTGGGCAAAATGGATAAAGATGGTCAAAAGGTACAAACTTCTGGCTATAAAATAAGTTAGTTAATAATATTGTATTGTATACTGAAAGTTACTAAGAGGACACCTTAAAAGTTCTCATCACAAGAAAAGAAATTTTACAACTATGTGTGGTGATGGATGTTAAGTATTGTGATTATTTCACAACATGAATAACAAATAAATAACAAATCATCACGTTGTACAAGTGAGACTAACATAATGTTATACAGGTCAACTATAATCTCAATTTAAAATAATTAACTAATTAAAGGTCTACATGCTCTCAAAAACACATCACCCTGGAGGAATACGGCCAAGAGAGGAAGCAGAGTCAGGCCGGCTGTTTGTCACCTCTCAGTAAAGGTGGTGGTGCTGGGTCCCAATAGTACATCATGTACTCGTAGTGCATGGGAACAGAATTCAAGACCACAGGGACCCCCCCTCCCAACCTGGACAAAGGTGCCCTTGTTGCTAGCAATCGGAAAGGCATGGCTCTGAAACGAATTTCCAGTGGTATTTTTTTTTTAAGATCTCATGTTAGGCAAGAGAGAGGTTTCTAAGCTACTGTGATCCCAGTGCAAACCAGAGTTATGGTGTTTGGAGCACCGAGGGTTAATAACTGTCTCAAACTTCCCAAAGATCCCCTGGAGAAGGAAGTGGCAACCCACTCCAGGACTCTTGCCTGGAAAATTCCAGGGACAGAGGAGTCTGATAGGCTACAGTCCATGGGGTCACAAAGAGTCGGACACAACTGAGTGACTTCACTTCTACTTCTTCAAACTTCCCAAATGCTTCCGAATCAGATCCACGATCAGGAGAAACAAGACCTTAAATAGTCCAGAAAAGGCCCTGAAGCCCCAGGCCCCAACGCCTGGACTGTCAGTGCTAAGAGCTCCTCTCATAGGCAATCTGTAGTCAGAGGTCGATCCCAGATGACCTACAGCTAATGGAAAACCACAGAGTATGCCTCACTCATTCCTCACTAAATACAGGAATCAGTCTGGGTAACCTGGGACAATGACAGCAGGTAAGAGGTTCTGATTTAATTACACATACGTCAGCCACTACATAAGCAGAAACGGGCGGGGAAGGGGAAACATCAGTAGATCTAATTGGCACTTCCTCTTACCACACAACTTCCCCCCAGGGACAGTGGAGTCATGCCTGCCAGCTGCCCCATACATGACTGCAACAAAACTGAAGACAAACGCTGCTAAGGCCTCGAGCCCCTGGATGACAGGCAGAGGCCTGGGACACAAGCAGCTCACTGCTGCGGGCAGCCACTCTGCTAGGACAGAGCCCCGAGTGCTGACAGTGGGCACCAGAGCTGCCCACCTCTGTCCAACCCCGAAGTGAGGCCAGGGCAAAGGCAGAAAGGGAACAGGCCGGGGGACAAGGCCTCCAGTCTTCAGAGGCTGCGGACAACTCAGAGATGGCTTCAAGAACGGAAGTCAGACAGAGCCTGTGCAGGAGGGCGTTCTCCTCCACCAGACCAGGGTGCTAAGGGGCCACCTTTGACTCTGCATTATTCACTGACATTCAGTATGACTTTCACTTTGGGGACTTTCCTGTAGGTCCAGTGGCGAAGACTCTGCACTCCCAATGCAGGGGTCCCGGGTTCAAACCCTGGTCAGGGAACTAGATCCTGCATACCACAACTAAGACCTGGCACACCCCAATAAATAAAAACCCCTGAATCTGATCCTTCAGCTGGTCTCCTAAAACACTAAGAGAAGTTTCCAGGGCCTCTTCACTTTATCCTCCAGCCCAGAAGTGAAGGTCGCTCAGTCGTGTCTGACTCTGCAACCATGGACTATACAGTCTATGGGATTCTCCAGGCCAGAATACTGGAGTGGGTAGCCTTTCCCTTCTCCAGGGGATCTTCCCAACCCAGGGATCAAACCCAGGTCTCCCGCATTGCAGGCGGATTCTTTACCAGCTGAGCCACAGGGGAAGCCCAAGAGGCAATGTACAGATGGGGAGACAGACAGGGAGGGGAACACAGCAGGGAACAAGTTCACATCCTTTTGCCGGGAGGCCTTTAAAACTCCACAGTTCATGCAAGTGTGTGCAATCTTAACACTCGGGGAAAAGCAGCTTGAGATGAGGAACACAGCAGTTACTACTTTGGAGGGGAAGCCCTGAGGATTGGGCTTTCTAATCCTCTCAGGACTGAGTCCATCAGCTCTAACTCCTGCTTTCATACAGGGCAGGAGCTCCTCTGCAAAACAAAACCATGATCGCTCCCTTGCTTGTTTCAAAACGTTTCTAACGTAAACCCATTTTCACTTTTACTTTTAGAAAAAAGTATCTATAATTCCTTGTTCTGATAAATAGTGGATCACATTCACTGAATGCTGTTTTCTGTCCTGTATCTCATTTAATTGTTTTCAACAATGCTACGGGGTAGATACTACTGTTTGCCCCAATATACGGGTGAAGGGACCGAAGTTACCTTGCCTGGGGTCACACAGCCCAGGAGTGATGGAGCCAGAGGAGACCCAGGCCATGAGACACAAACCCACTCTGCAAAAACAGCCAGGGCGTGACAGAGCTGGACACAGGCCCACTGCACAGCCTCCTGTGCACACTCGCCTGAGAAGCTGCAAACACGTGACTGTGTCGTGGTAGACTGCAGTCAACGGACGTGGTCAAAGTGCAACACTTGACTTCAGCACAAGAACTGACCTGAAAACCAGGGCAGCCTGCCATTTCCTCAGGAAAACTGAGACTCCATAATGGCCATGTTTCTCAAATCTATTGCCAAGTTTTGCAGGAAGTTAGGCACATACCACCAGAAGACATCCCTGTGTGAGTTCCAACTCGGAAAGCCAGATACTGAGGCCAAAACAGGGCTAGAGAAGTGCTCACTTGTTAATCCCTGCATTTCGCCTTCCTCTTAGGTTCCCCCGGCGGTGTGCACAACCATCACCCCGGCTGTGTGTACAGCCCTCCAGGCAGGCCAGACCACACTCTGCAGCTAAGGAAACCAGGATATAACTCAGTAGCTCTCACAGAGCATCAGCAAACACTGGGGCATCCTGAACCTCCCTGAAACTGACAGTTCCCTCCAACTGCTGGATCCAAGGCTCCTAAGCCACAGCTAAGGCAAACACTGCAGGAAGAACTGAGACAGCAGAAAGAGCCTTCATAAATACTGAGGACAGAGATATCCCAAATTTAAAAAACCAGCAAAGGATAAGAAAAAGGCAATTCTGAAAGAAGGGATGCAGCAAAGTTAGGGGAGATGTTCAGTTTAGATACTGCAAAACAGCAGGAAATGCCAGTGTGTGCCATCAGGCTGGCAAAGGTGAAACACGACCCGGGCCCTGCCAGTAGGAAAATGAATTGGGTGGAGGGGTTTTCTGGAGGCCAAGGCAACATGTGGTACACCAGCATGCCCCCGACACGCAGGTCTAATGGTCTAACGTGACTCCACCAAGTCTTCGTTGATACAGATATGATTACTCTAAAATTAAATAGAAAGGCAAAGCAACTAAGATAGCTGGAACGATGTTGCAAAGGAATAGAGTGGGAGGACTCTGTCCACCCGATCCCAAGGCCTGCTATAAAGTTCCAGGAATGCAGACAGTGTGGCACTGATGGAGGTAAAGACACACAGAACCATGGCCCACAGCAATGAGCCCAGCAGCAGACCCATGCCCAACGGACTTCTGACACAGGTGCGGAAGCCAGCCAGGAGGAAAGAGGCCTGTGTCCACTGGTGCTGGAGCAACGGGCCACCCTCCAGAGGGAGAATGAGCCTGGAGACGTTAAGTCTCACACTTTCTACAAAATTAATGCCAAGGGGACCACGAACTTAAATGTAAAGCCAGAAAACTTTCAGAAGAAAAACAAAGGAGAAAATATTCAGGATCGGGGGCTGAAGAGAGAGTTCAGACTTGCCACCAAAAGCCTGATTCAAAAGGAATCAAAAAAAAGAAGGAAATCGATAAACCGGACCTCAACAAAATTTAAAATGTTTGATCTATGAAAGACTCTGATAAGTGGATGCAAAGACAAGCCACAGACTAGAAGGAAATACTGCTGATCCTTGAACACTGACTGTGGAGGTTAGGGCACCCACCCTCTGCACAGTTTAAAATCCAAGTGTAACTTATAGTCGGCCCTCTGTATGCGGCTCCTCTGTTCCACATCTATGAAGTCAACCAAACTCGGATCAAGTAGTACTTGATTGTAGTACACATTTACTTAAAAAAAAAAAGTTTTAAAAATAAAGAAAAAGAGGCCACTCCTTCAGGGTTGGCCTGCTCAAGAAAGTAAAAAGAAAAGAAAAAATTCACATATAAGTGGACCTGCACAGTTCAAACCTGTGTTGTTCAAGGGTAACTGTATTTGTAAATCACATATCCAACAAAGGACTGGTACCTGGAATACATAAAGTAAAAGTGGAAGTGTTAGTCACTCAGTCATGTCCGACTCTTTGAGACCCCATGGACTGTAGCCTGCCAGGCTCCTCTGTCCATGGAATTCTGCAGGTTAAGAATACTGGAGTGGGTAGCCATGCCCTTCTCCAGGGGATCATCCCAACCCAGGGATCAAACACGGGTGTCCCACATTGCAGGCAGATTCTTTACCATCTGGGCCACCACAGAAGCCAGGAAGGAATACAGAAAGAACTCTCAAAACTCAACAACACAAAAAGGAAACAATTCAATGAGAACATGAGCAAAAGACATGAAGGGATATTTCACTAAACAGGATGTACAGATGGCAAATACGGACATGAAAAGATGGTCAGTATACCTTCGGCTGCAAACTGCAAATTAAAAACCATAGTGACAGGGAGCTATATTCAATATACTGTAATAACCTATAATGGAAAAGAATCTGAGAAGTTATATTTATAACTGAATCACTTTTCTGTGCATCTGAAACTAACCCAATATTGCAAATCAACCATACTTCAATTAAAAAAAAAAAATTCTCTTGAAAAACCACAGAATGAGGCCACCACACAGCTATCAGAACGGCTGAACAGCAAACAGTGACACTGGTGAGCATGCAGAGAAACTAGGTCACTTATACATTGCTAGTGGGAATGTAAAAAGGTACAATTACTCTGGAAAACACCCTGGCAGGCAGTTTCTTTAAAAAAACAAAAAAACAACTAACTAAACAGACAACTGTCACAGACCAGCAACTATCCTGGGCATTCAGAGAAATGAGATTTAAATTCACAGAATACCCTTACTCAAACGCTGAGTGCAGCTTTATTACTAATAGTCTTGCGAAACTGAAGACACGCCAGACCTCCTTCAATGGGTCTTTGTTCTAATGGACCATGGTCCCACAGCACCATGGACTACTACCTGGCAATGAAAAGGAACCCACTACGGATAGACACAGCCACCCAGGAGAATCTCCAGAGCACCACTGTAGTGGTTGCTGTGTAGTTGCTCAGTCGTGTCCGACTCTTTGCGACCCCAGGGACTGCAGCCCGCCAGGCGCCTCTGTCCATTCCCAGCCAAGAATACTGGAGTGGGTTGCCATCTCCTTCTCCAGGGGATCTTCCTGACCCAGGGAACAAACCCACGTCTCCTGCATTGGCAGGTGGATTCTCTACCAATACTGAGTGAAAAAGGCCCATCTCCAGAGGTTCCATACTGTATGAGTCCACTGCACATCATCAAAATGCTGAAATCACGGAAATGGACAGATCAGTGGTTGCCAAGGGTTGAGGAAGGAACGAGGTAGGAGGGAAGAGGGTGTGGCTGTAAAAGGGCGACCAGAGATCCCTGCGGGGACGGAACTGTTCCGCGTCCACCTGTAGAGCACGTGACTTTCTGGTTAGGTGTGAGCTCAGTCGCTGCAGTCACGTCCGACTCTGCAACCCTATAGACTGTAGGGTCCTCTGTCCGTGGGGATTCTCCAGGCAAGAACACTGGAGTGGACTGCCACCAAACTCAAAAAATTTTAAAGGGAGACTCAGGAGATTTCACAACCAAATGCAAGGTGATATTTTTAGCTAATTAGGGAAATTTGAATTATGGACTGGGTATCAAATAATACTAAGCAATTCTTACTAACTGTTTTATGTTGTGGTAGGGCACGGCGGTGATGTAAAGAAAACAGTCTCAACTACTAGAGGAGCATATTGAAATGAATTTTTTTTTAATATTTATTTGTTTTGCTGCTCTGAGGCCTTCAAAGCCACATGCAAACTTCTTAGTTGTAGTATGTGCAATTTAGTTCCCTGACCTGAGACCAAACCCAGGAGCCCTGAATTGGAAGTACAGAGTCTTAGCCACTGGAGTATCAGGGAAGTCTCGAAATATGATTTCTAAGGTGAAAACAAACTTGGGTAAAGATATTTGCGAAATGTTGGCATCTGTTGTGAACTTGTGGTGAGTACATGGGAGTTCATTGAATTCTTCCCTCTGCTTTTAGTCTGTTTAAAATTTTCACATAACTAAAGACCAACAATTGATGTGTTTCTGCTCTGGCAAGGATTTCCATGATACAAGCTGCTTCAGGTTCAAGTGTGATAAATGAAGAGCAGCTTTACCATGCGCAGGATCATGCTTTTGTCAAATAATAATAACCAGAATTTCTTTAACACACAAGCCCAGGGATTCACTGACGATCGGATATGCAGGAAGGCAGAAGGGCCAGAAGACTGGATACGTGTGCCCTTCTTGCGGGCGGGGACTGCAGCTGACAGTGAAGGACTGCAAGCAGTCAATAACTGGTTAAGCCAACAAATGGATTACTGTGTCTCCTGGGGACAGAATACCATACAACAGTAAAAGCAGCCCAGGCAGAACATTTAAGAAGTCTGCCTAAGTGAAAAGGGCCCAGAGCAAAAGGCCCGGTGATGACCTGGCTGGGGAGCACACAGCGACCACGTCCCCGGGGATCTAAACCTGGCAGGACGGACGCCACAGGTGTGCGGTGACTCTTCCCTGTGAGCTGGGGACCTCCCCCGGCTTTCTGAGTTCTCCAGGTAACACACACTGCTTCTGTAGACAGAACAGAAAAGGGAAAAGGAGCTGCGGAAGATGAGGGATCTGAAGGAAGATACATGATTCTCCCTGGAGACCCAAATGACGCCACGATGAAGGCCATGAAAGTGCCCACCTGCCCTGTGGCAGAGGAGGCAGGGCCTCCCTGCGAGCCATGCAGACCTCGGGGCCTTTTATGTTTACAGTCCCCGCCTACAAGGAGACTCCGCAGGAGGCGCAGTGCTAAAGACTCCGCTCAGTGCAGAAGAGGCAGGAATTCAGGTTCGATCCCTGGGTGAGGAAGATCCCCTGGAGAAGGAAATGACAACCCACTTCAGTATTCTTGCCTGGACAATTCCATGAACAGAAGAGCCTGGCGGGCTGCGGTCCACGAGGTTGCAAAAAGTCAGAGAAGCATGAGCAACTGAGCACACACACAAGGAGGACCATGGAGCAAGAGCGCTCAGAAGGTCCCGGCAGACCGTGACGCGTCAAGGGGAACACGGCAGGCTGGGGAGTTCAGGGCGAGAAGCCACTTGGAGGAACACAGAACCGAGGTGGGACAGCTTCCATGCTCCCGGGAGACCAGAGCTCTCCGCCCCGTCTACCAGAAATGGAAGGGAGAAAGGAATGAAGTCACTACAGGCCACCTTCTGGCTCCAACACACTGATCCACGTGGGATGCAGGACCTACGCGGAGCCCCGACGTTCCCCAAGAAAGCCTCTGCCCACACCTCTTGGCCGGGTCTTCTCATCACCAGGGGAAGCAGAGCCAAACAGAGGTCAACAGCGCCACCACACACGTGTAGACTCAAGTCCTATCCCACCACTGGGATGCTGTGCAACCCTGCGGAGGCTGAGCAGCCTTTCTGTGCCTTGATTTCTTCATTTGGAAAGAGGACAAGGACTCCCGCCGCTGGCCGCTGACATGTGGTAAGCACCCGTCAAACACTGGCCTGTCAAGTCCTATCCTCTCGCACATCACTCTCCTTCCACCAGCTCCTTTATGCTCTGAAATGCCCGCCCCATCATGACTGCATCTCAAACTACCAAGCTCCTCCTGTCCTTCACAGACAACTTCTTAGAACAGTGGCACGCCCTTGGATTTGCCAGTTTTCTGCTCTGGAACTTACGAATTCATTCATTCACTTATTAACGTGTACACATTGGACTTCCCTGGTGGCTCAGTAGTAAAGAATCTACCTGCCAATGCAGATACAGGTTCGTATCTTGAGCTCTGAGGCTCAAGAAAGGGGAGAGGCAGGCAAAGTGAGCCCAGGACTCCAGTGCAGGAGCCTCGGATGTGACAATGGAAGACACATCCCAGGCCTGCAGAGTCAGAGGGAGAGGTCAGGGACGGGCGAGGCTCTGGAGCAAGTCCCCCAGCAGGGACTCGGGGTCACTCAGCCGCTTCAGTGAGATAGGAAGGGCAGGCACAGTGACAACAGGTCTGCCCACACCTTGCTGAGAGGTCAGAACATCATCCCATCCTCCTGAAGGCGAGCTGGGCAGATGCGCTTGTGAGGAGGAGAACTGAGTATACACTCAGCTACTGGGAGAGGGTGATAGCAGGGAGTGGAGGAAGCTGGGGAGACACTGCCCTGCCCTCCAGGAACGACACCCAAGAATGCAGCCATCCATCGTGCAGAAACACAAGAACAGGGGCTGCTCGCCCCGAACATGTCTCTCTGTGAGGTCTCTACGGGGCACCGAGGTGGCAATCCCTTCTCCACTCCGCAGTACCTACGGAGTGCCTGCCTGGTTCTGGGCACTGGCCTCAGTGGGGGTGCAACAGTGAATAAGGGGATCCCCCCTCAGCCTCCTGGAGCTCCTGCTCTGAAGGAGGCATTAGACATGACAATGAAAACAGCGGGGCGCAAGCTGTGAGGAGAAGGCGGGATGGGGAGCGACTCAGGGGCCCACAGACACCGAGCCGCAGGGAGAGACGGCGGCCACCTCGGGCGAGCCTGCCCGAGGGGACCCCAGACGCTGAGCACCTGCGCTGAAGCTCTGGGGGAAGACGGGCCTTGACAGGCCACAAGGAGGCGCCACTGGCAAGAAAACACCCAGGGGGTGGGGTCCTGGGGGGACTGCCAGGCACAGAGGGAGGGGTACGGGGCTAAGTGCAGCCACGCGGTGGAGCAGGTGGGCGGGACAGGACAGGGACCTTGCCCAGGCCGCCTGGATGCAGCAGGGAGCAGCTTCCAGCCCCAAACTCCTGCTGAAGATCAGCGCAGCCCTGGCCTCCCCACGGACTGTAGCCCACCAGGCTCCTCTGTCCATGGGCTCCCCACGGACTGTTAGCCCGCCAGGGTCCTCTATCTATGGACTCCCCACGGACTGTAGCCCGCCAGGCTCCTCTGTCCATGTAATTCTCCAGGTAAGAATACTAGAGTGGGTTGCCATGCCCTTCTCCAGGGGATCTTCGCACCCAGTGATCGAACCCGGGTCTCCTGCACTGCAGGCAGATTCTTTAGCCTCTGAGCCACCAGGGAAGCTCGTAGCCCTCCTAGACAGGGCTCCTCCAGGCGTCTCAGAGAGCAGCCCCTCCCCCGTCGTTTCCATTGTCTCTTCCCCTCCTCCATCTGAGGGACCAGGCCCTGTAGAGACTCACAGGGGTGACGCCTCAGCAGTCAGGGCCCCCTACACACAGCAGGCACTGACTGCCCTCCGTGAAGGTGCCCGCTCCTCACAGTGCTCCCAACTTCCCCCAAGCGTGCCCTCCTGCTATTCTCAGTCGTGCCCAACTCTGTGACTCCACGCACTGCCGCCTGCCGGGTCCTCTGTCCATGGGATTCTCCAGCAAGAACACTGCAGCGGGTTGCCATTTCCTTCTCCAGGGGATCTTCCCGACCCAGGGATCAAACCCCAGTCTCCTACGTCTCCTGCATGACAGGCGGATTCTTTATCATTGAGCCACCAGGGAAGCCCCAAACATGCCCTGAGCCTTCCCCAAATCCCTATGTCGGCCACCCCAGGGTCCCAACATCCCTGCCATCTTCTGAGCCCTGGTGCAAATGACACCAGGACCCAGGCCAGGTGGGGTCAGCAGCTCTCCGTGCCGCCTCCCTGCTCCCCTCTGCAGGTGGCACCGTCAGGCCTCCCAGCACCCAGCTCTGGAGAGCCCAGGGGCTCTCGGAGTTCCCGGCACCGAGCCAGGCTCCCCCGTTTCACAGTGAGTGAAAAGACAGTCCCTGCGACCACAGGGCAGAGCATCAGCTCTGGTCAGAGACCAAACCACAAAGGTAGACGAGCAAAGGCACGGGCAGGGACAGCGTAGGAATGAAGCCTCGGCCTGAAGGAGGGAAGGGCCATGGAGACAGAGCAGCGAGGGCGGCCTTCCAACCCGCGCCGCGCTCCGCACACACCTCGGCCTCTCAGCTGGCACCCGCGCTCGCCCGCTCCCTCTGCATCCCACTGGGCATCCCCGGGTCACAGCTCAGCTCAGAGAGACCCTCGGTGGCTGCTGAAGGCGTATGGAGTCCCACCCGGTCCTGCTCACCGCGCTCCCCTGCCACCGTCTGGCCCTGATGGCTTAACTGCCCCCCAAACCCACCCGCACACGCACACGCACACACACAGCCGTCAAACCCTGCCTGCCCTCCCTCCCGGTCTGGCGGATGCCCCACTCTACATGTTGGGCACCTCTCACCCTGTCTGAGCACAGATCACCCCTAGTGGGGCATGTGGCTGTGTGTGTCTGCCTGCTGAAAGCCAATTACCTTCCATCCCCCGTATCAAATCTCCGGCTCTAAGAAGTAGTGCGAATTCCCCACTGAAGTGAGCGCCTCTCTTCCACGCTTACGTAGCCCCAAATTTATAAAAGAGACACTTCTTCAAGCCTAATTTATGTTAAGACTACTATACTGATTGGGCCCCCTTCCCTACATTTCACTTCTTCGAGGATGGAGTTTCACACTCACATGTTATGAGCCCCACCCACAACAGGTGGGTCAGAAAAAGGTTGTTCGTGGGATGGGTGAGATTTAGATTGGCCTTGGAAGGGAGGGGCTGAGATGGGTGGAAGGTGGTCAGCCCTCCGGCAGACAAGGCTCCCACTTGGAGGTGGCAAAGTGAAGACGAGCTTGAAGCCTCTCGGGGCCTCAGTTTCCCCATCTGTAAGACATCTGCTCCTCTATCAAGTGAGAAAACGTAGATAAAGCACACTCTGCAAAGGGAAGCACTTACAAGATCTATCATCATGGTGGCTTTTATTATTGTCACCGAGACAGAAGACCAGGTTTTATCTACAAAGAACTGTTGGGATAGAAGTCAGACAAAGCTGTTAGGACGTGTGCTGCGACATCAAACCATGTTGCAGCTGGCCATGCCGAACGATCTTTTCAGCAAACAGTAAAATATTTCACCAAGTGCTGGCTACACGATGGTACACATCACTCTCGTTTTCTCTCTCAACACCAGGACAGAACAGTCTTTCAGTTCTCTTAGTTTCTGTGGTTCATTTTTATTTCACATATAATCTCACACATAGTGGGCTAAAGAAAGAAAGAAACAAAGTTGCTCAGTCATGTCTGATTTCTTCACAACCCCATGGACTGCAGCCCACCAGGCTCCTCTGTCCATGGAATTCTCCAGGCAAGAATACTGGAGTGGGTTGCCATGACCTTCCCAGGGGGCCTTCCCAACCCAGGGAATGAACCCAGGTCTCCTGCATTGCAGGCAGATTCTTTACCGTTTGAGCCACCAGGAAAGCCCACAGTATGCTAAGTACATACCAACAAAAACCCACATACAGGACTGTGAATGAAAGAATATTTTCTAGTGGCAAGAAGGCAACAGAATAAAATCAAAAAGTAGAAAGCCAATACTAGAACCTTGGTGGAAAAAGCTGCTGATTCCACGGCCTGATGTGTGAGCACCAGAGTGACCCACAGGCTTGCCCAACTCACTCAGCATCGTGGGTGTCGGCTCATCCACTGGGGAGCCCCCCTTCTGCATAGAGAGTGTTCAAAATGGGGAGTATTCCCTGGTGGTCCAGTGGCTAAGATTCCACACTCCCAATGCAGGGGGCCTGGGTTTGATCCCTGGTCAGGGAATTAGATCCCATGTGCTGCAACTAAAGATCCTGCAACTAAGACTCAGCACAGCCAAATAAATATTTTTTTCATGTTCAAAATGGACACAGGAGTGTGCTGAGGGCACAGAAGCCGTTCTAACCCTTATCAAAGAAACCATCCAAAGGGAGAAACATTTGTAATCACACACACCGAAGTCAATCAGGTTCTGGGACCTCCAACACGGCTGTCTCTCGGGTGTGGGGCGACTTAGAGGCTGGTCCCAGCCCCAAAACTTCAGAGTCCTAATGGTTATACTGTCTCCAAAAGAGAGCCTCATTGTCAAGCTGTTTTCTTGTTCAATCTTTCCTCTTTAAAAACAGCCTGGAAGAACAGTTTTGTTTCCACTGGAAACGTAAAACTGAAAAGCCCATCCTCGGACTTGCCTGGTGGTCCAGTGGCTAAGACTCTGCACACCCAGTGCAGAGGGCCAGGGTTCGATCCCTGGTGAGGGAACTAGATACCACCTGCCGCAACTGGGAGTTCACACGCCACAGCTAAAGACAGTGCATGCCGTAACTAAGACCCAGCTCAGCCAAATAAATAAATAAATATTAAAAGCGATGAATCAATAAGCATAGGGATGATGGCGATGACACCTCCCTGACAAGGAATCAGTGGTGAAGGGGCACAAAGGGGTGTCCAGCCATACCCCCTTACTTCCACGCAAGACCTGTGCCCCAAATCTCTCCCCAGCACCGCTCTGGGGGACCCGGGTGACCAGAGTCCAGGAACCAGGGCTCTGACTGGCCGCAAGGGGTGGGAGAGGGGAGAGGCAGGTCCGCTCTTCCCCTCTCCTCACTTCCCGCCCAGTGGAGGCCATTCACTCCACCTCTGCCGGCTGCCACCTGACCTCCACGAGACCTCTGATCGTCTGGGAGCCCGGCCCCAGTTCAGCTGTCTGAAGGGCGGGAGCTTGGCTTTATTCATCTTGGGCCTGAGCCAGCACACTTAGTTAAGTGCTCGGTAAACATCATGGGGGTGTCCCCAGGGGACGGGCTGCATCTCTGTGTGGAGTCTAGCCCGGCCTGGACGACTGCTGCAAAGGTAAATACGGTCTGGTCTCAGTGGAGACAGCCACCGCCTGGCGCCACCCACCGGCTCCCAGGAAGGCCCGTCTGGTCCTGCTGCCTGCCCACACCACAGCTGCTTTCCACGCGCCCTCGGAGGACCCCGTTTGAGCAGCCAATCCACACACTCCTTTGACCACCAGCCCTTCTGCCCTCCGGCCCTCTCCAGCCAGACTGCTCTGTGTCACCGCAGGGCCCATCACAGCAGATGTCTCCGAGCTAGTACCAACTCTGGCCATTCCCTGGAGAAGCAGACAGACAATCTATGCCTGTCGCTTCACTCCTCAAGAACTGCCAGAGAGCCTAACTCTCTCTTATAAAGTGGACTTGCCCAACCAGTCACCCTTTAGCTCAACAGATGATTACCAGCACCTAAAGCTGATGTTCAGTCACTAAGTCGTATCCGATTCATGCAACCCCATGGACTGTAGCCCACCAGGCACCCCTGTCTACGGGATTTCCCAGGCAAGAATACCAAAGTGGGTTGCTATTTCCTTCTCCAGGCCACCTTCCTGACCCAGGGATCAAACCCATGGCTCCTATATCGCAGGCAGATTCTTTACCAGTGAACCATCGGGGAAGCACACCCAAGGACAAATTAAAACCAGCACAGTCCATGCCTTCGTAGACACAGTCCACGCAGTGGGGAAGAAACTCCATCAATCGAAGACTCCCACCAGCACAAAATTACAAACTGGTATGTAGAAAAGTACAAGATCTCCCCTAAGGCAGTACAGAAAAGCTGGGCCAGTCTGTCAGGGTAGCGATGTGCTAGCTGAGATATGAAGAGCAGATGGGATTACCCAGAGCTGAAGAGAGAAAAGGACACTCCAGCAAGGCCATAAGAAGCATGTGCAAAGGCCCTGGGGCAAGCTACTGAAAGCAGGGCCTGGGGGCTGCAGGGCAGAGCGACAGGTCTGGGAGGGGCAGGCTACAGGGGTGCCCAGGGTGGGGCGGGGCAGGGCAGGGGCCCCGATCCAGTCCACAGACAGTGGAGGCCAGGCACCACCATCCCCTGCTTTCAGCCAGCGTGCACAAAAGGAGAACCGACTCTGTGTCAGCCAGGCCAGAACACAGCCAGTAAATCCTACGACCAAACACTGTAGGAATCCCACCCAGCAGGCAGAGCGAGTGGCAATCCAAGGAGATGGCTGTTTGCGAAGATGGCTGTCTGTGGTCATCTGTAACCTCTGCTTCCCCCCATTAGCGAGTGGCAGTAAGAACCGGGATGGCCGTGGCGGGCCTGCACGCAGGAGCAGCCATGGGGCCTGTGAGCCAGCACATCTCCCTTCCTCCCCCGCGTCTGCGTCAGCCCCTCTCTGGGCGAGCGGACACCCGTCAGGCCCTTTTGTCTCAGGCTGATTTGTAGGCCAGGCACAGACTCCTGTGTCCCGTTTTACCAAGCCACCTTCTTCCCTCCAACCCTAAGTCACCCTAGTTAAAAGCAGGACATGTACCCCAAAGTCCCAGCCACGACAGCCCTGTGAGCTGGAGCTCCAGTTTCTCGGCTTCACCTCATTCTGTCCTGCCTCTGTCAGAAAGGCATGCCTATCTCCCCTCCCAGGATCCCCACGGCCCTGTCCGCGCAGCTGTCTCCAACACACCCAAGCAAGTCAGCCGCCCCTCCTCCAGCTTGGACCTGAGCCGCCCTGGCCTGAGCAGAGTCCGAGCTCCCTCTGGGCTGGGCGAGGCCCGCTCATTCCTCGTCAGCCTCTGGAAGCACTGAGGAGCCACGCCAGCAGGGAAACTTGCTGTCCCCTCATAAAGATAATGAGGAGGTTTTTGCATCTCCCCCACCCCCTCCCCCTTCCACTGAGACAAGATTAAAACAATAAAATTAAAATGTAGGGCTTCCCTGGAGGCTCAGTGATAAAGCATCTCCGACACAGGCTCGATCCTTGATTGGGGAAGATTCCACATGCTATGGAGCAAGTAAGCCCGGGAGCTGCAACTATTGAATCCACGTACCGCCAACTACTGAAGTCCACACCCTAAAGTCCATGCTGCGCATCAAGAAAGTAGCCTCCACTTTCTGCAACTAGAGAAGAGCCCGTGCAGCAACGAAGACCCAGCGCAGCCAAAAATAAATCGATAAAAACATAACCAAGTGATTTTCTCCTCACTAGACTCTGCAGAACCCAATGATGAAGCAGCATGAACACTGTTTAAAAACAGATGAGACTTCACACTATTGTAACGTTTGGCAGCTTCAAAATACAAACAAACTCCAAGACAGGAAACTACAGAGCAACGAAGAGCCCAGGGAGATGGTCAGAAGAGCCATATCGGCATAAGCTTGCTGGGTGCGACCTTTGGCAAATAACACAAGGTCTCTGGGCCCCGTTTACCACTTTATAAAGCCAAGGAGGAGACCGACTGGGAGAACGATCTGAGCCAACCAAATGCCTGTCCTGCTCAGTCCTTGGGAGGCTGCATGGACTCCAGGCCTTCCCAGACCTCCACAGCTGACCGCCCTCCCCAGCTTTATACTTTTCAGAGTGCAGATGGCATCGCTTCACTGTGAACATGTCTGTGCATTTCTGCATGTCCGTGCTTCCCAAGTGGCTCAGTGGTAAAGAATCCACCTGGCAATGCAAGACATGCAGGTTTGATCCCTGGGTCGGGAAGATGCCCCTGGAAAAGCAGACAGTAACCTGCTCCAGTATTCTTGCCTGGGAAATCCCATGGACAGAGGAGCCACGGTCCATGGGGTGGCAAAGAGGCGGACACAACTTAGTGACTAAAGGTCAACGACAGGCCCCTCCTTAGAACCTCCGCTCCCTGAGGCAGGGGGGTCTTCAGGGTCACAGGCATAACCTGCTGCCCGGAAAGCACCTGCCCAGAGAAGATGCCCAGTAAAAACACTTGAACGAACAACACAATGGAGGCACACTGCGCACACATCTACCACTCTGAGGGATCCTGACACTCCACTATCGTGAAGCCGACAGAACAAGTAGAGGAGTATTCCCAATCTGCAGATGGGGAAACTGAGGTACAGAAAGTACTGCACAACTAAGGTCACTGAAAGAATACCCGAACATGGAAAAACAGGCACCCTGATGGGGCTTCAAAGGATAATGGGACCCTGCGAGCACCGTCCCATGGAAGAATATCAAGCAGCTTTCTGAGTGAGTGCCGGCTGCTCAGGTCAGGTCAGGCGGAGGGAACCCAAGACCCCTCCTTGGAGTGCGGTTCACGAGGTGCCTCTCATCTGGGAGCTGACTGGGTCTGTTGGCACAGCCTGAGGCACCAGAGAGTGGACACTCCATCCGGTGCGTGCGTGCTAGGTCACTTCAGTCACATCTGCCTGTTTGCAACACTATGGACCACAGCCCACCAGGCTCCCCCGTCTATAGGATTCTCCAGGCAAGAATACTGGAATGGGTTGCCATGCCCTTCTCCAGGGGATCTTCCCAACCCAGGGATCGAACCCATGTCTCTTATGTCTCCTGCATTGGCAGGCAGGTTCCTTACCACTAGCGCCACCTGGGAAGACCACTCTATTCAGTTCAGTTCAATTGCTCAGTCGTGTCCGACTCTTAGCGACCCCATGGACTGCAGCACGCCAGGCCTCCCTGTCCATCACCAACTCCCGGAGTTTACTCAAACTCATGTCCATTAAGTCGGTGTTGTCATCCAACCATCTCATCCTCTGTCGTCCCCTTCTCCTCCTGCCTTTCAATCTTTCCCAGCATCAGGGGCTTTTCAAATGAGTCAGTTCTTCGCAGCAGGTGGCCAGAGTACTGGAGTTTCAGCTTCAGCCTCAGTCCTTCCAATGAACACCCAGGACTGATCTCCTTTAGGATGGACTGGTTGGGTATCCTTGCAGTCCAAGGGACTCTCCAGAGTCTTCTCCAACACCACAGTTCAAAAGCATCAATTCTTTGGCATTCAGCTTTCTTTATAGTCCAAGTCTCACATCCACACATGACTAAAGGAAAAACCCTCTATTCGGTACATCTGATCAAAGATGCTCACTCACTTCCCCCATCAGCTGATCGGGATTAAGAACCAGGCGTGGAAAAAGTTGTTTTAAAGCTCAAAGCTGGGGCAGAAGAGACAAAACTTACATGTTCTTTGCGTGACTGGGAGCCACATAGTCAACAAAAACCAGGTTGATGTGGGTCACTAAGACAGAGACAGCCGGGATCTCTGGATCTTACAGGGTGGGCCAGGTTTACTCTAAAGCCTGACTCTCTACCCCATCCACCCCCAAGTTATACCGCATTAGCATCTGAGTGAGATAAAGAAACTAGCGATTACTTTGGAGGGAGAAACAAGGGAGGAAAGGACAAACAAGGGTCCCAAGCCCTGAGCCTTCACTCCAGACACATCTGCTGGGTGATGCTGTGGGCGGGGCTCCCAGTGGGCCGCCTGGAAGAGCAGAAACTGCAGGGCTCTGCAGGCAGACACAAGTGGGTTTAGCTCCATCTCTGCACTCAGCAGCAATGGCACTTCAGCGAGTTATTAACACTTCATCTCTCTGAGTCTCCGTTTCCCGTTTGTAAAATGGGAATAAAAGCTCCTCGGAAGAGTGGCACGCATTAACAAGAAGTGAGGAGCGACCAAGCTGTGTGCCACAACGACCAAGCCTGTGCTCTGGAGCCTGCAAGCCACAACCACTCAGCCCTCATGTCTAGAGCCTGTGCTCCATGGCAAGAGAAGCCACCGCAATGAGAAGCCTGCGGACCACAACTAAAGGAAGCTGCGTGCAGCAACAGACACCGGCACAGCCCAAAATAAGCAAAATAAAAATAAATATTTTTTAAAAAGAAACTCATGACAAAGAGGAAAGGAAGGAAGAAGGAACTCCGTGAGCGCTGAGCAGACTCATTACCACTGGGCCCAATGCTCTCCTCCCGTTACCACTGCTCCTTCGGTCTGGGGGCCACGTAAGGGACCCACAGAAGGTACACGGGGGAGAACTCCCAGTGGAGCTGAGCGGAGATCACACCAAAGAGGCCTCTGGGGCAGACAGCATTCGACAGGAGGTCGCGGCATGAGGCTCTGGCCAGGGAGTCTGGGGTGGGAGAGGAGGTTAGAGTGCTCTGCACCAGAGGCGGGAACACACAGAAAGAAAGGATGCAAGCAGGAGAGAAGACGGTAAAGGCTGAGGGCGGGCTACAGTGGCTGACAAGTGTTGCAGGGCTCGAGGAGGACCAGCCCCAAAGATAGGCCACTCAGGTTAAGGTCAGCAAGGCAGCCGGTAAACTACAAGAGCACCTGGGACAAAGAGGGTAAGAAACACAGGTGCACTTCTGGGCAGGCTGCAAGAGGAGAGGTAGAGGGGGGCATGGGAGAAAGAAAAATCAATGAGATGTTGACGGAGGGAAAAAAAAAAATCACCGTTAAAGGGAGAACTATCCACTCTTCAAATTGACAAGATTTATATTCAGGGTCAGCAGAGACTATATGGGGCGAGGACATCACAGATACAGCTGAGTAGGGAGCAGAGCAGGAATGAGGCTGATAAGAAAAACCCAGACAGGGCTGGAGGCAGAGGAAAAACACCCCACCCTCCACAAACTCACTGGCTACTAGCTTCACTCACCTTCAACTGGCTATTCACATTCCAATGCTGCCCTACACCTCAATCCAGCCAGCTCACGGCCTCCTGATCCAGAGGGGGCTCCCCTACTGCCCCCAAACAGAAACTACCCTGGAATCATACCCATGCTTCCCCAGTAATAATCGTGAACTTTTGGGAGGCCCTCAGCTAGACTGGAAGCGGCTGGTAGATCTGGGTCGACAGGAATCCGTGGTGCAGCGCTTCACTTAACAAGTGTCAACAGTTGACAAGATTATCCAAGGAAGAAAGTCTGGCCATGGCATTATTCAACAAATGTACAGAGAAAGAAACAGGAAAAAGCACACCAGCCAATGAATGACCTGAACTTGTCAGAGACCAGGGGATCCACTCGGTGGAGCTCCCTACCCCCAAGGCCCAGATCCCTGGCCAGATGGAGAGAAGAAAGGCCACCCGTGAAGGGTGCTGGGTGGTGTAACTCCTCGGTCCTTGCTTCACGGGTTTACCTAACACCCCCTGGGTGCTGAGCACAGTCAGGGGCGCTGAGCAAGAGGCCTGCGCCTGGTCGAATGGGGACACAGCAGAGAGACCCACAGACGTCTGTGGACCACGGCTGGTGCCGATGGGTGGTGTCAGGGCAGCACACTGCTGCGCGAGGGGGCTACTTAGGACAGGTAAGCAGCGAAGGCCTCTCAGAACAACACGTGAGCTGCCACCTGAAGGGAGCCAGGCTCTGGCAGCATCAAGGGAAGAAACAGGGATGGACGCTTCAGGAAGGAGGAACAGCCTGCAGGACACCGGGAGGACAGACAGAGCTCAGGCTATGGGAGGAGAAAAGCCACAAGAAGGGCTGCAATGTGGGTGCCAGAGTGGGGAAGAGGCAGGAGAGGCTGACAGGTACCTGGCCACCAGGGATTCCTGCAGGGCGGTGGCGAGGTGGCGGTGTTGCGGGGGCGAGGGGGTGGATTGGGACTTTAGTCTAAAGGATTCTAAGCAGGTGAATCACATGACCTGATTCAGGTTTTCACACCTGACCTCACAGCAGCCTTTCTCTAAAAACCACTGCCATTCTCTAAAGCTAATCCTTCATCGGTAAAGAATCCCCTCTCTGTTGTGTGGATAAGCACAAGTTAGAAATTATTTAATAAACTCTAAAGCACTCAATTAACATTAGCTACTGTCATCAAAGTGCAAATTAAGGCAAGTGTCATTTGGATCGGAAGCTTTAAAAACCAGAGGCGCTTCATCATTAAATGAGCCTATGGGTGTTTCACCCCCCCATACCCTAAAATGCAGCGACTGGCCATTAATAATAATATGCAACATCTGCAGGGAACTTAATAGTTTACAGAGCACTTTCATATCTGTTAATTAATAACCACAGGTCTCCAGTGCTTTGAATTTAGTGACAGTGTTACAAATTGGCTAGTTCTGGCAATATCTAGCAAGTAGGCACCATCTCTCTCCATGGATCAGCTGACCAGTCATGATAATCTGCCTAAGAGCTCTTCTGGGGTTGGGCATTCTCACTGCTGTCATCTCTACTTCCAAATGTCCCAATCTGCCAGAGAAGGAAATAATGGTCCTAATTACACGATCACTGAGTGATATCAATATGCCAAGCATTGCTGTAAGCGCTTGACATGCTTAATCTTCACCTGATCCCAATACTTTTTTAATATTCCCATTTTCCAAATAAGGTGACTGAGGCATGGAGAAGATAAGGGCGTCATCCAAGGACACCCAGAGAAGTAAGACCCAGAGCCAAGATCTGAACACGTGATAATGTAACCCTGTGTCCTCACTCTGAATCCCAACGCTGTGCTAGATCATTCTGGCAAACTGCATAAAATTTGGTGCCTGGTACGACACAGAAATTCAGCAAATAAGGGCAGCTGTTATCAGCAGGACATGGGTACTTTCTAGGTCCCACGAGTGTGTCACCTCCAGGAGAGCAGCGACCTTGTTAGTCTGGGTGACTGCTGCGCTCCCAGCACCTGGCCCTATGCACATTTGAAGGATGGGTAAATGAATGAACGTGCCTCCCAGAAGGCAGGGCTGCCTGTGCACGGCTCTCACTTCAGGTCTGTGTCGCCCCTCGGTAAGAGCATCAGGCTGATCTGAGGCACAGCAAGGAGTCCGGAGACTTGAGACCCCCAACTCCCTTTCACAGCGCAGGGGTGCCGGAAGGGGCTCCCAAGGGACGAGACGAGTCCGGGGTCGCAATGCTGGTGGGTCCCGGCTCCGGGGGGGCTCTGCCCTCCACCGCGGCGGAAATGCTGGCCGCCCCGGCGCTGGGACCCGACAGGAGACAAAGACCCGTGGGGCCGCCGCACCCGCAAAAATGCTCGTGCCCCTCGCCCACCTCACCGGGAGGCAGCCGAATGCTACCATGCATCACCCGGCATGGAAGCTGCGGAGAATACCGGGCGCCGGACGGAGCCGACACGCGATGCGGCCCTGCCTGCGGGGTTGCCGCCCGCAGAGGGTCGCCAGGGTGCGGGAGGCCGCGGGCCGGACCGGCCTGTCACCTTCAGGACCGCCCGCCCACTCGCCCGCTCTCCTCCGGGGACCCTCAGCGCGAGCCGCCGTCACCCTGCTGGGCCTCCCCACGCCTAGGCCTCCCCGCAGCACCCGCCTCGCGCCCCGCACGGCGACGCCGCACCCTCGCCCGTCTGGCCCGTACCTGCTGGGAAAGGGGGATGAGCGGGGCCGCCATCTTCCCGCGGACTCGGGCTCCCAGCGCCGGCGGGGAATGGGGCGGGGCCGCGCGCGCGCACTGGTGCGAGGGGCGGTGCGCGCGCAGCCGAGCCCAGGGGAGGGCGGGGCCAAAGCGGGGCGGTGCACGATCCGCTAAGCTGAAGGGGCGGGGTCGAGGGCGGGGCCGCGCGCGCCAAGCCCCAGCCGAGAGGGGCGGGGCCTGGGAGGTGCGCGGATCCGGGACCTTTGCAGAATTCCTCCTGCATTCCTTCACCATGTCTTCCAGGATTTCTCCGTTCTTGTGCCAAGGTCCCTTAGCTCTCCAGGTCCCTGGCGATTCTGGGCCCTCTGCAAGGGATGCCGTTCCCATTCCCGTGCGCCTGGCAAAAAGGATCCTCACGCTTCCCAACAAGGCGCCCAGTTCCTAGGATAGGGTGTGTGTGTCTATGTGTGTGTGTGTGTACACACCACCCTTCCCAACAACTGTTCCTAGGATAGGGGTCTGTGTGTGTGTGTGTACACCACCCTTCCCAACAAAGGGCCCTGTGTGTGTGTGTGTGTGTGTGTGTGTGTGTGTATGTGTATACCACCCTTCCCAACAAGGCACCCTGTCCCAGGATAGGGGCGTGTGTGTGTGTGTGTGTGTGTGTGTGTGTGTGTGTGCGTGCGTGTGCGTGTGTGTGTGTGTGTGTGTCATATGGGTGTCAGCTAAACAGGGTTGCAGTATTTTCACCTCTCTGCACCGCAGCAGCACCCACAACACCTGAGATTATTTCCCAACCGCCACCTTCTTGATGTGTGACCTTGGCAAGTAGCCTCTCTACACCCCTAGTCCCCTCTTCTGAAAAGAGGAAATGGTAGTATGTATTTGCTGTCGTTCTACCTCTGCACTGTACCCTGCACAGGGCAGGCATTTGATGTTTGCCGGAGGACCATTACTGGAGAGGCATTTATTTCTTGAGACATGTGTTGCCTTCTTTTAGCTATGGACACCTGCTCATCTGTGGCTCAGACGGTAAACAATCTGCCTTCAACACAGAATAACGGAGTTCGATCCCTGGGTCAGGAAGATCCCCTGGAGGAGGGTATGGCAACCCACTCCAGTATTCTTGCCTGGAGAATCCCATGGACAGAGAAGCCTGGTGGGCTACAGTCCATGGGGTCAAAAAGAATCAAACACAACTCTTTCTTTCCACTGATCCTTAGCCAATTTCCACTGAAAGGATGATGAAGGAAGGTCCCACTGGGCACTGCCCACAGTGACACAGGCTTCTTCAGCACAGGTTCCCCTTCTGTGGTCTTTCTTGTGACAGCGGCACTTCTTAGGCAGTCAAGCTGGAAGGTTGAGCAATCCTGAGGTGGTGAGGGCACAGCTTCCGGTCCACCTCCTCCACTCTGAAGTCTCACGAGCTTCCTGCTCCAGGGTCTTCAGCAACTTGATGTACCCTGTGCCACTCAAATGAGCACAACGTGCTTTGTGATTCATCCAACAAACTATTCACAGTCAAATGTTCACTGAACACAGGTGCTCCATTGGTGAGCTGGGCACACAACACGCTCTCCACAAATGGGTCTCACCCTGGAGCTACCCAGAAGGTCTGCTAAACAGACTGGGTCTCTGATTCTGATTTATAGCTCTGGGTGGGACCTGAGTCTGCTGGGCTGCAAGGAGATCAAACCAGTCCATCCTAAAGGAAATCAACCCCGATTAGCCACTGCAAGGACTGGTGCTGAAGCTGATGCTGCAGTACTTTGGCCACCTGATGCAAAGACTCTGATGGAAAAGACCCTGATGCTGGGAAGACTGAAGGCAAAGAAGGAGAAGGGGGTGGCAGAGTATGGCATCACCGACTCAGTGGACATGAATTTGAGCAAATTCCAGGAGACAGTAGAGGGCAGGGAAGCCTGGGGTGCTGCAGTCCATGGGGTCAAAAAGAGTTGGACACGACTCAGCGACTGAACAACATACAAATCCCCAGGAGGTGCTGAAGCTGCTGGTCTCAGGCCACCCCCGTGCCCCTACCATTGTGAGAACCACAAGTCTAGAAGGGAAAAAAAAATCCAAAAGAAAAAAAAAAATCACGTGAGGAAATAGATAAGTAGACACAGTGATAAGTGCTACAGAGTAGCCCAAGGGTGTGACCCTTGAAGTCTGAGGGTGCATTCAGTGATGGCGGGGGCTTGGAACCACCACAAGCAAAAAGGAGCTGAAGAGCAAAGAAACATATTGAGACCGAGACGCTGGAGCTCAGAGAGCAAGACAGAGGGTCTTGAAAATGAGAGCGAAAGTCGCTTAGTTGTGTCCGACTCTTTGCGACCCCATGGACTATACAGTCCATGGAATTCTCCAGGCCAAAATACTGGAGTGGGTAGCCTTTCCCTTCTCCAGGGGATCTTCCCAACCCAGGGATCAAACCCAGGTCTCCCGCATTGCAGGCAGATTCTTTATCAGCTGAGCCCAAGAAGGTCTGGAGACAAGGCCAGATCACATCATAGTCTGATGGGGCAGCACTGTGTGAAGAGCAGTGAAACAAGACCATGCGTGACTCAGCCTCGTTTTGAGACCATCTTGCTCTCCGAGCTCCAAGCTCTCGGTCTCACGTGCTCCTTCACCCCCTGTGCACAGAGGAAGGGGAGGCCACCAGACTGTTTTGCACATGATCAGCTCTGTGTTCTAGAACAGTGGCTCTGGATAAGGCGGGCAAAGTGGATGGAGAGGGGATGGGTAGAAGCAAGTGGAACACCTGGAAAGATGCAGCAGTGGTCCAGGCGGGAGTGACAGAGGCTTTTAGCTGCCTTGGGTGCTTTATCAGTCCATGTTCCATAAGGAAAAGAGAAGCCGGCAGTATCTGTATTTCAAACAGAAGGCAATTTGATACAGGAGATTGAGTACAAAATTGGAAAAGCAGAGGGGAAGGCAAGGTTACCGAAGATTAGTAACAGGAGGAAACTGCTAGCCTCTTTAGGGAAAGGGTGTTATTCCAAAACCCACCACCACTGGGCGCTGAGCAGGAACCTGGATGCTGGTCCTCACTAGCCACCGCTGTTTCTGCCATTATTGCTTTCTGCTTGTTTTGGCCATGCCACATTGTGGGATATTAGTTCCCATATCAGGGATCAAACCCATGCCCGCTGCATGGGAAGCTCAGAATCTTAACCCTTGGACCACCAGGGAAGTCCCTCTGCTGTTGTTGCTAAAGTCATTGCTATTGTCTCCAATGACTAAGGGGCAGCCAGGAGCCTGGGGAAAAAAAGGCTTCTCCTCTCCACCTGTCTTCTGATGTCCTTCTCACAGAACATGACGGGACACTAGTGGGCAGGGGTGTCTGGGAAACGTGTGCAGGCTTCCAGCCTCACTGTCAAGAGTCTACAGGGGCGACAACCACATAGAGACTCTCTGGCCTGGTCTTGACTGGAATCAGAGGTTCCAGGATAAGAGTCCCAGCAGGTCACTCCCTCCACTGCCGTGGCGGCCATCCTGGGCAGGGATCAACCATCCTGGGGTCTCTCTCACCAGAGTCCAGAGCTGTACCATCCAACACAGTGGCCACTCCACATATGGCAATGTGCGTGCATGCTCAGTTGTGTCTGACTCTTTGTGACCCCATGGGCTATAGCAGTCCAGGCTTCTCTGTCCTCCACTATCTCCCGGAGTTTGCTCAAATTCATGTCCAGTGAGTTAGTGATGCTCTCTAACATCCCATCCTCTGCCTCCCCCTTCTCCTTTTGCCTTAAATCTTATCAGGGTCTTTTCCAATGAGTAGGCTCTTTGCATGAGATAGCCAAAGTACTGGAGCTTCAGTGTCAGCCCTTCCAATGAATATTCAGGGTTGATTTCCTTTAGGATTGACGGGTTTGATCTCCTTGCTGTCCAAGGGACTCTCAAGAGTCTTCTCTAGCACTGCAGTTTGAAAGCATCAGTTCTTCAGTGCTCAGCCTTCTTTATGGTCCAAATCTCACATCTGTACATGACTACTGGAAATAGCTCTGATTATACAGACCTTTGTCGACAAAGTGATATCTCTGCTTTTTAATGTGCTATCGAGGTTTGTCTTGGGGCTTCTCTGGTGGTTCAGACAGTAAGGAATCTGCCTGCAATGCAGGAGACCCAGGTTTGATCCCTGAGTCAAGAAGATCCCCTGGAGAAGGGAATGGCTACTCACTCCAGTAGTCTTGCCTGGAGAATTCCATGGACTGAGGAGCCTGGCGGGCTAGTCCATGGGGTCGAATGAGTCAGACATGACTAAGTGACTAACACTTTCAATTTCACTTCACTAGTTTGTCATAGCTTTTGTTAACCATAATGACGTCATTTTAACTTGACTGCCTCTATAAAGGCTTTATATTTTTTAAAAATTTTTATTTATGTATTTTTGGCCACCAAGTATATGGGATCTTGATTCCCCAACCAGGGACTGAACTATGCCCCTCCTGCATTGGAAGCTCAGAGTCTTAACCACTGGACAACCAGGGAAGTCCCAAGACTTTATTTCTCATTTTAAAATGTATAGAAATACTCAATCACTACATTGTGGAATAGTAATTAACATAGTGTTGTAGGACAATTATACTTCAAAAATAAGCTCAGAGAAAAAGAGATCACATCTGTGGTTACCAGAGGCAGGGGGCTGGGGGAAGGGAATTGGATGAAGGCAGTCAAAAGGTACAAAGTTCCAGTTATAAGAAAAATAAGTACTAGGAATATAATGTACCACAGGATAAATATAATTAACACTGCTGTATGTTATATATAAAAGGTGTTGGGAGTAAATCTTGTGTTCTCAGCACAAAGAAAACATATATTCTTTCCTATTTCTTTAATTTTATATCTATATGAGATGATGGACATTCACTGAGTTTATTGCGGTCATCCTTTCATGATGTATGTAAATCAAATCATTATGCTATACACCTGAAATATACACAGTGCTGTATGTCAATTATATATCAATAAAACTGGAAGAAAAAATTAATTACAATTAAGTGAGATTAAAAATTCATTCCTCCTGAGAGGGTACAGCACCAAGTGCAAACCCTAATGCACAATACGGACTCTGGATGATAATGGATGTATCCGTGTAGGTTCATCAATTGTCAGAAACGAACCACGGTGGTGTGGGATGTCATTGGTAGGGCAGGGTATACGAATGTGGGGACAGACAGTATATGGAAACTCTCTCAGTTCTGCTCAGTTTTGCTGTGGATTTAAAACTTCTCTAGAAAATGAAGTTTATTTATTTTTATTTTTTTGGTTGCACCTTGAGGCAACCAACCTTGAGGTGGGATCTTAGTTCCCTGAACAGGGATTGAACTCATGCCCCCTGCAGTGGAAGCATGTTTTTTTTAAACAACTGAATCACCAGCGAAGACCCAATGAAGTTTATTAATTAAAAAAAAATTCATTTCTCAGTCCCACCAGGCACATTTTAGGGGTCCACATGTGACTAGTGGCTACTGTATTAGCCACAAAGATGAAGAAAGTTCTCCAGGATTGCGCTGCTGCAGGAAATGAGTCCTGCCGGGTCTGAGCTGGTCTGACCCATCTTTGTTCAGCTGTTTCTGGCATTTTCCCTCGAGTTCTAGCACTGCTTCTTTCCTCATTAACTTTTCCCTTGTTTAGAGATTTAAAAGGTGGGCAGTGTTTGAATCCCACCCCTGCGCTTCCAGGGAGTCAGTCTTTAGCTTTTGAGACTAGTTTGTTGTTGTTCAGTTGCCATTAAGTGCCCAACTCTTTGTAACCCCATGGACTGTAGCTCGCCAGACTCCTCTGTCCACGAGATTTCCCAGGCAAGAATACTGGAGTGGGTTGCCATTTCCTCCTCTAGGAGAACCTCCCAACCCACAGATCGAACCTGGGACTCCTGCATTAGCAGGCAGATTCTTCACCACTGAGGCACCAGAGAAGACTTCTGAGACTGATAACCCCTGATTACCTGGGAAGACCAAAATGATCCGGCAGCCGAGAAAGTTCAAGGTCGAAAGTCTGCCAACTTCCACCAAAGCCAGAACAAAAACTCGCCCAACCTTCACTTCCTGGTCAGACTTTTCACACCAATCATTTATCCACATGCTCAGTATCATTTCCAATTTTATTTGGCTTCCGTGTAACATGACTGAATTCCAAATTCCAAAATTGGTGTCCTCGATTTGATTATTCCTAACACAAATTTCTGTGTGAAAACAGAGCTCTTCAAAACAGAAGCCTCTATTTGTGACTTTTTCAAAGCAAGTCATTTAAGTGAAAAAAAATTAAACTGCAAAGTAATCACTATTTTCACGTGATAGAATGGATTTCATTGCTCTGTTTTACAGAGAACCAACGGCCATAGAAGTGGGCCACAGAGTGGGGGGGAAAGCATCACCTTCTTTATGGAATGTTAAACATCTGTGCACAAAGCCTGGGTTCTCTGGAATAACCAGCGTGCAAGGGAGGCATGCAAAACCTTTCCAGACCAAGGGTGCTGCATAAAGATTCCATACTGAAAAAGTTTCCCATATGTTATTAGGATCTTCCCAACCCAGGGATCAAACCCAGGTCTCCCACATTGCAGGTGGATTCTTTACCAGCTGAGCCACAAGGGAAGCCCAAGAATACTGGAGTGGGTAGCCTACCCCTTCTCCAGGGGATCTTCCCAACCCAGGAGTCAAACTGGGGTCTCCTGCACTGCAGGCAGGAGAGCAACTGATTTCTTTACCAACTGAGCTATCAGGGAAGCCCCAGTCATTTACAACCCAAAGCAATGAAGCATCGTTTCTCCTTTCTCAAAGTAAGTTTTACTACCTTTTTTCTATAAAACATTTGGGGTGGGGATTAAGAAGAGAGTGTGGTGTTTTTGGCCAGAGTCTCACTGGCCTCGGGCTTCCTCCAGCACTTGGGTTTGTCCAGAGGAAATGTTTCTGGGTACCAGGATGGGGGGAGGTTGGAACAAGGGGGACCTGGGGGGAGGGGAGGGGAGAGGAGATTCTCAGGGAGAACCATACCCACCCCACTGAGAAGAATAAGAACATTTTCAAAGAAAACTAGACAAATGACCACGCATGCGGACATTTGCACTTTTAAAGGTAGAATAAAGTAAAGAAACAAGGTTTTACCAGTCATCTTTATCTGGGGTGGGGATGACTAAAACTCGTTCCTTCTGTGGAATGCTCTGAAGCTATTTTCTCGCCCAGTAAACCTGCCCATGAACATGTCGTCCTCATCTTCCTCTTGGGCCTTCTTCACTTCTTCCTTGGCCTGTATGGCATCCATCTCCTTTTCTGGGCCCTGGGGAAAAAAACAAAGAGCCCGGTGCCCAGGGATTATGCTTTCTGAGGGCTGACTGGGTGTCAGCATACAGCCTGCCCCTGCCTCCACAACAGCTGGGGTCAACTGAAAAAGAACCCCCCTAGGATATTCAGGTCCCTATTCCTGGAACCTGGAAATGTAACCTTATATGGAGTAGGAGAGCACTTCCCAGGTGGCACTAGTGGTAAAGAACCCACCTGCCAATCCAGGGGATGAAAGAGATGTGGGTTTGATCCCTGAGTGGGGAAGATCTCCTGGAGGAGGGCATGGCAACTCACTCCAGTATTCTTGCCTGGAGAATCCCATGGACAGAAGAGCCTGGTGGGCTACGGTCCACAGGGTTGCAAAGAGTTGGACACGATTGAAACGATTTAGCACGCACACACAATGTAGGGGGAAAGAGCTTTGCAGATGTGATTAAATTAAGCATGTTGAGATGAGGAAATTCTACTGGCTTACCAGCTGGGCCCTAAATTCTATCACAGTGTTCTCATAGGAGAGGAGCAGAGGGAGATTTGACACAAACAGAAGAGGAGATGGCCATGTGAAGACAGAAGCAAAAACTGGAAGGATGTGGCCACAAACCAAGGAGCACCAGGATCCTTCAGACGCTGCAAGAAGTGAAGTAAGGGTTCTCCCCTAGAACCTTTGGAGGGAGCAAAGCCCTGCTGATGCCCTGATTTCAGCCCACTGATACTGATTTTGGACTTTTGGCCTCCAGAATTTGGGAGAATACATTTGCCATGGGCTTTTTTGTTTTTGACCAGCTTCATGGCATGAGGGATCTTAGCTCCTTGACCAGGGATCAAACCCAACTCCCTTATCGTGGAAGCTCAGAGTCTTAACCACTGGACTGCCAGGGAAGTTCCCATCTGTGATGTTTTAAGCCAGCAAGTTTGTGGTGATATTGTTATGGCAGCCCCAGGAAACAAATACCCGCTCCTTCTTCCATTTCCAGAGCACCTGGGCCTGTCTTTCAAACAGCTGACCAGTAAGGGAGAGATGAGAAGAGCCCTCAGAGCCTAAATGAGAAAATCCAAACTTGTGTAATTAAAAGAAAGGCCAGGACTGAGTGCAGACATGTCAAGGAGGTTCCCGAAGTCATTGCCGAAAAGAGTTTAGTAAGCCTTTGCGGCAGAAATCAGATTCAAGAAGAAATGGCTCATAAGAAAAATCCCTTAGTGATAACCACCTTTCATCAGTGAAGGGGAAGTTTCCCCCCGAAATGAAATGAAATGTTCAAAGTTTAAGCACCCACTTTGCAGCTGGTCCAGGATGACGGACATGACACGCTTCTATTGCTCTGATGTGTGGGGCCCTGCTGACCCAGGGATGGATGGCCCCTCCAAGGGGACTGAGTCTTAGAGACAGTCAATGACTGAAAGAACTCCTTTCATATGTAAGCTACATCCAGAGCTCACATCCCTAACCACCTCCACTACTGGGCTTTTTATATTCAGGGTTGAGATCTCATCTGAATTATCCCATTGCCAGGTGCTAGAGAACTAGTGCCCCAGGGCCCACTGAAATTCTTAAAACTAGCCAATCCTAAGCCTGTTTATCCTGCTTCATCTACTCCTTCCTGCAGAGACTAAACCACAGTTTTTCGCTCATATCTTCCACCCTTTCCCTCTGCCTCTTGACCAACCCTGGTGCTTCCCCATGTGGCCCTGCATGGCATGGCATGGCCTGGCCGCTCCTCTCAGGATCTGTTAGTAAAACAAACTATCTTTTTGATGGTGGCCACTTCCTGGTCTGGAAGTCTTGCCATACCTGATTAACAACAAAACTTACATCTTAACACACAGGTGTTACATCTTAACACGCAGGTATTTTGGACTTCCCCGGTGGTGAAGACTCTGTGCTGCCAATGCAGGGGGGCTAGGTTTGATCCCTGGTTGGGGAAATAAGATTCCTCATGCCATGCAGTGGGGCCAAAAGATTTTTTTTTTTTTTAATTTAAGAACACAGGTATTTCACAAATGAGGATATCCAAATGGCCACAAAAGCCATGAAACAGTGCCCACCTCCATTCCTCATCAGAGAAATACACACAAAACTAGAGAGAGATACCACTACACACCTATAGAAACCCATAATCCCCAGTGCTGGGGAGACTGGAGGAAGTGCAGAACAGTGCGGCCCCTCGGGAAACAGTCTGGCAATTTCTCATAGAGTTAAAGGCACACCGTGCAACTCAGCAAACCCCACCCTGGGTTTTAACCAAAAGAAATAAAAGCGCTCATCCACACACACAAAAAAAACTATATGCAAAATTGTTTGCAGCTTTGATTATACGGTTAAAAATTGGAAAGAACCCAAATGTCCATTAGCTGGTGAGCAGATAAACTACTCAGTAAGATGGAGAAACAAAGCACTGATGAAACCCCAGTAACATGGAGAAATCTTGTAGACTCTGGGCTTGGTGAGAGAAGCAGACTCAGAAAGACTCCATGCCTCCAGTGGTTAAGACTCCACGCTCCCAGTGCAGGGGGCACAGGTTCAATCCCTGGTCAGGGAACTAGGATTCCACGTGCCTCACAGTGAGGCCAAAAAAGAAAAAGACAAAAAAAGAAGACCCTACACTACATGATTCAATTTATATGACATTCTGGAAAAGGCAAAACTGTAGGGGCATAAAAACAAGGGCCTACTGTACAGAACAGGGAACCACTATATTCAACATCTTGTAATAACCTATAAGGAAAAAAGAATCTGAAAAAGAATACAGAAACACACACACACATAGAGAGAGAGAGAGCACTTTGCTGGATACCTGAAACTAATACAACATTGTCAATAAATTATACTTCAAAAAAAAATCCAATAGGGACGATATCAGACCACCAGTAGTTGCCAGAGTAGGGGAGGGCTTGGCTACACGGAGACTTCTGGGGGTGATGAAATTGTTCTGGGCTTGCCAGGTGGCACAGTGGTAAAGAATCCGCCTGCCAATCCAGAAGATCCAAGAAAATCAGGCTCGATCCCTGGGTTGAGAAGATCCCAGGAGAAGGAAATGGCAACCCACTCCAGTATTCTTGCCTGGGACATCCCATGGATGGAAGAGCCTGGCAGGCTACAGTCCATGGAGTTGTAAAGAGTCAGACACGACTGAACACACACGCACGAAATTGTTCTACATCTTGATTTTTAGTGGTATTTTCATAACTATAAATGTTTGTCAGGATTCACAGAACTGTACATTTCACAGCACATAAGTCAGACTTCAATAAATCCGACTCATCAGCAATTGACAGTAATGCCTAGCATGGCCAAAGAGTTACATTCCCTTCTGCATTGAAATTCTCATCCATGCAGAAGGGAATGTAAATAGGATGACACGCTGGAAACTGTTTGAGTATGAACTGGTGACTGTTCTGTCTACTCCTGGCCATGTGGCCACTGAAAGACAGGTACAGGAATGACGGGAACCAGTTTATCCCTGAGGCCACAAGTTGCAAGCATCCCAAAGCCGCATCCACGGAGAACAGACACATAGCTTCTAGAATATTCACAAAGGAAGGACAAGCTACTGCTCTATGGAAAAATACAAATGAGCCTCATGACACGGCCTGAATGAATAAAAAATGGGTAGCTACATTGACATGAATTTCAAAAGGAAGTCAAATCCATCTGCAATGATGCAATAGTGGAACTGCCGTTCCTCTGAGGGTGAGTGTCGGCTAGGAGGGGACATGAAGAGGCTCCTAGAGCTTTGGTGATGTTCTATATCTTGATCTGGGTGGGGTGTTTATTATAGAAAAAGTAAAACACCTTTTTCTATATGTGAGACTCAAGTGTGGAAATAAATGAATAACAAAAGCAAAGTTCATTGTGTTCATGGACTTCCCTGGTGGTCCAGTGGTTAAGAATCCACCTGCCAATGCAGGGGACACAGGTTCAACCCCTGGTCCGGGAAGATCCCACATACAACAGGGCAAATAAGCCCACACGCCACAGCTACTGAGCCTGCGCTCTGGAACCCATGCTCTGCAACAAGAGAAGCCACTGCAATGAGAAGCCCTCGCACTGCAACAAAGAGCAGCCCCCACTAACCGAAAGTAAAGGAAACAAACGTACAACAGTGAAGACCCAGCACAGCCAAATAAATACATAAATAAACGGCTGGCTTCTTAAAAAAAAGAAAGAAAAAACAAGAAAAGGTTCATTGTGTTCATCATACCTTGGTTTCACCCCAGGTGGCCTTGCCAAAATTCTCAGCATACTCTTCGTCATCTGTGATCAGGAAGTTATCAAAGATGGTTCCGGATCTCACCTGTGGATGAAGATAAGACCTTTGTTACTGGTGTGGAAAATGAAACTGTCCACAAAATAAAAACTGCTGTGATTTATTCAGTACTGTCACAGTGATTAGCTGTCGATATCAGCACAGGCTGAAACCCTTTTCTAGAACGTCAGTTCCCTCCAGGGCACTGTCCTCAAACTTGGCTGTGTGGGGGGTCCACTGAGAACACTGACAAGACTGCTGATGCCTGGCCTCACTCCCAGGGATGCTGGTTTAGCGGGTCTGGGGTGCGACCTGACATAGAGGCTTTGAAGGTCTCCCCAGGGACTCGAGCATCCAGTGATGTTGGAGAATCACTGATTGAGAGCCTCCCTGTGCAAAGTGTGAGCCATGGATGGGCAGCACAACATCGCGAGGGATTCAGGACCTCAGGCCCCACCCCGGACCCACTACGTCAGAACCTGCAGTCTTATCCTAGAGCTGACAGGCACCACAAGGCCAGCTCCAGGCAGAATTCCAGGGGGCGTGGAGGGCAGACAAGAAGTGTCCAGAGGGCAGGAAGGATGTCCGTTTTGTCTAGGGCTGCAAGTTTTGGGTCTGGGTAGGGGTGCCAGGTGCACGATAGGAGCAGAAGTTCAGGCTGCAGTTCAGAGCTATTAAACTAGAGCAAGTTTAAAACCCGGCGACTTGCACATCCCTCGCAGTCCAGTGATTAAGAAGCCACCTGCCAACGCAGGGGACACGGGCCTGATCCCTGGTCCTGGAAGACTCCATATTCCTCGGGGCAGCTAAGCCCACGCGCCACAACTACTGAGCCCTCGCTCTGGAGCCCAAAAGCCACAACAAGAGACGCCACCACCACGAGAAGCCCACACTCCACAGCTAGAGAGTAGCCCCTGCTCGCTGCAACCAGAGAGTCCACACACGGCAATAGAGACCCAGTGCAGAAACAAACAAGACAAAACGAGCGACCTGCCAAAGCTCCAGTCCAATGGCACCAATGTTCTCAAATTCTGAGAGATCGTATTCGGTCAAATAGTTGTTTTTCATCTTCTGATGGAGCCACACATCTTTGTCTATGCCCTCAGGTTTCAGGCCATCCTGCAAGACAAACCATAAGCGGTGGTCCCCGGGGACACGGGAGGGAGGGGCTGGCAGGAAGACGATGCCACCCACGCACCTGGTAAGGAGGCTTCTGCAGCATGGCCGCCTGCCAGTCCCCGTCCAGCTCGCTGTTCCAGTCACTCGGCTTGCTGGCGCTGGCGTCCAGAAAATGCTTCTCCCAGTCCTTCAAATGTGTGCAGGGGGAGAGAGTTAGATGCTCAGCTTTGAGAAAGGAGATCTGCCAAGAGGCAGAGGCAGGCCTGTGACCCCGGGTGCACTTTTCTCTTCCTCAGCTTGATGGTGGAAGAGCTGAGTGCTGGGGTTCCTAACCTCACCAGGGTTTCGATCACAGCCTGCAGTTTGCAGTCCTTTTGGTTAGACAGCATCACTGACTCAATGGAAATGAATCTGAGCAAACTCCGGAAGGTAATGAAGGACAGAGGAGCCTGGCGTGTTGCGGTCCATGGGGTCGCAAAGAGGGGGACAAGACTTATTGACTGAACAACAATAGGAAACTAATACACAGCTGTTACAGTCATGGATGCTTGGTTGTCAGTCACAAGTATGATGCTCAAAATACTACGTTCAAATACAGAATGAAAAGAAAATCATTTTAATAAAGGTTGCTGATGCATTTTCCTTTTTCAGAAAAAGACATTGGTTTGTGACTTCCCTGGTGGCCTGGTGGTTAAGACTCCATGCTCCCATTGCAGGGGTCATGGGTTTGATCCCTGGTGAGGGAACTAAGATCCCACATGCCACAACTAAGGCCTGGCACAGGTGCAAGCATGCTCAGTTGTGTCCAACTCTTTGCAACCCCATTGACTGTAGCCCACCAGGCTCCACTGTCCATGGGATTTTCCCGGCGGCAATAGTGGAGTGGGTTGCCATGCTCCCCTCCAGAGGATCTTCCCCACCCAGAGACTGAACTCAAGTCTCCTGCAGTGGCCGGCAGATTATTCTTTACCACTTGAGCCACCTGGGAAGCCCAAGACCTGGTGCAGCCAAATAAATAAAAATAAAGATTTTAAAAATATCGGTTAAGAAAACAAACCCTTCTTGCTTTCATCTCAAATACTCTTAACTCTTTCACAATACCCTGAAGTACGCAGCTGTGTGGCTGGTTTCAGCGCATACGCTCTAGAGAGGGTGCCTCGTTTTACTGTTGGCATCATCCCTACCAGGCGCGCAGCAGTTGTACGGCCCCTGGGTACTTACAAACTACGCTTCACACTTTCTAGCAGCTGTGCGGGGAGAATCCACACCTGGGATTTGTCCTTGGCAGCCTGGTCCCAACCCTCAGCCTCTGCTGATGCCTTCTCCGTCTTCTTCAGCGATGTTAACTGCCAGTCATACTCGATGCTTCCGGATTCAATCGATTGACCATCAATTTTCACTTCATAAGTGAGGTCTGGTCTTAAAACCAGGGTGTAAAGGTGTGTAAAGCTATCAACCTGCGTGTTTTGGGGGGGAGAAGAAGAAAAGAATGAGACCCTCGATGTTTCAAGGCAGGTCGAGGTAAGCAGTGCATGTTGTCATGGCTCAAAGCCTTACCGTAAACACAAGCAGAGGCACTCTAGAAAGGGGGCTGACCTGACCATGAACGGGTGTCCTACAGAAGAGTCACCCCTCCATAGAGCACTTCCTCACTGCTGGTGGCCCTCCCTGTGTGGCTGATCCCTTTTCTATGCAAAGGCAATTGCTCTCACCTCTAACCTCCTGGGCAATCATGATGGGGAAAGTCGGTGTGAACCAGGGGACCGTTGCGTTGTTTGACTTAGGAAAAGTTGTACGGAAAACAACTTCCTGTTCAGTATTCCGAAAGATACCAACATGGGGGAGAACTTCGTAACACTATCCTGATGAGCTGTCCAACAATTGAAGCTTGGCTGGGGCAGGCCTGGTTTCTTTCTTGGGCATGGTTAAAAGCCCAGACTGGACATAAGGAAAGCATTTAACATTCAATAAAGGAGGTCTGGAGACTTCCATGGTGGTCCAGTGGTTAAGAATCTGCCTTGCAATGCTGGGGATGAGGGTTGATCCCTGGTCAGGGAACTACATAAGGGGGAGTGACTAAGCCCGCGTGGGCCGCAGCTCCTGATCCCGGGTACCACAACTAGAGATCGTGTGCCACAACAAAAGATCCCAAGGATGCAACTAAGACCTACGCAGTCAAATAAATAAATTAAAAAAAAAAAAGACTCTGTGCTTCCACTGCAGGGGGCATGGGTTCAATCCCTGCTTGGGGATCTAAGATCCCTCAAGCCACACAGTGCGGCCAAAAATAAATAAAATAAAGGAAGATTGGAAGGCGGGTGGGAGGGTGCCTAGGGAAGCTGGGGGTTCCCAGGATGTGCCAGTCACCAGCAGAGGGGACCCAAGCACCATACCCTGGCAGCAACAGTCTCACTGGGGGTACATGGGCAATGCTCGTTCCCAGGTCAGCCCTGATCTGCTGCATTGGAATTCAGCAGACCTCTGGTCACTTTCACAGGCCCTCCAGGGTCTCTGACACCACTCAGGTTTGAGAACCACCGCCCCAGCACAAAGGCCCTGACAGGAGGAGTCTGTCCCTGCTAAAGGCGAAATCAAAACACTTTCAGGGGGCTTCCCTGGTGGCTCAGTGGTAAAGAATCCACCTGCCAATGCTGGAGAAATGGGTTCAGTCCCTGGTCCAGGAAGATCCCACATGCTGTGGAACAACTAAGCCTGTGCACCACAATTATTGAGCCTGTACTCTAGAGCCCAGGAGCCGCAACCACTGAAGCCCAAGTGCTCCAGAACCTGTGCTCTACAACAAGAGAAGCCACTGCAATGAGAAGCCCGCGAACCCCAACGAGAGAGTAGCCCCCCCTCGCTGCAACTAGAGAAAAGCCTACATAGCAATGAAGACCCAGCATGGACAAAAGTAAATAAATAAAATTAAAAAATTTTTTTCAGTACCCCTTTGGTCTGCCATACTGTGTGGCCAATAATTCTATCCAGAATCAGCACTATAGTCTATTCCGCGTCTCTTTCAGCCTTTGTAGTCCACTCTGACAGCTGAATGCACGATTCTTCCAATGCTCTCCCCTTGCTCTCTGCCTGCCTTTGTCTCCACTCACCTTTCTCAGCTTAGAGTTTGAGCTTGCTGGCCCCACGGCTGGCACCCTCTGAGATTTGGCCACAGGCTCAGAGCCTGCTGAGGGATAACAGCTACACTCACACTTAGGCAAACAGCTTCAAACCAACATCCTTAATCCCACCTGTCAGCCAAACTTCAGGTTCCAAGTTTCCAGCAATTTACTCTTCACCCATGTCACAGGAGACTCGGGTTCAATCCCTGGGTTGGGAAGACCTCCTGGAGGAGAAAATGGCAACCCACTCCAGTAATCTTGCCTGGGAAACCCCATGGACAGCAGAGCCTGGCTGGCTCTGGGGTCGCAAAGAGTCAGACATGACTGAGTGACTGGGCACACACACGCATGCTTCCTCAGCGTTAACCCAGATTTCACAACCAGCTGCTCTACACACGACCCCTGAGTCGGCCCTGACCCCTTTCTTGGCCTTTATCTCCCCTCCTATTTAACAGCAATGCTGCTGAGGGTCATCATCCACCCTCAACATCCACATTCCAAACATCACCAAGTCTTTCGGACCCCACACAGGAATCATCTGTCAAAAATGTTCCCAGGTTCCAGGCTTCCCTGATGGCTCAGTGGTAAACAATCCACCTGCTAATACAGGACACACAGGTTCCACACCCGGTCGGAGAAGATCCCACATGCCGCTGAGCAACTAAGCCGGTACACCACAACTATTGAGCCTGTGCTCTACAGCCTGCGAATTGTGACTGCTAAAGACTCTGACCCTAGACCTGTGCTTTGCAACAAGAGACGCTACCACAGTGAGAAGCCCATGTACTGCAACTGGAGAGCAGCCCTCGCTCGCGGCAACTAGAGAAAAGTCTGCGCAGCAATGAAGACCCAGCACAGTCAAAAGTGAAATGAAATAGAATGCCCCTGGTTCTGCACCCTGCTGAAGCCTTGATCTAACAGTCGCATCCATCTCTCTACCTGTTGCATTCTCCTTCCCTCCCCAGAACATCCGAGGTATTTTTCTAACAATGCAGACCAGACCTCCTCCGTGAAAACCCCGGAGGGCTGACCAGTACGTTTCTTTTACAGCACCTTTTACAGCATCGCAGAGAAAATCGGAGCCCCGTGAAGACAACCGTACTCCTCACCCAGGAGGCCCTAATGCTGATTAGCTGCTACGATCTGAGGCTCCAAAGCTCCCTCAACAGACTCATCTCTTATTTTTCTAGCAGGCTGCAGAAATAGCAGCACCCATCCGAGGCATCATCGGCCTGCCAGTGCCACCCAGGGCCCTGTAGGCTTGCTGCCTCCAGGTGACCCAGTTCTGTCCTCCCAGGCACCGTCCAGGCCAGAACTCACAGCTCCGTCTGGTAGGGTCACCCCCTTTCATTCTCCCACACCTGAGTTGCCGTTGAACAGAGTCAATCACAAAGACGTGCCCACTGGTCCAACACTAAGGCAGAGGAGGAAGACTTGGAATTTGAGCTCCTCCTCACTCCCCCAAGGGAGGGTGTCAGGTCTTCATATACAGGGGTACCTGCTGACCCTTTCGAACCCCCAGGTCGGCAGGTGGGACCCCGAGAGAAACCACTCTGCAGACAGAGACTCACTGGGGCTTTGCAAGGAAGCCACACTCACTGCTCAGGGCTGAGTAAGAGACAAGAATGGATGCTCCCTGACTTCACGGGTGGCGCAGTTGGTAAAGAATTCACCTGCAATGCAGGAGACCTGGGTTTGAACCCTGGGTCAGGAAGATCCCTTGGAGAAGGGCATGGCAACCCACTCCAGTACTGTTGCCTAGAGAATCCCAAGGACAGAGGAGCCTGGCGGGCTACAGGGCACAGGGTTGCAGAGAGTTGGACGTGCAGAGAGCACGCATGCATGTATGCTTCCTCTCCTTGCTCTCAATAATCTTGCAACACACTGGCGTCCTGCCCAGATTCCCAGAGGCTATGGGTGCTGGGGATTCCTCAGGGGACGAGTCCCTACTTCCTGGTGCTTACCTTCAAAGTGGGGGCTGCACACCGGGGAGGGTACTTCTTCCCAGGCCCAGACACCAGGGACTTAATGCAAGTTGCCTCTTTGGAGAAGCCTGGGGCAGGGTCATTGAGTATAAACAGGCCCTAAGACCTAAAGGGTCATTTTCACAGGATCCTCTGGGTATAAAGGTAAAGGATGTATGCGTTCATTTTAGAAATATTCCCATTTTAAAATGTTTTGGGGGGCTTCCCTGGTGGCCCAGTGGCTGAGACCCTTTGCTCCCAATGCAGGGGGCCTGGGTTCGATCCCTAGTCAGGGGACTAGATCCCACATGCTGCAACTAAGATCCCACATGCTGCAACTAAGACCCAGTTCAGCCAAACAAATAAATATTTAGGAAAAAAAAAGTTTTGGTATTTGGAAGATTAATTCCTCCAGAGTGATTTTTCATCCTGAATGTTTCATTCCTTAATGATGATGGATGTGCATGCGTGCTAAGTCGCTCAGTCATGTCTGACTCTTTGTGGCCCCATGGACTGTAGCCCTCCAGGCTCCTCTGTCCATGGGATTTTCCAGGCAAGAATACCGGAGTGTGCCATGCCCTCCTCCAGAGGATCTTCCAGACCCAGGGATTGAAGCTGAGTCTCTTGCATCTCCTGCACTGGCAGGTGGGTTCTTTACCACTAGCGCCACCTAAGAAGCCCAATGATGATGGGGGCTGAAATGCCACCATTCTGCTGTAACCCTTATGAAGCAAATTATAAATGGATGTCACAGCTCAGGGTGAGAAGTAAGTGTGCCCTTCTGGTGGGAGGGGAGTTTGGGGGAGCATGGATACACGTCTATACACACACACACACACACACACATATGACATTGTTAATCATTGTCAAACTATATCCCAACATAAAACAAAAAGTTTAAAAAAACTGTAAATTTAAATTTAAAATAAAATAATTTTTCATCCAAAAAAAAAAAAAAAAAACACCAAAAGACTTCAGAACCCAATCCAATCCAAGTTGTGGACAAGTGTCTCTAATGGGCCTGCTAAACTGGAAAGTGGGGACAGGACAGACAAGGCTCACCCCCATGGTTCCCCTAAATATTTTAAGGTAAGAACTATTTTCTACAAACTTCCATTAGCATCTTTTCAAGAATTAACATGATCACCAATTTAACAGGAAAGCATTTACCTTACACCTGATTGATTTCTTGTTTGCATGATACTGATTCTTGAAATGTAAAATAACATGAACTGTCTTGATGTCAAATCCACAAATATCAGGTCCTATAAAACAAACAAACAAAAATTAACCGCTCTCAAATTCCTTCCGTAATACATCACCACAGCAATATCCCCACCATTCTCCTGAAACAGTAAACAAGACACAGAGAGCGTACATGTCTGGGAATAATCAGATGCCCGCAGGGAGATTTTTTAAATGGACAGCGACACTCAGGTCAGGTCACAGTCACTGCAACCACTCTGAACTCAAGGCTAAGCCAGCAGGTGAGGAAGAAAAGGAAGGTCTAACAGTCTGGTAAGCGTCCCCACCACATGCAGTCTGAACCTCAGACCCTCCCTCAGAAGCTCTGACCAGGGTCCTGCGCCCACAGGAGGGCTCCAGAGCTGGACTGACTGGCTCTGATCCCAACCATCTCTCATGTTGAGACATATTTGCAAATAACATATTTGCCTCTCCTGCCTCAGTGTCCCAGGCTATACAATGGGGGTGTTAATCTTCACTCCACACAAAGCTATTTTGCCAATTCAAGGGGCTAATGTATGTAAAGCTTTTAGTATGGCAATGCTCAACATTTATTGTTATTATTGTTATGCTCCAAGAAAATATATGCAAATATAGATATTCTTTCTTAACGATATCCCCACATCATGAGCAAAAGAGAGGTTACGATCAATATGTAGATTCTGATGCATGGTGAAGTCTGTAAGAAGTTCTGTTCAATGATTTTGGGGATTTCCCTGGTGGTCAAGTGCTTAAGACTTTGCAGGAGGTGCTGCATCAGGGAGATAAGATCCCACACATCTCATGGCCAAAAAACAAAGAAACATAAAATGGAAGCAATATTGTAACAAATTCAATAAAGGTTTTAAAAGTGGTCCACAACAACAACAACAACAAAAGCCTTAAAAAAAAAACACAACAAAGTTAATGATTTTTATAAATTGGTATGAGATCAAGTTTCAGTCACTAAGGAAATGGAATTCTGTAGGATACTTTATTCCTTGCTCAGAGACTAAGAAGTTCTGAATATTCTAAGCAAGGTTTACTGGAGGGATCTAGAGAATCTGTCAAGCCTTCCGAGAATGTTTGGAATTACCACCCAGCTGCGCCTTCACTGACTTGAAGCGGTAGGAATGTATGAGAGCATCTGCGTGTCTTTCTGTCTCAAATCGAAGTCCACCATATCTGTAGACCCAAGCCTGTACCCACCCTCGTGAACAAACTCTGTAAACACAAGCAGGTGACTTCAATTTCTTCTAGAACCTGTAGTGATGAACCTCCAGATTAAATAAGAGATAACTAGGCTGCACATTATTACTTAAAGAATATTAACAATTTATCAGAGTAGACGCGCTGTTGAACTTAGAAATAGCATCCTACAGGAGGAGAAAAAACACCACATCTATCTCCCAGTGGAGTTCCCTGAAGATGTGTTGTTTATGAAATTTTTTTTTTTTTTGGTTATTGCTGGAAAAGAGTTTAATTAAAAAAAAAAACAAAAGCTATGTGAACTATTTGTATGAAAGTCTATTACCTTGGATAACCTCAAATATGCAGATGACACCACCCTTATGGCGTAAAGTGAAGAAGAATTAAAGAGCATCTTGATGAAAGTGAAAGAGGAGACTGAAAAAGTTGACTTAAAGCTCAACATTCAGAAAACTAAGATCATGGCATCTGGTCCCATCACTTCATGGCAAATAGATGGGAAAACAGTGGCAACAGTGACAGACTTTATTTTTTTGGGCTCCAAAATCGCTGCAGATGGTGATTGCAGCCATGAAATTAGAAGACGCTTACTCCTTGGCAGGAAAGTTATGACCAACCTAGACAGCATATTAAAAAGCAGAGACACTACTTTGCCAACAAAGGTCCATCTAGTCAAGGCTATGGTTTTTCCAGTGGTCATGTATGGATGTGAGAGTTGGCTATAGAGAAAGCTGAGTGTGGAAGAATTGATGCTTTTGAACTGTGGTGTTGGAGAAGACTCTTGAGAGTCCCTTGGACTGCAAGGAGATCCAACCAGTCCACCCTAAAGGACATCAGTCCTGGGTGTTCACTGGAAAGACTGATGCTGAAGCTGAAACTCCAATACTTTGGCCACCTCATGCGAAAAACTGGCTCATTGGAAAAGACCCTGATGCTGGGAAAGATTGAAGGCAGGAGGATAAGGGGATGACAGAGGATGAGATGGTTGGATGACATCACCAACTCAATGGACATGAGTTTGAGTAGGCTCTGGGAGTTGGTGATGGACAGCGAGCCCTGGTGTGCTGCGGTTCATGGGGTCAAAAAGAGTCGGACATGACTGAGCGACTGAACTAAACAGAACTATTACCTTGGGATTGGAACATGAAATTTATTTTTCCCTCGAAATTGGTCAGAAATTTCTTCTCTATCTCTAAGCACCTACACGCTTTTACTATTAAACTCAGCTTCAGAATGTGCCCAGATCTGACCAGAAAAATCTGTTTTTCTGGTTTTTCCATGAACAGCATTCATAAAATAGCTATGCAGGAATGGATTTTTGTGAAGAATGGAAGCATATGGGCTCTGAAGTGGGGCTGACCTGACTTTTGGGCAAGTATTTTAATCCTGCTGAGCCTCAGTTTCCTTATTTGCAAAATGGGGGCCACGTTACCCATTTCCAAGGTCTTAAACATAATCTAAGATCTCATAGTTAAGGTCCCTGGAAGGGCCCAATGAAACATATTCCTCTCTTTCTCTTCAATACCTGCAAGCTGCTCTCAAATCAAAAACTGCAGCTAAGAAATCACAGGAAGTGTTCTAAGAGTGACACAATGGGTTTGAGCGAAATGTAACTGATTGTGAGTTAAAAACAAAATAATACAGAAAACTTTAAATATCTTTTTTACTCCAAAATACGCTGCTTTGCAATTTACATGTAGCAGACATGTTGAATGTATTTAAAGGTAGTATTTAGGTGGGTATTTGCAGTTATTTTGTTTACCAAATCTAACTAAATCAAATATTTGTGAAATCATCTCTAATTTGACAAGTGGTAATGTTTTTTTTTTTTTTTTTTTTTGCCAGATATCTCTGCCATCCTGTTTTGAGGGAATAATCACCATAACTCAAATTGAGCCACTTAAAAGTCTTTTTTAATCTAAAGAAAGACCTTTTTCATTTCAGATTTTAAATTCAAGAGTAAATGTGAGACATGGCAGCATGCCAGGCCTCCCTGTCCATCACCAACTCCCGAAGTGTATTCAATTGAGACAGTGATGCCATCCAACCATCTCATCCTGTGTCGTCCCCTTCTCCTGCCTTCAATCTTTCCCAGCATCAGGGTCTTTTCCAGTGAGTCAGTTCTTCTCATCAGGTGACCAAAGTATTGGAGTTTCAGCTTCAGCATCAGTCCTTCCAAAGAATATTCAGGACTGATGTCCTTTAGGATGGACTGGTTGGATCTCCTTGCAGTCCAAGGGACTCTCAAGAGTCTTCTCCAACACCACAGTTCAAAAGCATCAATTCTCCGGCACTCAGCTTTCTTTGTAGTCCAACTCTCACATCCATACATGACCACTGGAAAAACCATAGCCTTGACCAGACCGACCTTTGTTGGCAAAGTAATGTCTCTGCTTTTTAATATGCTGTCTAGGTTGGTCATAACTTTCCTTCCAAGGAGTAAGCGTCTTTTAATTTCATGGCTGCAGTCACCATCTGCAATGATTTTGGAACCCCAAAAAATAAAGTCTGTCACTGTTGCCACTGTTTTCCCATCTATTTGCCATGAAGTGATGGGACCAGATGCCATGATCTTAGTTTTCTGAATGTTGAGCTTTAAGTCAACTTTTTCAGTCTCCTCTTTCACTTTCATCAAGATGCTCTTTAATTTTTCTTAGCTTTCTGCCATAGGGGTGGTGTCATCTGCATATCTGAGGTTATTGATATTTCTCCCGGCAATCTCAATTCCAGCTTGTGCTTCTTCCAGCCCAGCATTTCTCATGATTTACTCTACATATAAGTTAAATAAGCAGGGTGACAACATACAGCCTTGACATACTCCTTTTCCTACTTGGAACCAGTCTGTTGATCCATGTCCAGTTCTAACTGTTGCTTCCTGACCTGCATACAAATTTCTCAAGAGGCAGGTAAGGTGGTCCGGTATTCCCGTCTCTGTAAGAATTTTCCATAGTCTGTGGTGAACCATCCAGTCGAAGGCTTTGGCATAGTCAATAAAGCAGAAATAGATGTTTTTCTGGAACTCTCTTGCTTTTTCGATGATTCTACAGATGTTGGCAATTTGATCTCTGGTTCCTCTGCCTTTTCTAAATCCAGCTTGAATGTCTAGAAGTTCTTGGTTCATGTACTGTTGAAGCCTGGCTTGGAGAATTTTGAGCATTACTTTACTAGCGTGTGAGATGAGTGCAATTGTGCAGTAGTGTGAGCATTCTTTGGCATTGCCTTTCTTTGGGATTGGAATGAAAACTGACCTTTCAAGTCCTGTGGCCACTGCTGAGTTTTCCAAATTTGCTGGCATATTGAATGCAGCACTTTCACAGCATCATCTTTTAGGATTTGAAATAGCACAACTGGAATTCCATCACATACACTAGCTTTGTTTATAGTGATGTTTCCTAAGGCCCACTTGACTTCGCATTCCAGGATGTCTGGCTCTAGGTGAGTGATCATACCATCGTGATTATCTGGGTCGTGAAGATCTTTTTTGTATAGTTCTTCTGTGTATTCTTGCCACATCTTCTTAATATCTTCTGCTTCCATTAGGTCCATAACAGTTCTGTCCTTTACTGTGCCTATCTTTGCATGAAATGTTCCCTTGGTATCTCTAATTTTCTTGAAGAGATCTCTAGTCTTTCCCATTCTATTGTTTTCCTCTATTTCTTTGCACTGATGACCGAGGAAGGCTTTCTTATCTCTCCTTGCTATTCTTTGGAACTCTGCATTCAAATAGGTGTATCTTTCCTTTCCTCCTTTGCTTTTCGCTTCTCTTCTTTTCACAGCTATTTGTAAGGCCATTGTTTTATTTTTTTCAAATATTCTCTCTGCTCCCTTTTCTCTCTCCTCTCCTACGCAATCCCCACAGTGCATATGCTGGTTTGTTTGATGGTGTCCTATAGGTCCCTTAGGCTCTGTTTGCTTTCCTTCTGTCTTGTTTCTTTCTGCTTCTCAGCCTTGATCATTTCCACTAACCTATCTTCAAGTTCTTGGATCCTTTCTTCTCTCTGCTCAAATCTGCCTTTGACTCTTCTAGTGAACTTTTCAGTCAGATGTACTTTCCAACTCCAGAATTTGATTTTGGGTTCTTGTTAAGTTTACTATATCCTTGGCTTTCTTTCTTTCTTTTTTTGCTCTTTTCCAATCTCCTTGTTGTATTTCCATTTTCTCATATTTTTCTTGACTTTCACTACATCTTCATTTAGTTCTTTTAGAATCATTCAGACAGATATTTAAGTCTAACAGGGCTGTCATTAGGTCTTTTTACCAGGGACAGTTTATATTGATTTTTTTTTTTTCCATTTGAATGGGCCATACTTTCTGGCTTCTTTGTATACTTTGTGATTATTTGCTAAACACTGGACATTTGAGTCTAATGCTAACTCTGGAAATTGGATTCTCCTCCTTCAGTAGGCTTTGCTTTGTTGTTTTTGGTTTTTTGCTTGATTTGTTGAAGGTTCACTCTGTACCAAGGGTCAGCCTGTGGCATAAACAGGGCTTTCTCAGTTTTTTCTGAGTGTTCTCCTGGGTATGTGCATTCACTTTTTAGCTTCCCTTGCATATGCATTTGTTTTTTTAATGTCCTAGTCTTTAATGCCTAGTTTCCTAAAGGGGGAAAGGTGAAAAATGAAGGGTAGGAGGGGAGGGTTCTAGCCCTTTTAGTCTCCTGGGAATCATTTCAGCTGGAAGAGGAGAGGCTTACGACAATGTATGGAGGTGTAACAACAATGGCTAGCCATCTGTTTTTCCGTGCCTCTACCATCAGAAGCAGGAATCAGCCATCAGATCTCAGAGCTTTGATATCTGGAGGACAGGATGCTTTTTGCCTACCCTGGTTCCAGTAGAAGTTGCTCCAGGAATAGGGTGCACAGCTGTCTGTCAGCCATGTGGCTACAGGTGGGAGATGGGTAGGTACTACCATGCAAAGAGCTGAAACTCACCGACAGTGACCTCCCCAGTCTTCTGCTGGAAGGTGCGATACTTCCACTGACTCCAGAGTTCCATAATAGTTACATCAGAAAGATTCTGCCAGTGCAACTGTTGTCTAGGTGGGGAGACAGATTCCTGGTACTTCCTATTCCCCCTTCTTCCCAGACTCCTCATTCCTAAAGGTTTTTGAATCCACACACTTCAGTTATGTCTAGTTCCTATAGCCAAATGTGGTCGCTTCCCAATTCCAGCACAGATGTTAATTACTCCTGGTGTTAAGAGACATTTAATGTATTCTAGCAGTCAACAAGCTTTTTCTGTAAGGATCCAGACAGTAAATAGTTTTGGTTTTGTGAACTACATATTCTCTGTCATGACCACTCAGTTCTGCCACTGCTGCTTGAAAGCCGCCATAGACAAGATGTGAATGAATAGAGCGAGGCTGCATTCCAATTAAGACTTCACTTGTGGACACTGAAATCTGAGTGTCTATTATTTTTATGGATCAAAAGTACTGTCCTTTTTTTAATCATTCAAAAATGTTGAAAACCTGAGAGTTCCTTGGTAACCTAGTGGTTAGGATTCTGGGCTTTCACTGCCATGGCCAAGGTTCAGTCCCTGGTTGGGGAAATGAGACCCCCACAAGCCATGCAGTGTAGCAAAAAAAAAAAAAAAAAAGTTAAAAATCCATCCTTGGTTCACCAGCCAGAATACACAAGGCTTTGGGCTGACATGGCCCATGGTCAAGGTATACATTCCTGAGGTATTCAAAATACCTGGGCTATATAAATATTGGATAAATAACTTTCTCCCTGGAACAACAGAATGGTACAGTTGCCTTTTTGCTATATTAATTAAATCTGTGTGTTGGCATGCCAAGGCATTTCAGTCGTGTCCGACTCTTTGTGACCCCAAGAACTGTAGCCCGTCAGGCTCCTCTGTCCATGGAGTTCTCCAGGCAAGAATACTGGAGTGGGTTGCCATGCCCTCCTCCAAATTAATTAGGTTTAGCAGTACTAAAAACCTTTAGTTAGATATTCTCAACACAACTTGAGCAAAGTCAATCTAAGGATCCTATAGGTGGAAGGGTTTTCAAAAATCATCAGAAATGGTTGTCAGCACTATCGAAACTCACCAAACATAATATAATACTGGGACTTCCCATTCAGGTTCTTCTGATCCACGTCTGCAGGGAACAGCTTAATGTAGCCCCCTCCGCAGTCCATCTTCTGCTCGTGTTTCACTGTGTACTGAATGATCAGAGTCTTCCCCTTATTGCTAAATGGTTTGAACCGTGCCGAGATGGCGTAGAATCGGCTGTTTTGTGTGGTTTGCAGACCTTTAAATAAAAAGTACTCATGAAGGAATAGGAATGACACCACTCAGCAAGGCAGGAATTAAATGGCTATCCTCCCCGACCCCTGATAAACCTCCCAACCGTTTATGTTGATCCTGCACCTAGAGCACATCTATACGATAATATGCGATGCGTGTGTCACTAACGGGCTCTCTGCTGCCACAGAACTTCCATCTCACATACCCATGTTTGTGTTTTTGTATTTAATACACCAGTTAAGTCTTAAGTTATAAGAGCGCTTCAGTTCTAATGGACAGATATGCAGTCTAATTAAGGATAAAGGATTCATTTTGTTTCCCTTCATTTTCCAAGGGGTGGGAATATACAAGGAAGCTTTGTAGAACTGGGTTAAAAAATGGAGCATTTGGGGACTGCTCTGGTGGTCTAGTGGTTAAGAATCTGCCTGCCAGTGCAGGGGAAATGGGTGTGACCCCGATCCAGGGAGATTCCTCATGCCGTGGAGCAACCAAGCCTGTGCACCATGACTACTAAAGACCATGTGCTCTAGGGCCCACGCTGCAGGAAGAGAAGCCGCAACGAGAAGCCTGCACACCACAAGTAAAGAGTAGCCCCCACTCGCCACAACTAGAGAAAGCCTGAGCACAGCAACGAAGACCCGGTGCGGTCAAAGCTAACTAACTACATAATCTTTTAAAAAATGAAATATTGCCATCCGCAGCAACAGGGATGGATCTAGAGACTGTCATGCTGAGTGAATAAGTCTGACAGAGAAGGGGGGATATTCTATAACAGCCCTTATATGTGGAATACATATTCAAAAAATGATACAAATGAACCAACAAAACAGAAGGAGACTCAACAGACTGAAGAGAATGAATTGGCTGCAGGGGGAAGGATGTGGGGAAGGGATGGTTAGGGAGTTTGGGATGGTCATGCACACACTGCTACATTTAAAAGGATAACCAACAAGGCCTACTGTAGAGTGCATGGAACTCTGCTCAGGGCTATATGCCAGCCTGGATGCCAGGGGAGCCTGGGGAGAAACAGATACTTGGGTATGTATGGCTGAGTCCCTTCACTACATTGTTTGTTAACTGGCTATATCCCTATACAAAATACAAAGTTGAATAAATAAATACATGGAGCAGTCTACTTCTTTAGCTTAATTCTCATCATAAAACAGCTACTTTAGAGACACAATGGCTAAAGGAGAATAGAATGCTGATCTGAAAAAAAAAAAAGGTGCTTCACTGCATGGGGTGAGTTGGTTCATAGGTGTCATCTGTGTAGTGGCTATTTTTATGAAGAAAATCATCCTTTTGTCATGTGAATCATCTTATACAAGCTTAGTCGTTTAAGACCAAACTCCCTTTTTCAGCAGCCACACAGCTCTGAACCAATTCCTTACCTTACACTGGACCATAAGACAAACCTGACAACAAGGACCTACTGTAATAGCACAGGGAACTACACTCAGTATTTTGTAATAACCCATAAAGGAAAAGAACCTGAAAAAAATATATATACATATATAACTGAATCACTGTGGTGTACACCTGAGACTAACATGATACTATAAATCAACTATCAACTATGCTTAAATTAAAAAAAGACAAACCTGAAAACAGCCAGTCTTCTTATAACTTACCCTTCTGTGCAACATACTCCTGTCCCCATAACTGCCTATGCTGAGAGCCATCATTAATGAACCTGGCATTCTACATCAGTATGTCTAAGCCTGAATTCACAGTTGACTTCCCACTCCCACACCTATCTCTCTCTTCTCCATTCTCCCCCCACCCATCTCTCTCTCAGGTGATCTGCAGTCCCTCCCGCTACCATCCAGGCAATTATAAGGCCATCTGGTCATAGCAAACACCCTCTTCCAACAACACAAGAGAAGACTCTACACATGGACATCACCAGATGGTCAATACCGGAATCAGATTGATTATATTCTTTGCAGCCGAAGATGGAGAAGTTCTATACAGTCAGTAAAAACAAGATCAGGATCTGACTGTGGGTCCCAAATTCAGACTTGAATTGAAGAAAGCAGGGAAAACCACTACACCATTCAGGTATGACCTAAATCAAATCCCTTACAATCATACAATGGAAGTGACAAATAGATTAAAGGGGTTAGATGTGACTGACAGAGTGCCTGAAGAACTATGGATGGAAGTTCGTGAGATTGTACAGGAGGCAGTGATTAAGACCACCCCAAGAAAAAGAAATGCAAAAAGGCAAAATGGTTGTATGAGGAGGCCTTACAAATAGCTGAGAAAAGAAGGGAAGCGAAAGACAAAGGGGAAAAGGAAAGATATAGCCATCTGAATGCAGAATTCCAAAGAATAGCAAAGAGAGATAAGGAAGCCTTCCTCAGTGATCAATGCAAAGAAGCAGAAGAAAACAATAGAACGGGAAAGACTAGAGATCTTCCCTGGTAGCTCAGTTGGTAAAGAATGCTTCTGCAATGCAGGAGACCCTGATTCGATTCCTGGGTTGGGAAAATCCGCTGGAGAAGGGATAGGCTGTCCACTCCAGTATTCTGGCCTGAAGAATTCTATGGACTGTATAGTCAAGAGTTGGACACGACTGAGCAACTTTCACTTTCAGAGATCTCTTCAAGAAAATTATAGATACCAAGGAACATTTCATGCAAAGATGGGCACAAAAAAGGACAAAAATGGTATGGACCTAACAGAAGCAGAAGATATTAAGAAGAGGTGGCAAGAATACATAGAACTATACAAAAAAGATCTTCATGACCCAGATAATCACAATGATATGATCACTCACCTAGAGCCAGACATCCTGAAGTGTGAAGTCAAGTGGGCCTTAGAAAGCATCACTACGAACAAAGCTAGTGGAGGTGATGGAATTCCAGTTGAGCTATTTCAAATCCTAAAAGATGATGTGGTTAAAGTGCTGCATTCAATATACCAGCAAATGTGGAAAACTCAGCAGTGGCCACAGGACTGGAAAAGGTCAGTTTTCATTCCAATCCCAAAGAAAAGCAATGTCAAAGAATGTTCAAACTACCACACAACTGCACTCATCTCACATGCTAGCAAAGTAATGCTCAAAATTCTCCAGGCAAGACTTCAACAGTACATGAACCAAGAACTTCCAGATGTTCAAGTTGGATTTGGGAAAGGCAGAGGAACCAGAGATCAAACTGCCAACATCTATAGGATCATTGAAAAAGCAAGAGAGTTCCAAGAAAACATCTACTTCTGCTTCATTGACTAAGCCAAAGACTTTGACCGTGTGGATCATGATAAACTGTGGAAAATTCTTAAAGGGATGGGAATACCAGACCACCTTACCTGCCTCCTGAGAAATCTGTATGCAGGTCAAGAAGCAACAGTTAGGATCGGACATGGAATAACAGAGTGGCTCTAAATTGGGAAAGGAAAATGTCAAGGCTGTGTATTATCGCCCTGCTTATTTAACTTACATGCAGAGTACATCATGAGAAATGCTGGGCTGGATGAAGCACAAGCTGGAATCAAGATTGCCGGGAGAAATATCAATAACCTCAGATACACAGATGACACCACCCTTATGGCAGAAAGTGAAGAAGAACTAAAGAGCCTCTTGATGAAAGTGAAAGAGGAGAGTGAAAAGTTGGCTTAAAACTCAACATTCAGAAAACAAACATCATGGCATCTGGTCCCATCACTTCGTGGCAAATAGATGGGAAACAATGGAAACAGTGATAGACTTTATTTTCTTGGGTTCCAAAATCACTGCAGATGGTGACTACATCCATGAAATTAAAAGACACTTGCTCCTTGGAAGAAAAGCTATCACCAACCTAGACAGAATATTAAAAAGCAGAGACACTACTTTGCCAAAAAAGGTCAGTATGCAGAGTACATCATGAGAAACCCTGGGCTGGATGAACAAATTGGAATCAAGATTGCTGGGAGAAATATCAATAACCTCAGATATGCAGATGACACCACCCCTACGGCAGAAAGCTAAGAACTAAAGAGCCTCTTGATGAAAGTGAAAGAGGAGAGTGAAAAAGTTGGCTTAAAGCTCAACATTCAGAAAACTAAGATCATGGCATCTGGTCCCATCACTTCATGGCAAATAGATGGGGAAACCACGGAAATAGTGAGAAACTTCATCTTGGGGGGCTCCAAAATCACTGCAGATGGTGACTGCAGCCATGAAATTAAGACACTCCCTCCTTGGCAGGAAAGTTATATTAAAAAGCAGAGACGTTACTTTGCCAACAAAGTCCATCTATCAAGGCTATGGTTTTTCCAGTAGTCATGTATGGATGTGAGAGTTGGACTACAAAGAAAGCTGAGCACCGAAGAATTGATGCTTTTGAACTGTGGTGTTGGAGAAGACTTTCGAAAGTCCCTTGGACTGCAAGGAGATCCAACCAGTCCACCCCAAAGGAGATCAGTCCTGAGTGTTCACTGAAAGGATTGATGTTGAAGCTGAAACTCCAATACTTTGGCCACTTGATGTGAAGAGCTGACTCATTGGAAAAGACCCTGATGCTGGGAAAGATTGAAGGCAGGAGAAGGGGACAACAGAGAATGAGATGGTTGGATGGCATCACCGACTCGATGGATATGAGTTTGAGCAAGCTCCAGGAGTTGGTGATAGAAGCCTAGAGTGATGCAGTCCATGGGGTTGCAAAGAGTTGGACACGACTGAGCCACTGAACTGAACTGAAGGCCATCTGCCTCACCCCACTCCTCAGCTATCACCATCACCTCTCAGCACCTCCCTTCTCTGTCTAGTTAACTTCTATTGATCTTTCCATCCATGACTTCTATGTCCTGATCCTGGGAGACCACAGTGAGGGGTCGAATTAACCAGTATACTCAGTGCCTTGCCTGTATCTGCTCTCAGTAGACATGTGCTAGAGTGAATGAAATGCAGAGTCTAGAGTCTCAGCTTTTCAGGTTGGAGGAAGGAAAGCTATTGTGGGGGAAAAAAACAAATGACAACCCCACTCCTTAGACAAGCTTCATAGAACTGGTTATTTTCACTCCATTTTTTCCATTACAGCCTGACAATTTGGAGCAATGTGTATCTATGAAGCAATGCAATTACATTCCAAAACCAGAGGTTGCCGGGTGTTAGGGCAAGATGGTGTAACAGGGCCAAGATGGAAGACGAAGGAAAGTGAATGGAAGGTGGTGAAGAGGGGAACTTTTCATCTAAATCAGGGGTTGGTAAACTTTTTTTCTGTTAAAGCCAGGAAATAAACATTTTACACTTTTGAGAGTCTGAACTACACAATTCTGCCTTGAGAACTGTAGCCTGAAAGCAGCTGCAGACTGTATGCAAATAACTGAGCATGGCTGTGTTCCACTAACCCTTTACTTATGGACTGTGAGATTTCAGACACTGCAGGGAACGTTGTATAACTTTAATGCATCATTAAATACTATTTCCCTTCCTTTTTTCCCCCAACAACTAAACAATGAAGTGGGGACTCCCTGGTGGTCCAGTGGTTAAGAATTCGCCTTGCAATGCAGGAGACAGAGGTTCAAGCTCTGTTCTAGGAACTAAAACCCCACACACTGCAGAGCAACTAAGCCAGAGAGACAAAACTAGAGAGCTCATGCGTGGCAAGAAAAAGATCTTCTTGCCAGGGAACGGAAGCTCCCGCATGCTGTGACTAAGGCCTGAGGTGGATTAAAGAAAAAAAACTTAGAAATCTAGCTGGGTGCATAAAAAAACAGGCAGTAGTTTGTCTACTTTTGATCACTAGGAATGAGAAGCCAGAATGGAGGTTATTCGTGGTACCAGAAGGCTACAGACTTGGAGCAGGGTGGGGGTGAGGGACTTGCCTCTGGGGGTGGAATTGGGGCCTGAAAGTTCCTATCTTGATCTGGGTGTGCAGTCGTAAACTATATTCATTCTGTTGGACCCCCTAAGATCCATCCACTTGACAGCATATAACCTTAATTTTCTTTTTTTAAACTTGAAAATAAAAATGAGAAGTATCTTCTAATCTTTTTCCTTCCGGAGCCTAAAGCCCACGGGTCTCCAAACCCATCTGACTAGTGCTTGTAAAGAGACATCATCTTGGTCTCTTCTAGAGAAAAGACAAAACGACCCTACCAGGCCTGTTTCCCGAATTGTGAAATGGGTGTTGGGGTGGGCCACACCTACCTTGAAAGGTTGCTATGAGGCGTTTAATATTCATTTAATTAATCTCACGATTCCTACACTAACCTTTGTCTTTCTCTTTATGACCATAAAAATTCCCGGAGGAGAGTCTAAAATGCCCAAATTGGGAGTCATTAGTGGAAGGCACCCATCGGTTCCGCCAGCGCTCTGTAGGGGGTAAATAACACAGGTTAGGGCTGAAAACTTAATTTGTGTCTTGGGGAGAATGATGGGGACGCTCGAGGCTTCGAAGCTTCAGGGTTTTGATACCACTGATCCTTCGTCTAAAGGCCGGCGCCAAATGGCAACTCAGGCCATCCGATGGGCAACGGGGTATGCGGGAGCTTACACCCCCGCCACCATCGGCGTCGCCCCTTCACCTCCATCTAGAAATTCCTCTTGGAAGTAGACGGTGGCCAGCGCCACCCGCAGCACACAGATTGCCCAGAGCGGAACTCGAGCCGCGGCCATGGACCGTGCAGCACCACTTAGTCTCACAACTGCCTCTTGCGCGTCCAGCGGTCTCCGCGGCCCGCCGGGCCCGTCCTGGAACTACAGCTCCCGTCACGCCTCGCGATTATGACCCGAGACTCCATTGGGCTCTGACGCGCGGTGCACGCCAGGCCCGCCCCAAAACTACCACTCCCACGATGCCTTGCGATTGTGACCTGGAGTGCTATTGGTCTTCAGGGCGCGGGGTGACCCGGGAGATGTAGTCTCTTTCGCCCTGGCGCCGTTGCCGAGGGCAACGGTCCCCTCGGGCACGAGTGTTCCACCGTGAGCGGCGGCAGCCTCCGCGGAAGGACTTCGCGGGAGGAGGTTGGCGGGGTTGGCTGGGCGGCGGCCGGGCTTGATGCCTGGGGTCGGGAGAGGATTTGAGGGAAACGGGCCGCGCTCCGGAGCTGAGTAGGTCGGGCAGCAGGAGGGCGGTTCAGGGGCCTCAAGCCTCAGTTTCGCCGTCTGAGGCGCACTGGAGAGATGGTCCAATGTGGGTCGCTCCAGGCCTTAGGGAACAACCCGCTGGTCTGAGGGGCGCCCCTATTTTCAAAAATTGGTTTATTTTTTAACAGCTTTATTGATAACTCATCTACATACGGTACAATTCACCCCTTTTAAGCTTACAATTCCGTTATTTTACTAAAAATTTACCAAATGGTGCAAACATCACCGCCATCCAGCTTTCGAACTTGTGGGTCACCCCAAGTGTATGTCTCCATCCCTGCTACCACCCGCAGTCCCAGGCAACCACCGATGGGCTTTGTGAGTTTGTGGATTTGCCTTTTCTGGACAGTCCTTGTAACTGGAATAATAGGGTGTGTGGTTTTTTGCATCATATGGTATTTTCACTTAGTGTGGTGTGTTTGACACGTGTGCATGTTGTGTGCTTCATTATTTGTTCTTTTTTATTACTGAATAGTTCTCATCCATTCACTAGTTAATGGCTGTTTGGGTTGTTGCCAGTTTTTGTGTATTATGAATAAGAACTGTTACATTTCAGTTATCTTGGGCTGAACGGGATTGAAATTCCTGGGTCCTATGGTAACTATGTTTAACTTTTTGAGGACCTACCAGAGTGTTTTCCAGGTTGGCAGTTGCATCGTTTTACAGTCTCTTCCAAGGGGTATGAAGGTTCTATCTAATATCTTCACATCCTCACCAACCACGTGTTCATTTCTGTACTTTTGATTACAGGTCTCTCTAGTGGGTGTGAAGTGGGATCTCATAGTGGCTTTGATTTGAATTCCCCTCATGGATGATGTTGAGCATCTTATTACATGCTTATTGGCCATTTGTGTATTTTTTTTTGTGAAATATCAGTTCATATATTTTGCCTATTGGTTTATTTTTAATTGTGAGTTTACAATGTGTTTTTACCAAAAAAATACATGTTTCTGAAGCTAACACAATATTGTAAATCAACTATACTTCAATAAAAAATTTTTAATTAAAAAATACCTATCTATTTTAGTTGTGGTAAAGTGTACATAACATGAAATTTACCCTTTTAAACATTAATTTCTTTTTTTAATTCTTTTTTTTTTGGCTGATCTATGGGGCTTGCAGGATATCACTTCCTGGATCAGGGACTGAATCCCACCCCCTGGAATCCTAACCACTAGGCCACCAGAGAAATTCCCCCCTCCTTAAAAAAAAAAGTTTTTTTTTTTAATAGTTTGTTTATTTATTTTAAACCTTTCAGAAGAACTAGATGCCAGAAAACCTGCCCTGCGGGTCAGGCTTGCCCTCTGACCAGCATGGAATGGCCTGGAGCCTTAACTACAAAAATATTCACAGAGATAGCTGTTGATGTTGTTCCAGCGCTTTCCACTTCCCCTTCACCGTGTCCCTGCAGCTAAAAGTTAGCCCGTTATGCAGGTAGTCCAAATACTGTCATTGTTATTGTTTTCTTTAGTTACTAAGTCGTGTCCGACTCTTTCCCGACCCCATGGACTGTAGCCTGTCAGGCTCCTTTGTCCATAGGACTTCCCAGGCAAGAATACTGGAGTGGGTTGCCATTTCCTTCTCCAAGGAATCTTCCCCACCCAGGGGTTGAACCTGCATCTCCTGCATTGGTAGGCAGATTCTTTACCACTGAGCCACTTGGGAAGCCCCCCCAATACCATCATGACAGCTGTCTAAATTTTATTGTATGCTTATTCCGTGCCCCATACTGAACATGGGATTCCTGTGAGGAACACAGGAATCCTCTTATTCCCTTTTTACAGATGAGCAAACTGAGGCACAGAGTGGTTAAGTAACCTGACCAGGGTCGCTCCCACTAGGAATTCTGTGTGGTTTTCCATTCACTGACCCCTGTGGTTAGGCCTATGTTGGGCACTCTTAGTATATGAATTGTTAAGATGGGGATAAGAAAGCAAGCACACCCATCAGAGAAACAGACAGTGAGATAATAAAAATAATTCATTCTTGTCCAGAATCTTCGGGACTGGGTTAAATGCTTTGCCTTGCACAAAATATTTGAACTCAGCTTTAAAAGGTGCATAAGATGTAGAGTTGCCAAGTTTAACAACTCAGAATAGGGGACACCCAGTTGAATTTCAATTTCAGATAAACATGATTTTTTAATATAAAGATATTTGGAACACAATGCTTTTTAGTATAAAATGTTCAGAACATTTTACCTTAAAATATTTGGGTCATACTTAATTTTTAAAAATTATTTGCTGTTTATCTGAAATTCAAATAACTGACTGTCCTCTATTTATTCTGATAATCCTAATAAAGTAGTTTTCCAAGTGGATAGAGAGGGGGGAAAAGGCTTTTTTGGGTCTCACAGTACTTTTTTGTTTTTTAATAAAAGTAACAGATACAGTCTTGGTAGAACATTCAAACAGTATTTTTCTTTTTTCTTTTTGGCTCCACTGTTCAGGATGTGGGATTTTAGTTCTCTGATCAGGGGTTGAACCTGTGCCCTCTGCGTTGGAAGCACAAAGTCTTAACCAGTGGACCACCAGGCAAGTCCCACCATTCAAACAGTATGGAGCTGAGGCATGGTTCTACAGCTCGTCTTTTCTGCCTCACAGACCATTATGCTGGAGATGTTATGCACACAGATTTTCCCCCTTCCATTAATGGCTGCCTAATATTCTATTGTGTGCCTGTGGTTATCTGGACCTCACTGGGCCTGTGTTTCTGATCAGTACAAATAATGCTGCCAAGACATTCCTTGGACATCTCTATGTGACTTTGAGAATGTAATTGTAGGTAAATTCCCAGATGTGGAATTGTGGGGTCATGGTTCTGTGCATTTCACATTTTCATGACCATTGCCACTTTCCTCACTAAAGGGCCTGCAGCAGACACCCACCCATGCCATTTTTTCCCCAAGTCTTTAAAATCTTTTGAAACCTTGGTAAATCTTTCAATGGATTGTTCGTATTCTTTCAGGGGTACACGAGAACTCTGAGAATACAATGAAAACTCAGGCCCTTCTCCCCAGAAAAATGTACACTAGCACACACGCACAACACACGGCTGACATATTGTGCAGGATGGGAGGAGAGGGCGGCCTGTCTGTCCAAAGCCCCTAGTCCTGCTCCCAGGGCACTGGTTCTTTTTTTTTTTTTTTGGTGGCACTGGTTCTTATACTAAGTAAAATAAGACTTCTTGGGAGCTCATTAAACATATAGACTGAATTTCAAAAACAACTTAAAAAAATAGTACAGCCAATTTTTTAAAACTATTTTTATTTACTTAGCCTCACTGTGTGGCATGCAGGATCTTAGTTCCTTGACCAAGGGTTGAATCCCGGGCCTCCTGCATTGGGAGTGTGGAGTCTTAACCACTGGACTACCAGGGCAGGCTCTCAGCAGCTCTTTTTTCTTTTTTTGGTTGTCAAATAATCCTTTCTTTTTCTTTTTCCTTTGCCGTTCTTAACTAGCTGGGTACTCCACCACACCACTGTTAATATCATCTATGATGTCATAAGGGTGGCGGCCATCAACATCGCAGCCCACAGACTGAGCTGTCCCCAGGATCGCTTTAATGGTTCCAGAAAGTTCTCTAGCTAGAGACCGATGCCACATCTGCCGGGCAGTGTCGACAATCTCATCAAAAGTGATGTTTCCACTGTGCTTAATGTTTTTCTGCTTCTTTCTGTCCTTTGGTGGTTCCTTGAGGGCTTCGATGATCAGGGCAAAAGCAGAAGGTGCCACCTCAATCTGGGCTTGTCTGTTCTGAATGGTCAGTTTCACTATAATCCTCAGACCCTTCCAATCACCAGTTGCCTTGGTGATGTCATCACTGACCTTTTTTGGAGACAGACCCAGGGGGCTGATCTTGGGGGCCAGGGCAGACGTGGCACGGACCTCCCCACTGGTGCACTTCAGGTATGCAATTTTGATCTCGTTGGGGTCAAACTTAGGCAGCATGGTGGAGGCGGCTTGTGTCAGATGAACCTGGATTCAGGATGACCGACAAAAGTTGCACCTTGGGCTCCTCCGAGCTGAAAGCCAAAAGCTCAACAGGTCTGTTTTTTTGAGAGAACTGAGGACAATTGGATAAAGGAGGAGACTGGACTTGGGGTGCAACTGGGGAGTAGGACTGACTCGGAGTTGAAGTGGGGCAGCTGGAGAGACAGTAAAGAACTCTGGGGGGTGAGTGAGATCTTTGGAATCAGCCTAAGCTCTGAATTTGGCTCTACTACTCACTGGTCATACAGCCAAAGCTATGGTTTTTCCAGTAGTCACGTACAGATGTGAGAGTTGGACCATAAAGAAGGCTGAGTGCCAAAGAGGTGATGCTTTTGAACTGTGGTGCTAGAGAAGACTCTTGAAAGTCCCTTGGACTGCAAGGAGATCAAATCAGTCAATCTTAAAGGAAATCAACTCTGAGTATTCATTGGAAGAACTGATGGTGAAACTCTAATACTTTTACCACCTGATGCGAAAAGACAACTCACTGGAAAAGACCCTGATGCTGGGAAAGATTGAGGGCAGGAGAAGGGGGCGACAGAGGATGAGATGGTTGGATGGCATCACTGACTCAATGGACATGAGTTTGAGTAAACTGGGTAACAGTGAAGAACAGGGAAGCCTGGCGTGCTGCAGTCCATGGGGTCTCAAAGAAACAGACACGACTTAGCAACTAAACAACAATAACAACTCACTGATCAGGACCTAACCTGCTGGAGCCTTCATTTCCTTCCTCTCCTCTATGAGAGAGGGATGACAATAACCAACTCACAGAGTCAAGTGAGGGTTAAATGAGATACCGCAGTTCTGAGTGGAGTACCAGGCATCCTTCTGGGGCCTGAGAATCGCTGACTTTTGTCTTTAATATGTAGCGTGTGTCACTTAATACCTGGCCCTAAAGGGTAATTCAGTGGTAACATACCAGGTGTCTTATTTATATATTTTTCATTTATTTTTTGGCTGCCCTGGGTCTTAGTTGCTGCTCCAGGGCTTTCTCTAGTTGCAGCAAGCGGGGGCTACTCTTTGTTGTGGTGCATGGGCTTCTCATTGGGGTGGCTTCTCTTGTGGAACACACACTCTAGGGCACACAGGCTTCAGAACTTGTGGTGCTCGGGCTTAGTTACTCTGTGGCATCTGGAATCTTCCTGGACCAGGGATCGAACCTGTGTCCCCTGCACTGGCAGGCGGATTCTTATCCACTGTACCACCAGGGAAGTCCCAGGTGTCTTATTTTCCTGATGGTCATCAGGCTTGGAGGGGCGGCTCTGGCCAGATGGTAAAAGGGGATGTGGTCTCTCCCAAGTGGCAGGAGGTGTTGAGAGATCTGAACTGGCAGTATGAACATCAGGTGTTCTGATTCTTAAGTTTTCTGTCTTTACTCCCTAGAATGGCTTCGATAAGAAAACCCAGCCGTCCTGTGCGTGACATCTTTGGCGACCTCAGTGATATTTCCTTAGAAGACTCAAAGATGGAGGACATGCGGAACTCTGGTATCAGTAGAAGTCTTACCAAAATAGCACCTGGTCCCAGCAGATTTTTAAAAAGAAACCAGACTCTGGGTGGAAAACACTTCCTGCCGAAAGACAATGCTGTCCTGGGGAGTGAGCCCTGGCGCTCTTCAAATAGACCGTCAACCACTGCCTCCAAGGTCAGGGCCAACGCGGCGCTCACGAAGCTGGCTCAGATAGAGAGCAAGATCAGGAATCGGAAGGTGCGGATGGGTCCGTCAGAAGCAGAACCCGAGGACTGGCTCCCTAGCAGAGCAGAGGGAACTCGCCCCAGGAGGACAGCTGACCTTTCTTCACAGAACTCAGGACAACCCTCCCTGGAACAGGCCCTTGAAATTCCTGTCCCTGAGACAGACATGCCGAGTGGGAAGGCCAGTAGGTTTCTAAAGAAGAGAGAAGCAGGGGTGGAAAAGATACCTGTGGAAGCCCAGGCTGGGAAGGAGAGGGATGCTCAAAGACCCAAGGAGAGACAACCCCCTAGAACACTGGATTCTCCAGACAGTGATGAAGAGGAAATGAAAGAGTTGCTAGGGAGCTTGATAGAATCTTCCAGGGAAAAAGAAACACCCACCAATCAGGGTTTCACCAGCACCAAAGCCAGCGAGAAAGAACAAACAAAACTAGCCTCGGTAAGGTTTGCCTGTACTTATCCATTTTTATTTTTTATTTATTTGGCTGCATCAGGTCTTAGTTGTGGCATGTGGGATCTTCCCTTGTGGTGCGGGGACTCTAGTTCCAGCACACGGCTCCGGAGCTCTTGGGCTCAGTAGTTGGCAACACAAGTTACTCTGTGGCATGTGGGATCTTAATTCCCCAACCAGGAATCGAACCTGCATCCATCCCCTGCATTGCAAGGTGGATTCTTAACCACTGGACCACCAGGGACATCCCTGCATTTTGCACTTATATATTTTGTACTTGTGTTAAAACTTTGCATTTGTACCTTTATGTCATAGCACTAGAGTCTTTTGATGAGCGCCATCACCCATAAGCTACTTGAGAGAGTGTTGGATGAGGAAGGGTTGGGTTTCAGCCAATCACGGGGACCCACTCCTGGTCTGCTCTGTAAGGGATTGGATTTCGGACATGTCAGGTAGTTTTGCACTATGTGGAGCTGGTAACTGTATACCCCACAGGACGGCACTTTGTATGACTGATCCGACCCCAGCCGTGATCACTGCCATTGGTGACCTACGCCCGCTTGCTGGTTGTACCATATGGGAATCACTAACTTGGGAAGGCTCCATTTCCATTTTTTTTTTTTTTTAAATTGAGGTGCAATTCCTATAACCTAAAATTAACCTATTAAAAATGAACAATTCAGTGGCATTTAGTACATTCAACAATGTTGTATAACTGCCACCTGTTTCATTCCAAAACATTTCCATCCTCCCAAAAGTAAACGTTACTGATTACTATCAGTCTTCCCTGTTGGCTCAGTGGTAAAGAATCTGCCTACAATGCAGGAGTCACAGGAGATGCAGGTTTGATCCCTGGGTCGGGAAGATACCCTGGAGGAGGGCAGGGCAACCCACTCCAGTATTCCTGCCTGGAGAATGTTGTGGACAGAGGAGCCTGGTGGGCTACAGTCCATAGGGTCACAAAGAGTTGACATGACTGAAGTGATTTAGCATGGACACGTGCACCAAGTAATCACTCCCTGTTTCCCTGTCTTCCAGACCCTAATAACCACTAATCTGCTTTCTGTCTCCGTGGGTTTGCCTGTTCTGGACATTTCTCCAGTGGAATCATACAACCTGTGACCTTTTGTGTCCAGTTTCTTTCCCTTAGCATGATGCTTTTGGGGTTCACTCACGTTGTAGCATGCATCAATGCTTCATTCCTTTTTATGGCTGAGTAATGTTCCATTTGTGGGTGGACCACATTGTGTTTATCCACTCATCCACTGATGGACATCTGGGATGTTTCCACCTTTTGGCAATTGTGAATAGTGTTACAAGTATCTGTTTGAGTCCCAGTTTTCAATTCTTTGGGTTTTTCCTAGGAGCAGAGCTGTTGTGTCCTATAGTAAGTCTGTGTGTACTTAATTGAGGAACAGACAAACTGTTTCCCACAGTGGCTGCACTGTTTTACATACCCATCAGCAGTGTATGAGGGTCCCAATTTCTCCACATCTCCACCAACACTTGTTATTAAGGGAAATTACAGAAGAGGTACTTTGGCCAATTTTGCTTAGTCACTCTTGTGACTAAGTTTGTCTGACTCTTTGCAATCCCTGTGGACTGTCGCCCACCAAGCCACTCTGTCCATGGGATTTCCCAGGCAAGAATACTAGAGTGGGTCACCATTTCTTTCTCCAGTCAAGCAGGCATCGTGGGTTCAATCCCTGGGTCAGGAAGATCCCCTGGAGAAGGAAGTGGCAACCCACTCCAGCATTCTTGCCTGGGAAATCCCATTTGACTGAGGAGGCCAGTAGGCTACAGTCCCTGGGCTTGCAAAGAGTCAGACACGATTTGAAAGCCAAGCAATACTTCTGAGTATTTCTAATCCCAGGATTCTCTTGCCTAAATGTTGCCCCTCAACTTCCATAGATGAGGGGAGAAGGGAGAAAGGGGCAGAGAGCGGTTAACGGTCATCATGAGGTCTCACACTGTCCACCAACCCCAATGTCGCTTGATCAGGACTTAGCATATGTTTGGTTAATTTCCCTTCTTTTGTTTCCACCCACGTAGGATGAAATCCCAACTCCACCGAGGGCCCTTTCACGGCCTATCAAGGATCTTCCCAGCTCAAAGCCCTTCCCCACTTCATGGCTGTCAACCTCACGGTCAGCAGATGGGACCCTTCGCGGTGCCGGCTTGAGAACTCGCTCCCCACAGATGCACACGTCTGCCTCCCACACGGTGTCGCTTTCCATCCCTGGTGCCTTTCCGGAGTCAGCACCCTCGACCGCGGGGGACGACGAGCTCTCATCCTCCCTGAGAAGGAGCGAGCCTGGGCCCCAGGAGGAGCCTCCCTCAGAAGCCACCGATGACAGTCTGAACGGTAGCCCTCATCCCTGTGCAGAGTTGTCACGCTGGGCAGGGAGGGCGGGACCGCCTTTAGGTCCCCAGCGTGGTGGTCACAGGGTATTATCACGAGGGGTGCATGGCACTCTCAGCTTTTCCACACCCTCTTTCCTAGTTGAGGGGCCAAGTCAGATTTCTTTCTCCCCTTGGGGCATGGGGGCTCTTAGTTCCCTGACCCCCTGCATCCGTGTGTCTGAAATGCAGTCTTAACCACTGGACCGCCAGGGAAGTCCCCGTTCTATCTTTAAAGTCTTCATTTAGTGACCCTGCCCAGTGACAGAGTGAAAGCAAATCCTCCTAGAGCCTCATATGAGAGAAAGTTTTCCTTGCTGTAAAAGAGAAGTGTGCTTCCTTTCCTTTTTAAATGCAGAAAACGAAACCAGCCTCTAAGCAGTCAGAGACATTTTTGTTGTTTCACCATCATTCAACATGATTTTTTATGTACTTGTTTATTTTTTATTTTTGGCTGTGCTGGGTCTTTGTAGCGGTGGCCAGGGTCTTCGTTCCCTGACCAGGGATCGAACTCGCATCCCCTGCGCTGGAAGCCAGGGTGGATTCTTTTTTTTTTTTTCTTCTTCTCCTTAATGAACTCCCCAGATCTTTTCTTTTTAAAAAAGAAAAAAATTTTATGTTGTATTGGCGTATAGCCGGGAAGGCGGATTCTTAACCACTGGACCATCAGGGAAGTCCCCAACATGAGTTTTAATACTGTATGTTTTTAAGAAAAGAGCAGAAAGAAAAGATGGGCAGCCAACATGGATTTCTCCCCTCTGCGGTTTCCTTACCATCAAAACCCAGTTAAATAACTGGGTTGAGTGCCTGCTGTTTGCCAGCAGGTGCCAGGCGTGATGGTGTCAGGAGCACGATGACAAACACGCAAACTTGCCCCGCCCCTGCCCCCAGGTCCCAGGTGCTGGGATAATCTTTAGCCTGTGAATCAGTGGTAGGGGAGGAGAATTAGCTTTTCCCCTGTGTCCTTTTAAGTTCTCGGCTGGGGCTCTGTAACCAAAGACAGGTTAACAGGAGAAGAGCATTCTGAGATTCAATAAGTATTTCATATAAGTTTTATGTGACCCAGGAGCCTTCATGAGGAAATGAAAATGTAAAGAAATGGTGATGCCTCCTGCTAGGTGTGATAAGCAGTGGAGAGTCCTGGGAGAATGTGATAGAAGGATGGCAGTAGATGACGGGAGATGTAGCAAAGCCTGCTAGTGGGGGTGGTTCAGCTCCCCCCATCTAGGACATAAGGATGCTCCTTTCCCCCAGGTAAAGGGAAGGTGAGTCTTACCTCAGGGTCTTACGACCTGCTTCGGAGGAGGTCAGGGAGTCCTTGCAGCCCCTTCTGTGTCTCAGATTCCTGCAGCTCAAAATATTCAAGGTGAGGGACTTCCTTGGTGGTCCAGTGGTTAAGACTCTGCACTTTCACTGCAGGGTCACAGGTTCAGGCCCTGGTCAGGGAACTAAGATCCCACAGGCTGCATGGTGTGCCCCTGCCCCCCCCCAAAAAAATCTAAGATGCTAAGGCACCATGATGTAGGGGCAGGGAGGAGAAGCACAGCCATCCAAAGACCCCTCCCTGTGCAGGGGGAGGGGCTTGAGGGTGCGAGAAAGCCCCCTTGGAGCCCCCTCGGGGGCCACCATCTGCCGGATGCCATGTGGCACCTCACTGCTGTTGGCTCAGGTCTTCAGGCCCGAGGAGATGGTGATGGGTGTCCTGGCTAGCCCTGTGGGTGTGGATGAGAAGGTGGGCGTACCTGCACAGGAAGCCTGTGAGAGTCAGGGTTGGCTGACGTGGCAACCGACAGGAACGCCAGACCCGGGTTCTGGCCCTCCCTGACCACCCCTCCAGGCTGCCCCTCAGCCCCCGCTCCTGGCTGGGAGGGGCCCCCTCCGTGTCCAGACCCCACCTTCCCCTCCAGATGCAGCTTCAAGAGAGGAAGGCAGCAAGGAGTGGTGAGGACAAGTCTGAGTTTGGGGGTCCAGCCCACCTGGGGTGGGGGCTTCCCTGGTGGCTCAGACCGTAAAGAACCTGCCTGTGATGTGGGAGACCCGTGTTTGATCCCTGGGTCGGGAAGATCCCCTGGGGAAGGGAATGGCAACCTGCTCTAGTATTCTTGCCAGAATTCCGTGGACAGAGGAGCCTGGCAGGCTGCAGTCCGTGGGGTCGCCAAGAGTCGGATAAGACTGAGTGACTAGCACACACTCTGTGGGGTGGACACCCCTGCTCTGCTGCCTTCTGGCCACACGGCCTCAGGCTCTTGGTGTCTCAGTTTCCTCGCCTGTAATGTGGCGGAGCTACGACAGTGAGCTAGTGCACGTGGAGTGCCTCCTGCGTGGGAAGAAGGGCCTCCCGCACAGTAAGCCTGTGAGAGGCGGGCTTGGCCGACATGACGGTGACGTTGCCAGTCCACGGTCTCCTGCGGTGCCTTGGCCCAAGCCGGCCACGATGGCTTCGTTCAGAGGCTTGTCCGTGAACACAGACATGCTGGCAACTGGCAGTGTTGGAGGAGCTCAGAGGCGGGCTGAGCCCTCAGCACTGAAGTGATGAGCTGGGCTTTCATTTCGGTCTTACGTCGCTGGGGCGGCCTGGCATTTGGGACTGCACTCAGCTGACCTTTCCAGAAAGAGTGAGCCGCTCAGTCTTCCATCTCCCGTTCACCCCCAGCTCTGTGCCTCCTGTGGTGGGCGCTGCTCCAGCTGTTCCCGCTGACTGTGCCCTGTCTGTTCCTAGAATTGCGGGTCACATCCTGCCTCCTCCGGGAGACTCATCCCTCCAGCCCAGCCAGGCTGCTCCGTGGAAGCCCCTTCCATGGTGCTCTCTGTAGAAGCCCCTTCCTAAGACACCTTGGAGGCCCCACCAAGTGTCCACCCAACTCAGCCGGGGTTGGATCATGTACCTGCTTGGGTTTTGAGGCCCCGCAGTGGGGACACCCCCGTCCCCCTTGCATCACACACACACAGCCTCTGTGCTTCAGTCATGAAATGAGCCGTGTGGTGGAGTTGCTCCTGACCCTGGCTGCCCGTCAGCCTTCCTCCTCCCAGGGAAGAGCAGGCCCACAGGTTGACGGGGCACTGGAACTACGTGGGGCCTTCCTCTTCCAGTGACCTGCACCCGTGGCTTTCAGGCGTTGGCAGCTGGCTAGCTGGCACCACAGAGGGGCAGTTCGCCTGAGCTTGAAACGAAAGTGAAAGTGTGAGTCACTCAGTCCTGTCCAATTCTTTGCGACCCCAGTTCTTTTTTTTTTTTCCATTTATTTTTATTAGTTGGAGGCTAATTACTTTACAATATTGTAGTGGGTTTTGTCATACATTGACATGAATCAGCCATGGAGTTACATGTATTCCCCATCCCGAAACCCGCTCCCACCTCCCTCTCTACCTGATCCCTCTGGGTCTTCCCAGTGCACCAGGCCCGAGCACTTGTCTCATGCATCCAACCTGGGCTGGTGATCTGTTTCACCATAGATAATATACATGTTTCAATGCTGTTCTCTCAAAACATTCCACCCTCGCCTTCTCCCACAGAGTCCAAAAGTCTGTTCTGTACTTCTGTGTCTCTTTTTCTGTTTTGCATATAGGGTTATCATTACCATCTTTCTAAATCCCATATATATGTGTTAGTATGCTGTAATGTTCTTTATCTTTCTGGCTTACTTCACTCTGTATAATGGGCTCCAGTTTCATCCATCTCATTAGAACTGATTCAAATGAATTCTTTTTAATAGCTGAGTAATATTCCATGGTGTATATGTACCACAGCTTCCTTATCCATTCATCTGCTGATGGGCATCTAGGTTGCTTCC